>NC_034599.1:96596294-96609175 GCF_900095145.1 Mus pahari
CTCTCTCTCTCTCTCTCTCTCTCTCTCTCTCTCTCTCTCTCTCTCTCGTTTTGTTTCTGTTTCCTTTCATTTTTAGGATAGGGTTACCCTGTGTAGCCCTGTCTGGCCTTGAACTCACAGAGATCTTCCTGCCTTTGCCTCCCTCTGCTGCGATTAAAGATGTTCACCACCTGGTAATCCCACCATTGTCTACAAAGCTGTTTCCTGTGTCCTGCAACTACTTTATCAGATGAACCCCTCACCCGTTTTCTCCTTTTCAAAAAGATGTATTTATCTTTATTTTATGTGTACTCGTCAGTACATGGATGCGGCTGTACATTTGAACTCCTAGACCTGGATTTATTGTGAGCCACTTGATATGGGAACTGGGAGCTGAACACAAGCCTCTGCGAGAGCAGTAAGTACTTTTCATCACGGAGCCATCTCTCCAGCTAGATCGCTCTCTTCCTTCAACAAGGTCTTCCTGTGTAACCCGGGAGGGCCGAGCGATAGATAGCACTCCTGTCTCTGTCTCCGAACGTGTCGCGGTTGTAGGCCTACACTACCAAACGTGGTTTGCTGCTGTTTCTCATTGCTGGTGATCTGGGTGAATGTGGGCGTGGTGCACCTGTGTATTCATGATCTCCTGGGAGGCCAGTGGACAGCCTTCAGCATCCAGGCCTCAAGTGCCATCTACGTTTTCTGTTTGTGTATCCCAAATGACATGGTGTATAAGTCGAGGTCAGAGGGCAACTTGCAGGTCGTCAGGCATGGCAGCAAGCACCTGTATCCACACAACCATTTTGCCACCCCACCTTTTTTTTTTTTTTTTTTTTTTTTTTTTTTTTTTTTTTTTTTGGTGGACATAGTTTCTCACTGGGGTGCACTTTGAGTGCACTAATTCAGCTAGGCTGGCTGGTCAGTGATCACTAGGGATCTCCCTGTCTCTGCCTCCCCAGAACTAGGGTTACTAGGGCACCTGTAACCCGCCAGGAGGAGGGTGGCCAGGGAGACTTAACAAGAGCAGCTCGAGGGAATAGCTGCCATTGGTTTCAGGGCATTAGAGTCAAAGAGCAAGGGACCCGTTTCATGCTGCAGAAACTAACTACAGGTGACACAGCCACAAAGACACTACTCTCTGTCGGTCTGACCTCGATTTCTCCCCCACGATGGCGTTCGGGACGTATACCATCCGTCACACTGCAGACCACGGAGGGACTGCTGCGGCGTCAACCCTTGGCTGCTGCTCCTTCTCTGTGTTTGCTCACACCATCGATCCCTTCAAGCCGCTCATGGATTATTGATGCAGGCCCATTTATTTGTATCTAGATCTTGTCTTCCAGATTATTAAAGAGTTGAAGGCAGGTATTACTCAACTCTGAATAAGGCACAGTGTCTCAAATAAGTGCTTCATAAAGGAAGAGAGCCGGGTAGGGAGATGGCCCAGTTAATAAGCAGCTTGCCTTGAAAGCATGAAGGGCTGAGTTCAGTCTGCAGAACCCACATAAAAACTATCCCGTGCAGTACCCCGAATCCTGCCATGGCCACCCCCCTCATCCTCCTCCTCCAAAGCATTTTTAGCTCTTGTAGGACTCTCCACATCAATCTTCCAGTGTGTGCACACCTTCTCCATTTTTTTAAATATTTATTTAATGTGAGTACACTGTAGCTGTCTTCAGACATTCCAGAAGAGGACGTCAGATTTCATTGTGGATGGTTGTGAGCCACCATGTGGTTGCTAGGATTTGAACTCGGGACATTTGGAAGAGCAGTCGGCACTTTTCCCTGCTGAGCCAACTCAGCTCCTACCTGCTCCATTCTTTTTTTTTTTTTTTTTTTTTTTTTTTTTTTGGTTTTTCGAGACAGGGTTTCTCTGTGTAGCCCTGGCTGTCCTGGAACTTACTTTGTAGACCAGGCTGGCCTCGAACTCGGAAATCCGCCTGCCTCTGCCTCCCAAGTGCTGGGATTAAAGGCGTGTGCCACCACGCCCGGCCTACCTGCTCCATTCTTAAAGCCAAGGAAATCTTCTCTTGTCCTTGATGCTGGGAGAGAGGAAGTGACCAATTGAGACCATTCTAGGATATTTCAGGGAAGTCTGGGAGGGGTTTTGTTATGAGACAAGGTCTCTGGTATGTATATAAAGTGAGGACAGGAGGGAGAGTGCAGAGGAAGTAGACTGAACATGACCACAAGAGAAGGCGTGGGCGCCTGTGCTGTGTGCAGTGTGTGTGTGTGAGAGAGAGAGAAGACAGGATACTAGTAACATGGACTCTGTATCAGATATTTGTAATTCGGAGAGAACCAGAAGGCCAACATGGGCTTTGATAGGCTAACAGGTACCACAGCTAGCCATTTGTCTTGAGTTTCTTTTGAACCTGACAATACATAGCCCCGGCTGGCCCAGGATTTGCTCTATAGACCAGCAATATAGCCATGACCCTGCCTCCTGAGTGCCTGGACTTCAAGGCATGTACCACCACAACAGGCTTCTTCAGAGATCGATACTGTCCAAACATGGGCACTTCTCTCTGGGTCCTCAGAATGCCCAGTTTGATGAAGGTCAGCTCTCCCCATTCACCAAGGGCTGCTGAGCTCTGATATTCTATGGAGAGCTAGCAGAAGGCAGCTGGGCAGCCCCATTGTTGCTGGGTTCTTTTCTGCTGAGCTATTTGTTCCAAGTTCCATTCTGCGCCCTAGGCTGGAAATTCCACCAGTGCTCAGCTCCCAAGAATGAATGCAGCACACACTGGCCAGACAGCTCAGCAGGAAGCCGGTGGCCAGGATCTGCCCTGCCTGAGTGTTCTCCCCAACTGGCCTTACAGGTCTCACCTTGGGGACGGGGGAGGTGGGTGCTGTGTCTCCTATGGTCACCACAGGCAGACAGGGAATCTGATCTTACATGGCCTTGGACCCTTTCTTTGGGCACATTCGATGTCTTGCTGATAGTCCCCTGATTTCTAATTTCTTCAATCACTCTCGTTCAATGATCTAAAACATTTTAGTAATGTTTACTATACTACCAGGCCCTATGTTAGGAGTTAATGATAGGAAAGATATAGGTCAGTGGTTGCTGCCTGTGACCTGGACTGCTTGCTGCTGGACCCTACCCACCCTTGGGGGGCTGGAGGTGAGGTGTTGCAGAATCGATGGCACAGACCCAGGGAGCAGGTGAGATACACAGCAAGCTGTTATGAACGCTGCTGCAAGCTCCTTTAATACCCTCCACCCCCACCCCATTGGTTGCAAGTAAGCAACTTGGTCTCCTCAGGTAGTCCTCAGTTAGGTCCTCCTGCAGGCAGGTGATGCCTTTGCAGCTGTGTGGCCTCCCTGGCATTCATGCAGAGGCAGCCATGCCATTCCTCCTACACGTAGTAAAGCCCTTGCCTGCCTAACGTGTGGGAGGCACTGGGTTGGATCTGGAACTTGAATTCCTGATCCTTCTATGTGTGGTGAATTTTTTTGTCAATATGACACAAGCTGGGGTCATCTGGGAGGGAAGAACCTCAATTGACAAGGTGCCTCTATCACTGTGGCCAATAGGGAAGAACCTCAATTGACAAGGTGCCTCTATCACTGTGGCCAATAGGCATGTCTGTGGGCATTTGCTAGATTAATGGAGGACCCAGACCTTTGTAGGCAATGTCACCTTGGGCAGGAGGTCTTAAGTTGTATTTTAAAACAAAATAAATAAACAAAAACAACCCAAGTGTAATGTGCCCCACGGAGTAAGCCAATAAGCAGCCTTCCTCCGTAGGTCTGCTTCAGTTCCTGCTTCTGCCCCCTGCTTGAGTTCCTGTCCTGACTTCCCTCAGTGATGGATTATGACTGGGACATAAACCCTTTCTTCCTCAAGTCGCTTCTGCTCATAGTGTTTATCACAGCAATTAACAGCAAAGTAGGCGACCATGCCTCCTCCTTCCTTGAGTTGGGATTCCGCTTGGGCGCCACCACACCTGGTTTCCTTTTGCTTGCTTGGTTTGGTTTGATTTGGTTTTTGCTCTCTCCAGGCTGACCTCAGAGTCCTGGGCTTGCATGATCTTACTAGCTTAGTATCCTAAATAGCTAGGATTATCTCTGACTTGATAAAACTTCTTTTTTTAATTATGTGTGTTTGTGCTGACTAGTGTTGTGTTGGCTTGACACAAGCTAGGCTCATCAGAAAGGAGGGAGCCTCCGTTGAGAAAATGTCTCTATAACTTTGAGCTGTAGGCAGGCCTGGAGGGCATCTTCTTAAGTGATTGATAGGCAGGGCCCAGACTACTGTAGGTGGTGCTGCCTTGGGCAGTCCTGGGTTCTATAAGAAAGCAAGCTGAGAAAGCCAGAGAACAGTAGTCTTTCATGGCCTCTGCATCAGCTCCTGCCTCTGTCAGGTTCCTTCCCTGTTTGAGTTCCTGTCCTGAATTCCTTTGGTGATCGACAGTAATGTGGAAGTGTAAGCCAAATAAACCCTTTCCTCACAAAGTTGCTTTGGTCCTGGTGTTTCATCACAGCAATAGTAACCTGAACTACGACTGTGTGCGTGTGCGTGTGTGCACTCGTGTGTACGTTCATGTGTATGCGTGTGTGTGTGTGTGTGTGTGTGTGTGTGTGTGTATCAGTACCTGGGAAGCTATGGAGGAAGGTGCTGGATCTTCTGGAGCTAGAGTTACAGGCAGTTGTGAGTCACCTTGTGGATGCTTGGAACCAAACTGGTCGTCTGCGAGAAGAACAAGCATTTAACCACTGAGCCATCTCTACAGCCCACTTTCCATGATTTTTGGCTTTTGGAGGTACAGTCTCGCTGTGTAGGCCTTGCCTAACTCGGGATACACTCAGTAGCCAACCCACTGAGGACTGCTTTGCCTCCCTGGATTGCTAACATTGAAAGGACGTCCCAGCGGCAAGTTACTGAAGGCTGAACCTCGGCCTAACACATCACTGTGCAATTGTATACTTCTGGCCCACTGTGCACTGGATGACTAGGGACCGATGAAAACCCCCAGCCTGCAACGGGAATGGTAAACTCGTCAAGTTACCAGTCAGACAACAGTGCAAGTCCTCCTGACTCATTCGCTTTGATCCCGGTGCACAAAGGATGGAATTCCACTGTCAAGATGGGATTATCCTGTCCCTGACCCCAACTCTGACCCTGTTCCTACCTCTTGACCCAACAAGGTGTGGCATTTTCTGCTTCTGACTCACAGCTTCCCCAATCCTGGTACCAGGTCAGGTCAGTAGGTCAAAGGCATTGTTTCTCCCCTCCCCCACACCCCCAAGAAGATGGGGTGGGGTGGGGAGGGAGAGAGGGGGTGGGTCCAGAAATGGAAGGACACAGAGCAGAACAATCTTCCTGTGCCCAGGCAACTCATTTACTGTACTGTCTCTCTGACCATTTCAGTTCAGCAATTTGAGGACTTGCTCGGTACACACACACACACACACACACACACACACAGAGAGAGAGAGAGAGAGAGAGAGAGAGAGAGAGAGAGAGAGAGAAAATGATAAAACATGTCAAATAGCTATTTTCAATTCAAATCATTTATGAACCCACCTTTTTGTTTTAACCAAGCCAGGGTCTCACTACATAGGGCTGGTGGTCTGGAGCTTGTAGATCAGGCTGGGATTGAGCTCAGAGATGTCCCTGTCCCTGCCAACCTCTGCTGGAATTAAAGATGTTACCTCTTTTAGTTTTTCCTTTTTTTGTTTGTTTGTTTTGTTTTGTTTTTTATTTTTCAAGACAGGGTTTATCTGTGTAACCCTGGCTGTCCTGGAACTCACTCTGTAGACCAGGCTGGCCTTGAACTCAGAAATCCACCTGCCTCTGCCTCCCAAGTGCTGGGATTAAAGGTGTGCGTCACCACTGCCCGACAAACTTATTATATGTAAGTACACTGTAGCTGTCTTCAGACACCCTAGAAGAGGGCATTAGATCTCATTATGGATGCTTGTGAGCCATCATGTGGTTGTTGGGATTTGAACTCACGACCTTTGGAAGAGCAGTCGGTGCTCTTAACTGCTGAGCCATCTCTCCAGCCCATTATTTTTTTTTTAAAGTCTCATGTAGCTTGAATTGGCTTTGAACTTCTTTCCAATACTCCTTTCTCCACCTCCTGAGTGCTGGGATTACAGGTACGCGCCACCGCATCTGCTTTTGAGGGGTGCGTCTGCTTTTGAAGGGTGCTGTATCTTTAGCTCTCCTCTTTCTTCCAAGGCAGAGCAGCACAGATCTGCCTCCTCTCCCCTGTGTCAGCGTAGTGTATGGAACCCAGTTCAATCCCCAGGCCTCCGCATACCCCAGAATGGCTGGAGCCTCCCGTCCTGGGAATAGATGATATGAAGCCTGGGAACCTCTGTCCTCACATTTTTAACCTTTATTGTGTGTGTATAAGTATCTTGCCTGCATGCATATATGGGTGACACATATGTGCCTGTTCCCCTCGGAGGTCATAATAAGATGTTAGATCCCCTGGAACTGGAATTACAAATGGTTGTGTGCCTCCATGTGGGTGCCAGGCAGTGACCCCGGGTCTTCGGCGAGAGCGGCACCACTGAGCCATCTCTCCAGCCTGTCTTTCCTGCATTCCACTGAGTGTTATGCTTTGCCTTTTGGGTTTTTCTGACTATACTCTTCTCATATATATTCATCCATGAGATTCACAGGGACACAGCTGAAGATTCATTGTGAGCAGAAGAGTCATGATTTTGAGGTTAGCCTGGGCTACGAGTGAGTTGGAGGCCAACTGCAGGAGTCAGTTCTCTCTTTTCACTCCATGGACCCCAAGGATGGAGCTCAGGTTACCAGCCTCGGCACCAGTGCTTTTACCCACTGGCCCATCCTACCCACTGGCCCATCCTACCCACTGGCCCATCCTACCCACTGGCCCATCCTACCCACTGGCCCATCTTATCCACTGGCCCATCCTACCCACTGGCCCATCCTATCCACTGACCCATCTTATCCACTGGCTCTCTTTAAAACGTGAGAGACAGCGTCTCACTGTGTAGAGCAGTCTGGTTGTCAAACATTCTGTGTAGCCCAGGCTGACTTCAAATTTACGCACTTCCTAACAATCCTAGATGTCACCAGAAAATTTCCACCACTACCACTGCTGATAATGTTCCAAATCCAGACTTTTGTCCTAGACAGCAGTGTTGTACATATGGACAGTGCACACCATTGCATCTATGGGTCCAGAAAAACGTACGTAGGTCCCGCAGCTCCAGGACACACTGTATCCATCTTTGGATCTTCACACATGGCTTTCTCCCTTCTAAGAATATCATGCCCTGCTCCTACCCACTGGTGGAAGGATACCATTCTACTTACTTATTTACTTATATTTTTGAGACAGGGTCTATTTAGCCCTGGCTGTCTTGGACTTCTCTAAATAAACCAGGCTGGCCTTAAACTAACTCACAGACATCTGCCTGTGTTTGCCTCCATCTACTGAGATTACATTCATGCCTCCCAGTTCACTGCTCTGCTGTGGCTTTGAAATGGTCCCATTCTGTGTCTCTCCCTTCCTCCTTTTTGCTAAGGCATTGAAAAAATCTCTATCATAAACAGCTTTGGGAGAAGATTGTTATAATTAACACTTTTGGGGGGGCCATAGCCAAGCTGGAACATGGGCTTCTGTTCAAAATGTAATAAGACTTTTCAGGTCGGCCCTAGTGGAGTATTGAATCAGGTGTTCAAGTGTGGAGCCCTGGGAAGAACAGGGTCCTGTCCCCTGTCCCCTGTCCCCTGTCCCCTGCCCCCTCCTCTACCTCAGATGGGCTGCCTTCCCTTCCCAAGTGTCTGTACCCTGGTCCCCATCTGTTCTACCCGTATTTGATGTAAGGAAGAACAGAATTACAGCACAGCCATTGTCTGACATCAAAGTAGGCTCACTTTGTCTGCCATAAAATATGTTAATCATTGAAATGACAAGTTTTGTTTGTGTGGCTACCAGGCAGATGGGAGCAGAAGGCCCTACCTCAGCTCTACCTCTGAGGCATAGATGTGACAGTGTTTGCAGGATGAACAAGGTGATCGGAGGTCCTTGGAATGATGGGTGACCTGGGCAAGAGTGGCCATACTTCCTGCTTATGTGTAAGACTCATGCTCAGAAAGGCAACATTAAGAGGGTGTGTGGTGGCAACCGTTCTTAATTTCAGTACTCAGCGGTCTGAGGCAAGATAATGGAAGTCAAGACCAGCCCAACTCTATAGCAATCGTCTCTCTTCAGCAACAACAACAACAACAGGAGCCAGGGGATGTGGCAAATGCCTGTAATCCTAGCATTTAGAGGGGAGGGGCAGAAAAATCAGGAGATCAAGGCATGTGCCATCTACAGAGTGAGCAGAGTGAGTCTGAGGCCACTCCAGGCTATGTGAGACTCTATCTCAACAAAGCAAAACAAATAATGAGGAAAAAGAAGGGGATACAGAGATGGCTCAGTGGCTACGAGTGTTTGCTAACCTTTAAGAATCCTGAAGTTCAGTTCCCGGAAGTCATTATCTATAACTCGAGCCATAGGGGATCTGACACACTCCAGCTGGAGGGGATCCGATACTCTCTGGTTTCTTCAGGCACCAGAACACAAGAGACAGACACAGAAATGCACACAGACCCAAAAACGAAGAATGATAGAACAGCAAGAGAAGGACCTGATGGGCCAAATGTCTCTGATGCCAAAAGCTGTCTATCCACAGAACTGCTGTCTGTAGTAAAACTGTTAGGGGCATCTTATACTTCCTAAAGTCCACGGTGAAAGCAAACACCCACAGGCAAGTGAGGGCAGAAGGGTCAGGGTCTCCTTCCGTGGCATACCCAGCACGGAAATCTGAATGGGCCCCGCACCTGTTAAACTGGACGTGTCATTTCAAATGCCAAGCCTCCGTGTGGTGGTGCCAGCTCCTAAGATGTGGAGCAAGAGGATCAGGAATTTAAGGTAAACCTGAGCTACATAGCCTATGAAAAGCCAGCTTTACCTACATAAGACTGTTTGGCATAGAGGAGGGAGAAGAAAAAAGGCTCGGAGACATTAGGGGACTTTGTGTACGTGGGTGGTTGCTCACTCTGCCCACGGGTGGGGGGCAATGGGAACTGAGCCCCCAGCCTGGTCTACTGAGCTGGAAAATCCAGCCTCACACATACCCCTTACACCCTCAGACATCCCTGTACCACCTGTCTTGTCTACATTCCACTTAGTATGACATCATATGTGGTTTTCCATGTTGCCACAAAGCCTTTGAAGCCTTCCCTTCACACTTAAAGGCCCCACACTAGTCCAACTAACATCTTCACACCATTCCACTGGTGTATTTATGTTCCTCCACCCCCCTTTTCGAATTACAAGGAATTCTGCAGGTAACAAGTTATATCAGGTTGGCTCAGAGGGAAGGAGGCCATCTGCATTTGGCATCTCCTTTCTGTTCCTTTCTCGTCCCTCCTTACTCACCTCTGGGCTTCCACCTGGAGGCCCTCAAAGAGAAGAAGGGAGCTATTGTGTCAGAGGGTGGAGAGGGTGAGTGGGAGAAAACCAGCTCCCTTGGAATTCACATGCCATTCAGGCTGAGATAATCACCTTTAAGCAGTTTAGCCAGATCTCATCAATCTTAAATAGCTTTGACAGCCAGAAAAATTAAGACCATCCCAGGATGCTTACCAGTTTTGAAAGATTATAAATCCTCCATCACAAAGGGACCAGGTGAAGGATTCGTAAATCCTGTCAAGAATTTTAGCCTTCAACACTGTGCGTGGTGTTACATGCCTGTAATTCCAGCAGTCAAGGGGTGGAGACAAAAGAATCAGCCGTTCAAGGCTATGGTTATCTACATGGCAGCTCCTAGCTAGGCCAGGTTACAGGAGACCTATCTCAAGAAGCAGAAATAAAATAATAATAATAAAAAAAATGAGCCTTTATCCAAAGGGTTATAGGTAGCTGTTGAATTTATGACTTTAATTTTTTTTTTTTTTTTTTAAGGCAAGGTCTCACTTGGTAGTGCAGGGTTATCTGGAACTCATGGCTATCCTCCTGCCTCAGTCTCCAAGGTATTTGGGATTGAAGGTATGTGGTACTGCATCCAGCTCCCATTTAATGGCTTTAAGCATGAGGAATTGTGGGCTGGTCAGATTCTTCGGGATCTGGTCAGATTCTGGTTCGAAGGCACTTGGATCAAGGGAAGGGAGGGCGGAGGAAGGAAGATTGACATGCATGACACAGGATTCTACCCAGGATTGCTGAGCAGGTAGGATGCAAGCAGGAATCTGGTTCTGAATGGTGGGAGATTCCATTCTTTTGGACCTGGCGAGTTAGGGGGAGGTCTAAGGCAAAGTTCCAGCACAGCGGTGATTTGGGAGAGGCAAGTCAACGTCTATGTACCCATTGCCTGGGGCTCTTGTGGGCTGACAACTTGATCATATAGCCCTTGAACCAACTGATAAATCCCTTACAGGTCTGGCCAGCCCAGGGAACTGGGTGTTCTGGGAAGCCACAGCAGGATCTGCAGGAGAAAGGGGACATTAGAGAGATTCCAACGACTGTGAAGGTGACTGAACCAGAAGACTACTAATCTCCCCCCTCCCCCCCCCCCGTAAAGGGTTCTGGACCACCCCATCCTTCCCACTGCTTGAATTATAAGTCTACTTATAATTCAACTTAAAGATTCCGACAGATTTATTTATATTTATTTATCTGTGTTTTGCGGTGCTACAGCTCAAACCTTCCTCAGACTCCTCCTAATTCCTTCTAGCCAGGGCTACCTCCACATCCCTCCCCCCCACCCTAAACTGCATATCCTTTTCTTTTTTGCTAATAACTCATCTACCTACTTTATGATACCCATATACTTCTGGACTAGGGATCATCCACTGGAGTACAGTTGAACTATCAGGAGCCGTAAAGAAAACTGACTCTTCTCCTGGAAGCCATCAACTGTCCACAGCTCCTCAGGGTCAGACTCATAAGCCCCGTCCCCTCCAAGCGTTGGTCTTGTACAGATAGGAGTTGACTGTGTAGATTGTTGGTCTTGAGATGGGCTCCTGGCTGAATTCATAGTCTTCGTTTACTTTTGTTTATTTATTTATTTTTAACCCTGTAGCCAGAGTGGTTCGGAACTCGCTATGAACCCAGTTGGGCCTCAGACTCACACTTCTCCCACTGCCTCGGCTTCTGGAGGTCTGCATGTTCAGATCTGGAGGCAAGAACACCACAGTTAGCTCCTGACTGACGGCTTTAAATACAAAGGCTACAGCAAAGCCGTGGAAGGAAGAATAGGGTCCTTTTGTCTTCGTTTCAGCTTTTTCCTATCTGTGATCCTCCATTTATAAGGCGTGATAGGGACTGCAGGGTTGCACCGCTAGGGTCAGGGAGCCATTCTATTGAGTGATTGGTTAGGTCACCTCTGCTCTGTCTCATTTCCCATAGCCATAAAGTATAGGCAGAAATGTTCACCTTGCACCGTACTGTGAAGATTTGATATCAAAGTGCTCATCTCCCAGTGGTGGAGAAATAGAGAAGGAAGGTGCTGGAGCAAAGGAGATAAACATTTAAAGCTTTATACTGCAAACCCAGGGAATGTATAACCTAGAAGTAGAGCACTGGCCTAGAATATATCTGTGGCCCCGGAGGTAGTCACTGGCGCTAGAATTAGATTTTTTTTTTTTTTTTAAAATGGGAAGAAGGGTTAATCTTGCCACAGTTTGAGAGGGTACGGTTTCCATGGCAGGGAGGGCGGGGCTGAGTGCACGTCAGCAGGATCCTGTGGCTGGAATTCCTCATGTCCTGCTAGACCAGGCAGCAGAAACGTTTCTCATCCTCATCAACACCCTCACGACAGGATGAACGGACACTCTCCATGTTCCCCTTCAGCATGCGCTCAGCATGTGTCCTTGATTCCACTACTTAGAATAATAACTACTAGACCAGCCAGACGCCTCAGCATGTAGAGGTGCTAGTGTACAGGCCTGATGACCTGAGTTCAATACCGAAGTCCCATAAGAACGCAGGAGATGAGTGACTCCCAGGAGCTGTCCTCTGACCTTCACAGCACACTCATGCCTGCACACACACACACACACACACACACACAACCAAAGTGAAAGATAACAGCTCCTGTGAATTCAGAAATTGCTCTGTGCCATGATGTTGTAACTGTCTTTATAAATCCTTGCAATAACACAACATGGGTTGGTGTGTGTGTGTGTGTGTGTGTGTGTGTGTGTGTGTGTGTGTGAGATTGTTATATCACTTTACTAATGGGGTTCAGAGGTTAAATAGCTGTTCCAGGGATCCTAGAAAAGAGGCCAGATCTGACTTGTAGCTATATTATCTAGCTATGTGATCTTGATAGTCCCAAACCATCTCTCTTCAGTATCTTAAGCTGTGCAGTGGAAGAGGAATTTCTGTGAGGTTTATGAAAAACATGTATGAAGTAATTATGCCAATGCCTGACATTTCATGGATAGTAACTTTAAAAAAAATAAATGGTCGGGCTGGTGAGATGGCTCAGTGGGTAAGAGCACCTGACTGCTCTTCCAAAGGTCCAGAGTTCAAATCCCAGCAACCACATGGTGGCTCATAACCATCCGTGACAAGATCTGATGCCCTCTTCTGGAGTGTCTGAAGACAGCTACAGTGTGCTTACATATAATAAATAAATAAATCTTTTAATAAATAAATAAATAAATAAATAAATGGTCAATGTCTTTGTTACTGTTCTATTGCTATTACTGTGAAGAGAAACCATGACCAAGACAACTTATAAGAAAAAGCATTTTAATTGGGGCGTTGCTTACAGTTTCAGGTTAGTCCACAGCTGTGATCATAGCAGAAAGCACAGAGGGAGGCAGGCAGGCAGGCAGGCAGACAGGCAGACAGGCAGACAGGCAGGCAGGCAGGCAGGCAGACAGGCAGACAGGCAGGCAGGCAGGCAGG
>NC_034599.1:96609250-96611184 GCF_900095145.1 Mus pahari
CAGGCAGGCAGGTAGGCAGGCAGGCAGACAGACAGGCAGACAGGCAGACAGGCAGACAGGCAGGCAGGCAGGCAGGCATGGTGCTACAATAGTAGCTGAGAGCACCTTTGATCTGTAAGTTGCAGGCAGAAAGAGAGGGAGACTGGGCCTGGTGTGGGCCATCTCCCATAATACACGCTTTCCCAAACAGTTCCACTAACTGGTTGGGGATCTGGCCCATTCAGACCACCACAGTCAGTGCTATTGAAATTGGGTACCCCTCTAAGATGTTGAAAACCTAACCTATAAATGTGGCTCCAGTTGAAAACCGAGTCTTTGCTGCTAAAGAAGTAAAATTGAGGTCTCCAGGGTGGAAATGTCTGTGCAGATAGACAGGCTCACAGCAAGAGCATTGTTTGCTGGTACAGGGAGGCCTTGGGGATGATGCCTCAACAAGCCCGGGGAAACTAAAGGCTGTTGGCCAAATTTCAGAAGCCCAGGGGAAGCCGTGGCACGACTGCCCGCCCTTCCTGGCTGCACAGGAGCCAACCATGCAGACACCGTGCAGCCTCAGGGGCTATCAGAAAAGTCTACCCTGTTATTTCAAGCCACCCAGTTGGTGACACTTCATAATGGCAGCGCAACTTTTGTTTTTTGGGGTTTTTTTTTTGGGGGGGGGTGTTGTTTGTTTGTTTTTGTTTTTCGAGACAGGGTTTCTCTGTGTAGCCCTGACTGTCCTGGAACTCACTCTGTAGGCCAGGCTGGCCTTGAACTCAGAAATCCACCTGCCTCTGCCTCCCGAGTGCTGGAGTTAAAGGCGTGTGCCACCACGCCCGGCTTGCAGCTTTTGTTTTTGAGACAGTATCTTGCTGTATGTGGCCTGGAACTCCCTTTGTAGGCAGGTCACCTGCCTCATGCTGGCTGTGACCAGCTTGGTTCTGCCTCCCCAGGGAAGGGATTACAACTGTGCATCACTGTATCCAGCTTTCCCGCATGTTGACTGCATCTTTTCATCCCCTACATTTCCAACAGATTTTATTTTGCTTTTGGTTTTGTTTGAGATAAAGTCTCCTGTAGCCCAGGATAACTTCAAACTAGCCAGTAACTAAGGATGACCTTGAACTCCCCAGCCTCTACCACCCGAATGCTGTGGTTATGTGAACCACCTTAGCCTGCTGTAAAGGCTTTTTTTTTCCTTAATGAATGGATTAAGAGAAAATAAAACATGGCTGCCATGATGGCTCAGTAGAGGAAAAGCTTCAAAAACATAAGGACCTGAGTTCAAATTTCAGCACCCACTCGGCTGCTGCATATACCTGTAAGCCAGCAGTGTGGGGTGAACCTGATCCTGGGGACCCATTGGCTAGCAAGCTTTGCTGAAATGGCAAACTTCAGGTTCAGTGAGAGACTCTGTCTCAAACACACACACACACACCTACACACACACACACACACACACACACACACACACACACACACCACCCCTACCCCCAAGCTTCCAAGCTCACTCCATATACACAGAGAAACCTACCAGCGTATATGTAATTAAAAATAAATCTAAAAACATAAGGTGGTGAGTGATGATAGGGGAAGCTAGCCACGCCCTCCTCCGACCCCTGAACCCGTGCCCTCGCATACACATGTGTACATCCCCAAAATTCTGGGGAGACGGCTCAGCTGAGAAATTGCTTGTTGCATTACTGTGAGTACCTAAGTTTGATTCCCCGGCACCAGCCTAAAAACCAGGGCATGGTGGTGTGGACTTCTAGTCATAGCACTGGAGAGGCAGAGTCAAGAGGCTGCCCAGACTCACTGCCACTCAGCTCAGCCTAACAAGTGAGTCTCCAGGCCCAGGAAGGAGGGACCTTTCCTTTCCTTTCCTTTCCTTTCCTTTCCTTTCCTTTCCTTTCCTTTCCTTTCCTTTCCTTTCCTTTCCTTTCCTTTCCTTTCCTTTC
>NC_034599.1:96611424-96643769 GCF_900095145.1 Mus pahari
ACTTTATTTATGGTGCCTGTGCTTTGTCTCAAAAATACCTTCTCTGCCTCCTCAGACAATGGATGGGAAGGAGGCAGCAAAAAATGGAAGACATCCCTTCCTATTGCCCATGGATCCTATATCCAGGCCCACCTAGCAGAGGCCAGTGGGACTCTTGGCACATTCCTGGATCCCTGGGGAGGGGGAGACCTCTTCTTATAAACAAGGTGGATGGCTCCTGAGAAATGACATTATAGATTGATATCTGACCTAGGCAAGCATACACATATGCGCACATGCAAGCATACACACAAACCTACATGTACATGCACCTGAGTGCTTGCACGCGTGCACACACACACACACACACACACTCACACAGAGGAGTTGGGGCGGGGGAGAATGTAATGTTAAACTATTTTACTTAAAGCCAGGACAAACAAGTAAAGATTATGGCTATGCACAAAACAGTGAAGATTCAAAATGGGTGCTGTCTCAGGGAGCCTAAAGATCACCATCTGCTATTTGGAATTTAAGCTCCAGCCCTTGTTTTGGGGTGAATGTGAATTATATTCTAATCTACTGTGAGAGTTCCAGGTGTGCACATCAGCCTGCCTTGAGGGTTCCCTGAGGTGAGCTGCACCGAAGCCTGGCTCTTTAGACAAGATCCATCTTACAGGACGTGATGATGTGGTGCCACAGTCAGCTTTGCGGGGGGTCCTGTCTGCCGTCTGTACTCCCCCTGGGTTACATCTGACTGCCCTCCTGCTACACTGGCCAGGGAGAACGGTCTAATCTCAAGCATGTCTTTTGGGTGCTGAGTGACTACGTCACACTATGATGGTGAAGTTTCAGATACTGTGGGTTACTACTGGAAGATTCTGAGAGTCTCTCACAAATCCTCACGAAACATCTGCCTGACTTGTAGGCACCGTGTTATTGTGAGCCTTATTCGGCACACAGAGTCCCTTCTGCTGTACTCCAGAGAGCCTTACTAGCTGTTTAAGCAACCCAGATAGGCACCACAGGTCTTGAGGGAAATTAGGTGTGTGGAGCCGGAAGAGGGTCTCATGGGCCTCGTGACCCTTGGGGATTATGGTGGAAACTTAGAAAACAATTACAGCGGAGCAAGCTTCTCTAGCTGCAACTAGGGAGGGCGGGAGGGCCCGCCCAGCTCTGCTCTTCCAGGCTCCCTCCCTTCTGTTGGAAAGGAATGCTTTAAACAGATGATTATCTTAGCTGCTCAGGACAGAGTGAGAACAATCCACTATATTATCTGTTGGGAGACCCATCTATCTACATAAGATGTCTATTATCATGTGACAAATTAGCCCCAAATTTAGTGCCAAACAAAACAAACAGATATTCACTATCTCCCAATTTCTGACAGTCAGCTTAGGTGAGTGGTCCAGTTTGGGGGTCTCCTATGGGACTAGAGTCAGTAGGGACTCAATCAATCCAAGTCTTGGCTGGGATGGAGAACTCGCTTCCAAGATGGCTTTCTGTGGGGCTGTTGGCTGGAGGCCTCTACCACCCGTGCATGTCTGGATGCTTCTGTTTCATACCACAGGGGTAAGGTGACCAACCATCCGTGTTGATCCAGGACTGGGGGCTTCTCGGGATGTGAGAGTTTCTATGATAAAAGCAGCATGGTCCTAGTAAGATCGAGACTAGTTGGTCACCCTCTATGGGCTTCTCCACGAGACTGTTCACAGCATGAGATGGTCTGTAACCGCGACTAAGACTGAAAGTATTTCACAGTCTAATCTTGGAAGGAGCATACCATGCATCTAAATAAATTTTTCTGGTACACTCTGTTGGCCACACAGACCGGCTTTGATAAGAAATGCAAAGGTGGGGCTGGTGAGAGGGCTCAGTGGGTAAGAGCACCCGAATGCTCTTCCGAAGGTCCGGAGTTCAACTCCCAGCAACCACATGGTGGCTCACAACCATCCGTAATAACAAGATCTGACTCCCTCTTCTGGAGTGTCTGAAGACAGCTATAGTGTACTTACATATAATAAATAAATAAATCTTAAAAAAAAAAAAAAATGCAAAGGTTGGTTGAACTGGAGAGATGGCCCAGCAGTTAAGAGCACTGACTGCTCTTTTGAAAGGTCCTGAGTTCAATTCCCAGCAACCATATGATGGCTTACAACCATCTGTAATGGGATCTGAGGCCCTCTTCTAGTGTGTGTCTGAAGACAGCTACAGTGTATTTGTATAAATAATAATAAATAGTTTTTTTTAAAGAAATGCAAAGGTCTAGAAAAAGGGTATGACTATTAAGAGGTTGGGTTGGGTTCATAAGGACCAAGTTTGAGGCTGGCCTCCATATTACTCTAGAATTAGATACCAGTGTGTGTGTGTGTGTGTGTGTGTGTGTGTGTGTGCACTCGTGTGCTGGTTTGTGTTTCTCAGATACACGATGAGGTAGACTGGCCTCAAACTTATGATGGTCTTGAACTCCTGATTCACCCTCCTCTACCTCCCTCGTGCTGAGATCACAGGTGGGTGTCACCATACCTGTCTGGAATTATATTTCGAACATCTGTATTTGCACATCGTTTCTCTGTATTCTCAGTATGGTGACCCTTCTGTTCCAGAATAAGTTGTTTAAAGCTGCAGGCATCTGAGGCTCAAGGAAAGTGGGATCCAAAACTCCCTGGGTAGGCTGGCAGCTGGTGCTATGGTCGAAGGAGAGAGCCTTCTATCTCCACCTGTAGCCTCTCCATGCAGAACAGCTGTGTTCTGGCAGCTCTATCTGAAGATGCAGAAGCTGCCTGGCTTCCTGGGATCAGATAGCCTTCAACACATCGCCGTGCATTCTACTCCCAAAGCTGACACACACACAGGCCAGCCCTGACACAGGCCAGGGCAAGTTAACACTGCTTTCTTTTTTTTTCTTTTTTTCTTTTTTTTTTTGGTTTTTCGAGACAGGGTTTCTCTGTGTAACCCTGGCTGTCCTGGAACTCACTCTGTAGACCAGGCTGGTTTCTGATTCATAGCAATCCACCTACCTCTCTGCTACTGAGTGCTGGGACTAAAGGTGTGTATCATCTCCGCCAGGCTTATGGTGTTTGTTGTTGTTGTTGTTGTTGGTGGTGGTGTGTGTGTGTGTGTGTGTGTGTGTGTGNGAGAGAGAGAGAGAGAGAGAGAGAGAGAGAAGAAGAAGAAGAAGAAGTTGGGTGGGTCTGAAGGTTGGAAGTGTAAGGGGCCCCTCAGAGTCTCTACAGAGCACACCCAGATACCAAAGGCTCAGCACAAAGGTAATTTATCACCCTTAGGGACAAGAGGTGGGGAGGGTGGGAGGAGTTGGGGAAGTGGGGGTAGGGGGCCACTTCCCCTGGGTTAGACAAAGACAAACAGCACGTGGTATTTTTGTTTTGGTTTGTTTTCTGTTTTTTGTTTTGTTTTGTTTGTAACAGGAGTGAATTTTTAAAGAGGAAAAAGGGAAAGTCTGTGCTAGGGTGAGTTGGTCAGGCCGGTCAGTGTAACTAGCCAAACAATGAATTTAGACTGCTGGACCTTGGTGTTCAGACTCAGGAAGGAGTCATTGGCCAAATAAGGGTCTAGACCTCGGGGGCCAGCCTTAGAAATATAATCTAACGGTTTAGCAAGGGGGAGGGGAGGGGAGACAGCAAAGACTGTCATGTTTGCAATGCTCAGGTCTGTTAGCCCTTCAAAGAGGACCTAAGAGGGGTTGGGGGAGGGGAAAGAATAGACAAAAACATATTGTAGGATTTTTTTTTTTTTAATTAACAAATGGGGGCTGGAGAGATGGCTCAGTGGTGAGAGCATATATTGTTCTTGCAGAGGACCTGGGTTTGATTCCTAGTATTTACACGGTGGTTCACAACAATCTACTACTTTAGGTCCAGAAGATCCAAAGCTCTCATTTAGCCTCCACAGGCACCAGGCATACACGTGGTACACATATATATTTAAAGCAAAATACCCATAAAATAAAATAAAATAAAATAAAATAAAATAAAATAAAATAAAATAAAATAATTTTGTTTTTTTAAGTAGCAAATAATTAGTGGATTTCGAGACAAGGTCTTGCTATGTAACACAGGCTGGCCTGGAGTTCACTCTGTAGCTCAGACTTCACTCAACCTTCCCTCTGGAAGGCTGAGATTACAGACACAGGTACCTTGCTCAGTCCCTCTTTAGGACTCTTGCTGTGAGATTTCCACCTCTCCAGTCCCATCCACTGCACTGTCCACATCTCAGCTGACGGCCATCAGCAATTAGCAGCCATCTGAAGAGCCACACTGGACGGCTCAGGCTAGGTCAAGTCCCCAGGTGCTGCAGCCCCGATTGACGTCTCTCAGCCTGCACAGACGAGCTGCCAGCAAAAAGAGCAATAACATGGCGGACGAGGCTTGGGCAGGATCTGTGATTCAGAGTTAGGACAGGAGATAGCTGTGCTTCCTTGGGTGAACCCCAGCAGAGCCTGAAAAGGGGGTTCCTGCCCTTGGAAGTGTTTGAAGCCGGGGACCTTTCAATGTCCGGGCGAGGCCAGTGCGCTGGGTCAACCTCCCACATTTCTCCTTGCTTACCGACCCAGCTTAGAAGACTGCATTGAGTCACAAGACTGGGAGGAGAAAGCGTGTGTGAACGAATTAACAGAAATCCGGGCAAGAGTCCCAAAGTAAAATAATGTTGATTCTCAGCACAGAGGAGCCTTTGCTGCTTGGTGGTTGAACTCACAGAAACAGTCGTTGCCTGTTTGTGACAGATTTGCCATTTTTGAATTTTTCTAATTTCAGAAGAAAAAAAATGACCATAATAAGCGCCATTTAAACACTGGGAGCCCTTGGAGATGTCTAAACACTGTGTACAGTTCCTGAGGGGGCATAAGGGTTGCTTGTCCTTGGAGATTAGTCTACACACAGTTTTGTAGACAGGGAGTGGTGCCAAGATGACCTCGAGTTAGCCTTAGTTGGCACTGGATCCAGGCTCCTTCCGAGTATGAAGTGGGCAGAAGGATGCCCCAGGGTCTCAGAGGACCCGGGTTTGATTCCCAGCACATACCTGGTGGTTCACAGTCATCTGGAGTTCCAGTTCCAGTGGATCCAAGGCCCTCTTCCAGTACCAGACACATGAGTAGTGCATATACACACATGCAGGCAAACCTTATAGGCATAAAAGTAAAATAAATAAATAAATTTAAAAACGTTCAAGGCCAGACTATATTTGTAGAGTGAGTTCAAAGCCAGACTGGGCAACGTAGTGAGGCCCTGTGTGGAAATGATGGAGTGGGGAGATGGCTGAATCAGAAAGTTCTTTCTGTATAAGCACGAGGACCTACATCTGACCATCAGCAGCTACACGCAAGGTTAGGCACAGGGACATGTGCTTGTAATCCCAGCACTGGGAAAGCCGAGACACATCAGCACACACATTAGCCAGTCAAGCCTCCGTTTCAAAATTCCAGGTAGATGTCCACTGAGGAATGATTGCTGAGGTTAACTTCTGGCCTCTACGTGCATATGGACATATGTCACCAATACACACACACACACACACACACAGAGAGAGAGAGAGAGAGAGAGAGAGAGAGAGAGAGAGAGAGAGAGAGAGAGAAAGTGAAGAAGGCTGAGAATATAGTTCATTGGGAGAGTTATTGTCTAGGATGTGTAGCTGTAGGATGTGTAGCTGTAGGTTCAATCTTTAGCATAGCATATAATATGCAGGGAAGGTTGTATGAGAACTGAGACCCATTGTGTATGGTTACTCTTTTCTCTTCTCTTCTCTTCTCTTCTCTTCTCTTCTCTTCTCTTCTCTTCTCTTCTCTTCTCTTCTCTCTTTCCTTTCTTTCCTTTCCTTCCTTCCTTCTACCCTTGGCTAGTCTCAAACTCAATACACAGCAGAGTCATGTCCTTGAACTCCCGATTCTCTTGCCTCCACCCCCAGAAGATAAGTGAATCACTGCGCTGAGCCTGGTTACTCTCTGGGGCAGAATCATTCACCATCCTGGGATGGAAGCCGGCAAGAGAAAGGCAAGAGAAAGGAAGGGCTCACTTGCTCCCAGCCCCTCCCCTGCTCTCAGGACTTTGCCCAGGTTTTCTCTTTGTTTCTGCTCTGATCCTTTCCTTGAATCTCTTAGTTATAGCCTCAAAACTCATCATGGGTTAAAAAAAAAAAAAAGCGCATTATCATACTAACTGGCAATTGCAAGACCCAGGAAATTTACTCTCTGGAAATTTACTGAGCTGGAAGCTGGGAGTCCTGGCTGAAAAGAAAAAGGACCAACCAGCATGAGGCTAGCTGAGGATGGGAAAGGGGGTGAGGCACAGCAGGGATGGATGGGGACTTCGAGGCTGACTGGCACTTCGGGCAGAAGGGGAATCCACCCTCAGGGTGGACATTGGGGCTGACCTTGGATGGGCCTTGCTTGGTGTTCTTGTCTGTTTGTGACAGAGTCTCATGAAGTCCAAGTCAGCTCCAAATAGAAGATGTAGCCAGAGATGACCTTGAACTCTTGATCCCGCACCTCTGAATCCCAAGTGCCAGGATTACAGTCCTATGCATCACAGCCCAGCCTGACCTTGGGAAGTTACCTGTGGTTTTGTCACTATGTGGACAGATGCCTGATTTTCCTTGCCAGTTGAGAAAGGTCTCCCGGGACAAAGGCATTTAAAAAACACTGCAGTCTGTCTCTCATCAGAGATTATGAAACGGACAGCTCTGCTCAATGCTCCAAAAGGTCTTGCAGGAAAACAGCTTGCTTTGGCGTTAGGTAACCCAATATTTCCCAAACTCGTTTGACCTCAGACTTCCTCTGCACCTTCTTTCCACTCACACATAGCCTGGGCAAGCCAAGGTCTTAATTAATTAGTCTTTGAGAGGCAAGAAATCTACCACTAAGCTACCAATGCCCTTTAAGTTTTTTGGTACAGATTTATAAGCATTAACAAATATTTTACCACGGAACTACACCCTCAGTCCTATTATTTTCAGATGTAATTTTAAATTTATGTGTATGTGTGTGAGTCTGTGTGAGTGCATGCCATGTGTGTGTAGGTGACCTCAGATGCCAGGGTAAGCCACTAGAGCCCCTGGAATTGGAGTTAGCGTATTAGCATTTCAGCGCTGGGAACCGAACTCTGGTCCTCTGAGAGAATAGTAAGAGTTCTTAACCACAGAGTCAACTCTAAGTGACCAGGCTGGCCTTGAACTCACTCTGTAGCCCAGGTTAGCATTGAGCTTGCAGCTTCCCTTCAGTAGCTTCTGGAGCTACTAGGGTTTCTGGTCTGTCTCCACAGCAGAGTGAAAGCCAAGTTTTCAGGAATTTGCTTGGAATCCGGGTATGGTGGTGGCAGGTGCCTTGAATCTCAACAAAAGGCGGCAGAGCCGGATGGATCTTTGTGAGTTGGAGACCAAGCTGATCTATGTGTTGAGCACCAGGGCAGCAGCCAGGAGCCAAGGTTACATAGTGAGACCATGTCTCAGAGAGAGAGGGGGGGGGAGGGAGGGAGGGAGGGAGGGAAGGAAGGAAGGAAATCACTTGAGTTCAGTGTGGTAGTGCTCAGCTAAAATTGCATCACTTGGGTGTATGAGGTAGAAAAACGGACAGTTTGAGGCCAGCCTCCACTACATAATACAATCCTGTCTCAAAACCCTAAAACCTCGAAAAGCTCCAAACACAGCTGGGAACGAGGGTGCACACCTGTCACCCTATACTCAGGACAAAGAAGTAGGAAGACAAGGCGGTCAAGACCAGCTCTGGCTACTGTGATGGCCAAGGTAATGAAATCTAAAATCACCTGGGAGACAGGCGCTGTGAGGAATTATCGCAATTAGGTTAATTGAGCTGAGGGATGCAGCGTGCCCCCTGTGTACCTGGACTATCCAGGAAGGAGATGATATGCTGAGCACAAACACTCATTGCTCTTTGCGTCTTGTGACCAGCTAGCTGCCTCAGGCTCCCACTGCTACTGTCGGTACCTCACCATCACAGACTGTAACCCCAAACTATAGCCAAAATAAATTCTTTTTCCTCTAAGTTCCTTTTACCAGGGTATTTTATCATAGCAAGACGAAGGACAGCTAAGATGCCTACACAGTGAGTTTGAAACTAAGCTGAGCTACATTAGACTCTGTGTTAAAAAAACAAAACAAAACAAACCCAATTCCTTTGGGGTGTGACACCCAGTGCTTAGGTAGCTGGACCAGCAGTTCAGTGAGCAGTGAGGGTTCTCGGCAGCAGTCTAGGCCAGGTGGGGTTCTGTTGATGATCATTTGGGAGGCACATCATTTATCATGGCTGCTTGGGACCTTCAAAGAATTCTTGTGGTCCTCAACCCCATTATCTCCGTTTTACAAGCTGAACTAGGACCCAGTCAGGTGAGATAAAGAAGCCCCCAGATCAGGGTGTGGCAGAGCTAAGGTTCAGGCAGTGAGCTGACTGACATTCTGTGTTATACCATCTACTTGATATACTGCATCTATCTATCTATCTGTCTATCTATCTATCTATCTATCTATCTATCTATCTATATTATTTCATGGAGTGATGGTGGAGGAGCTGTGTGTGTGTTGTCCAAGTGTCTCTGTATGTATGTGGAGTGGCTCTGTATGTGTGTGGTGTGGGTGTGTGTTGTCCATGTGAGCCTGTGTGTTGGGGCCTGAAGGGCAGTTAGCTCTGAGGGGTGGTTCTCCGCCTCCACCTTTAGGTGGGTTCCGGGGTCACTCAGGGTTGCATGACAAGTGTTTTACCTGTTGAAGCGATTTGCCAACTACTAACTTAGCATTTCAGGGCTCAGGGCTCCGAGAAAGCATGCCCTTTCTGTTCTTTTTTCTGCTCTTAGGGAATCCCAGCAAATCCCACTAAGGCTCCTTCATCAGACTAAGGCTGATTCGGAAACAGGAACAGGCAGCTGAAAGTGTTTGGTGCCTCAGGGAGGGAGGGGAGGGTGTGGTGGTTTGAATGAGACTGACTTCTGCAGGCTCACTTATTTGAATGCTTGATCTCTGGGGAGTGGAACTATTTGAATGGTTAACAAAGACTAGGAGGAAGTGTGTCAGCGGGGATTGGGGATGGGGGATGGGGATGGGGATAGGGGTAGCAGGAGTGGGAGTAGGGGTAGGATGGGGGCTGGGTGTGGGGTGGGCTCAAAGTCCTTGCCAGGCCTAGCCTTGTTATCTCTGGGCCTTCAGATCAGGATGTAGCTATCAGCTAGTGCTATAGTGCCACGCCTACTGCCAGGATGTAAGGGACTGAATCTCTTAAACTGTAAGCCAACTCCAATTAAAGTCTTGTATAAGAGTTACCTTGTGCCGGGCGTGGTGGCGCATGCCTTTAATCCCAGCACTTGGGAGGCAGAGGCAGGCAGATTTCTGAGTTCGAGGCCAGCCTGGTCTGCAGAGTGAGTTCCAGGACAGCCAGGGCTATACAGAGAAACCCTGTCTCTAAAAGCAAAAACAAACAAACAAACAAAAAAGAGTTACCTCGTTTCTGGTGTCTCATCACAGCAATAGAACTCAGACGAGGGTGACTGGAGAAAATAGGGTGCATCCTAGATGACAGGAAGCCGAGGAAGAACAACGTCTGGTTGCTATCAGAGTCACCCTCCTTCGCTCTGCCTCCAGCATGGGCTATGTAACTTCCCTCAGCACAGCAAAGCAGCAACTGCAGAAGGAATCTCACATATTTGGCTTTGGTTTTTACATCCCTGGTGCCACCATGAATTGTACATCCTTCCTTCCAGTCCACGGGCGCGCAGAGAGACAAGGACAGATGTGAGGAGAAGAGTCGTCCCACCCAGCTGTTCCAGATAAGCCTAGGCCAGAGCAGGTCCTCCTGCCAAGGACAGGGAATTCAGTGAGGACCAGCCACAATCTGACTCCACAATTTAATTTAACAGTAAGGGATTACTGCGTAAGACACGGAGTTTGGGATGGTTTGTTCTGTAACGGTGGCTAGCCAATACATTCCCTAAGCATCTTCTTATTTCTCCATAGTATCCTTTTTTTCTGGGGTTGGTTTTCATCTTGGCCTCTCAGCCCACTTAAAATAGATGTTATTATTCGCGTCGGAGAGATGGGTTAGTCCTTAAGAGAAGTTACTGTTCTTGAAGAGTTTCAGAGTTCAGTTCCAAGTACTCACAGCGGGTGGCTTCATACTCTTATAATCCCAGTTCCAGAGGGTCTGACACTTTCTTATTCCCTCCACTGGTACCATCAGGAAGTACACATAAATACACACACACACACACACACACACACACACACTTAAGTAAATCTTTAAAAGTTATTCAGGGGCTAGAGAGATAGCTCATTGGTTAAGAGCTCTATCTGCTCTTACAGAGGACCCAAGTTTGTTCTCAGCACCCAGAACATGTGACTCACAAACCCTCTGTAACTGCAGCTTCAGGATGTCTGACACTGTCTTCTGGACTCTGTAGGCAATGCAGAAGACAACACTAAGTCTAAAACAAAGGGGGAAAATTAACTTAATATTCAGTCAAGAAGCACGATTGTTTTCATGTTTGTATTTGGTTGGTGTTTGTTTAAACCCTTTATTTATTTTAAAAGATTTATTTCTGAGTGTTCCCGCCCGTGGAAACACTCCGGTCTGGGTTTGTCTTGAAGGGCAGGAATATCCTAAAAGGGAATAGGCTGAGAAAGGAAATTGAGCCTAGACATGACTCTGATCAAGGCTCGATTTTTAATAACCGGACTCCGTTTAAATACATGGAAAGATTCCCAGCCCACCCTTGAAGTTGACGGCGGCGGTCCGGTCCGATCGTAGGCAGGTCCAAGGGATCGTAGGCGGGTCCAAGGGATCGTAGGCAGGGATGAGTGCCTGTTGACGTAGGCGGTCCAAGGACGCTGCATTCTGGGAGATCTGGGGAGGTCCTCTCGGTAGCAACTCTCTGGTGGGCCTATGCGCCTGTGGGGGGCTGGTGTTTTGAGGGAGAGTGATTAGTGGAGGTGGGAGACCCCAACATATTTCTAAGTTATCTTTGTATGTGTGTATCTGTGTTTGAGTTTGTGCACCTATGATTGCGTGTGACCCACTGTGGCATCCAGAAGAGGATGTCGGGTCCCCTAGAGGAGTAGTCACAGGTATCTGTGAGCCCCCTAACGTGAGGGCTGGGAACTGAACTCCAGTCCTCTGCCAAAGCAATACAATCTCTCTAACACCCAAACTGCTTTCCAGCCGCTCTGCCCCTTTTATCTCAGTCTTTGACCCTTTTTCCTCAGTGCTGGGAATCAAACTCAAGCCCTCAAGCTTGCTGAACACACACTTCACCACTCAGCTGGAGTTTCGACTCTCTTAAGTATGAGATTTAAAACAAAACAAAACAATGTGTGTGTGTGTGTGAGTAGTTCACCTGCATGTATGTCTATGTACAACTTGCCTGCCTGATACCCTCAGAGTTCAGAGGAAGGCATCGAACCCCTGGAAAGGAACGGACAGATGACTATAAGCTGCAGTGTGGGTGCTGGGAATTTAACCTGGGGTCTCTAGAAGAGTATCCAGTGTCCTTAACTCCTGAGACAACTCTCCAGCCCCAGTATATACCTCATTCTTCTTTCTTTCTCCTTCCCTCCTTCCTTCTTCCCTTCCTTCCTCCCCTCCCTTTTCTTTTTTGAAAACAGGTTTCACTAAGTAGCCCATACTGGCCTCCAATTCTCTCTCCTTCTGTTCCTGCCTCTAGAGTTCTGGGACTTTAGTCCCATGGCATCATACTTGGCACTATTGTTGAAAAGATTTTTGTATAGTGTCAAAGATCCTACCCACAGTCTTGCTATTGCTGATCGGAGTTTGACTCTGAATGTTGTGCTCCCCAGCCCCGCCCCTGCTACCCCCAACCCCTCACTCCCATCTCTGACTTTCTACTTCTTCTTTTTTTTTTTTTTTTTTAAGATTTATTTATTTATTACATATAAGTACACCGTAGCTATCTTTAGACACTCCAGAAGAGGACATCAGATCTTGTTACAGATGGTTGTGAGCCACCATGTGGTTGCTGGGATTTGAACTCCAGACCTTCGGAAGAGAAGTCAGGTGCTCTTGCCCACTGAGCCATCTCACCAGCCTGGCTTTCTACTTCTATAGCAAGTGTAACGAGTGATTTTATTTAACAACAAGTGGGAAGTACACCTTCTATTTGGCTGTATCCTTTATTTCGCTCATCAGATCCTCCTGGCTCCTATATTGTAGGTGCTGTCTCAGGGCTGATGGTATCTTTATTTCTGTGAATATCTAGAAACCGTAACCTTCTTGGGCGTGTTTCTTTTCTCCTAAAAGGGTCCTCCATCTCTTGGATTTGAAACCAGGCTCTGATACTTGTTGGTTATCGTTATGGCTTGAATCTGAAAAGTCCACCACAGCTTTATCTTTTAAGTGTGCTTGTTGATTTATTCCACCCATCCGATGGTGATATTGCAGAAGGTCTGCTAGACTTTTAGGATGTGGACCGAGCTGGAGGATTTAGGCCACCTGGATGGGCCTTTGAGGGTTACCAGCAGCACGGAGTTCCTGCCTTACTCTCTGGTCTATTGTGATGTGAATGGTGGCTGCCCAGCGCTGTTTTACTATGAGCTGAACTAAACTCCTCTAATGTGTCCTTCCTGTCACAGTGACCTGAAACTACCTCAAATTGTAAGCCAAAAGCAGCATTTCCTCTTTTGTTCCTGCAGGTACCCTGGTTACAGTGGCACAGAAATAACCCAGTTGGGACCCCTCTCCCTGGCCTCTGCTTTTGAAAGGGAAAATTATATAGATTCAAGGTCTGGAAATGTGAAATTAAAAAAAGGTAGTTTCAAAACTTTAAAGACTCAGGGCTGAACACTGTGAAAAACAAGTCCAGGCAAGTCCAGGCATGACAGGGCCCGCCCTGCCACTAGGACTAACAGACCATAAAGATAAAAGAAAGGAATGCAGGAACTAGCCCGAGCTATCTAGGCAGACTCTCTAGCCATCTGGCAGGAAGGCGCCTCCCTTAGCTTACTAAGAGTCATACATTAACCAGACATCCTGCTGTCCCCAATAAACCTCAGGCCCTTAAAAATTCCTAAACATTTTAGCCTGCACGTACTATTCTGCTGACTTGTAATCGCCTTGCTATGTTTGAATGAGCCAATCACATGTAACCACGCCAATTCTCCCCATCCCCTGACCCTTACCCTATAAGAACCCCTAGCTTTTGAGTCTCAAGATCAGCGCCTCTGCCTCCTGTGTGAGGTACGCGCTGGCCTGGAGCTCCGCCATTAAACTGCCTTGTGCTTTTGCATCAAGATGGTCTGTCTAACACGTTTCTGTAGGACACCCTGACTCCCGTGACCTGAGGACCTGAGGGGGTCCCCAAGAGGGGATCCCCGAGAGGGGTCCCCGAGAGGGGGTCTTACACTTTCTCATCTGTGAGATTGAACAATCACCTCATTTCTGCCCCCCATCCTTTCCCCTTCTCTCTTTCCAACTTTCATTTTCTAGCTCTTACTTTTCTTCATTTTATATTAACCTCAGCTACTTGCACTTTCTCTGAGACCTTAGAATTCCTTGGCTAAGCCTGATGGCAAACACCTTTATTCCAAACCCTTGGGAAGCAGAGGCAGGGAGATTCCCGTGAGTTTGAGGCCAGCCTGGTCTACAAAGCACATTCTAGTGCATAGATACTTAGAGAGACCCTTTCTCAAAAGCAAACGCGAACAGAACAAAACAAAAACACTTCACTGTGGGTACTCTTTAAAGTAGCTTCAGATACACTCACTTATTTTTATTTTTATTTTTAAATAACCAGCAGAGAAAACAGCTGCTAGTTAAACCTGCGACAACCATGGCATTCTGTGTTCTGCATCTAGAATAGGACAGTTTCCAAGGTGACCAAGATTAGTGTGTGAGGCTAGGTGAAGCCCTGAAGTTATGAGCTGCCAAACTCATAAACCACACAGGCGTCCTCTGAGCCACGCGATCCACACGAGGCGCCAAGTAATTTAACAGCCAAGTGTTCCAAGAGCGTTTAACGATCAGCATGTCTATAAATAGAATCCTGGGCCGATGCGGAGCGATGTTAATGTATGGGTTTAGTCCTGGAATGACTAAACCCTAAGTCGTTTTGACCTCAGAGAGCCATCAAAAAATCTGCTGCCGCGAACAAATTCTGCAGTTGCCTACAGCAGATGTTTCGCTCCTGTTGAATGTGTCCTTGTGTGTATAATTTCCTAACATGATAATGATGCACTGTTTGGCAGTTTGCAATTTACGAAGTGTCGTCACACACATGGTCTGTTGGATTCTTGAAAGGCAGAGGCACAATCACTGAAATTCAAGAGGAGACAAACGTTTCTGAACATACACACTGGGGATGTGGGAGGGATGGGGGTGGCGAGACCAGTGGGACAGGGTGGTGGCTCCCGAATTGACCCTCCCAATGTAACTACCCAATTTTTCGTTTTGTATTTTTTTTGTTGTTTTTTTTTTTCTTTTTGTTTTTTTCTTTTCTTTTCTTTTTCTTTCCTTTTCTTATTTTGTATTTTTTGAGCCAGTCTCACCCAGCCTCTGATTACCTGATTTAAAGATTGGGGGCAGGGTGGGGGGTGGCATCAGTTTCTCTACTGTCCTCACGAGTCCTTGAGGTCCAGCACCCTGACTTTTAATTACTTAGCACTAAAAGTGATTTGGTACAGGGGCTAGAGAAATGGCTCCATGGTTAAGAGCCCTTGATAGGGCCGAATGTGCTGGTGAAAGCCTTTAATCCCAGCATTTGGGAGGTAGAGGCAGGTGAATGGATCTCTGTGAGTTCAAGGCTGGCCTGGTCTGCATAGGAAATTTTAGGGTGGCCAGAACCATGCTGAAAAGCCCTGTCTTGAAAAAAAAGGAAAGGAAAGGAAAGGAAAGAAAAAAGAAATTATTTCATGGTCTTGCAGAGGATATGGGTTTGATTTCAGAACCCACATGGTAGCTTACTACCCTCCCCCACACCAGCTCCAGGGGAATCCAGCACCCTTTTCTGGCCTCCTGGGTTGTCAGGCACAAAGACAGCACACTTACACACAGGCAAGACTCTCATGTACTTATACACATAAAAAAAGATTCGCTATATTTTTTTTCAAATTTTCATTTTTTTAAATTTGTGTGCCAGAATGCAGGAGTATGCGCGCGCGCGCGCGCGCGCACACACACACACACACGCTTCTTTGAGGCAGAGGTGTTGGATTCACTTGAGCTGGGTGTAATATTTAGTCATTTAAATGTACTTACTATTTATGCCAATAAAGACATAGGAGGCAGGAACCGAGGTAAAAACCTGCTAGCTCAGCGAGGTAACTTTATTTTCATAACTATACACAAAGTATCTATTTACTAGCCTGATTCTACAACTAAACTGCTAGCTCTTCAGAAATCCCTTTCTGTGTTATTCTGCCGAGCCAGCCTCTCTCTCTAGTGAGCTCCTCCCAACCCAGGGCCCCTTAGCTCTCTTTCCTAGATACTTTTTTTTTGTTTGTTTGTTTGTTTGTTTGGTTTTTCGAGACAGGGTTTCTCTGTATAGCCCTGGCTGTCCTGGAACTCACTTGGTAACCTGTGTCCTGCCAACTGCTTCTGTGGCTTCTGCAGGCCCAAAGAGAAAACCCCTATCTCTTACCTAGAGCTCCTCCCATGAAGGCTTTTCCAAGCCAAAAGAGAGGTCCAATTCCTATCCAAGAAGTCCCCTACACCCTGGCCAGGCTAAACCATGTCGCTGTCATGGTGGGAGTCTCAAAGCCAAGGCAGTAGGGGGTCCAGCCATTTCTTTACAATGGGGCAGCTCAAGGCTATCTAGTTGACTTTGTCTCCAGTCCCAGAGCAAGGACCTCTCCTTAAAATAGACAGAACTTTCCATCCTTAAGCATTCCTATCTAAGGAGGGTTTTAGAGGCACACCCTAACTGCATCTCTACGAGACACACCTAATTGCATCTGACAAACGCAGTATCTTTCTAAGCTTGCATGTTTTGCTAAAAATTAGGTTTTCTATTTACACTAATCAAATATCATGTAACAGCTGGGGTCATTGTAGGCCATGTGAAATGTGTGCTAGGAATTGAGCTCTCATCTCGGCAAAAGTAGTACATACTCTTCACCATCTCTTCATTTGGATTCGGATAGTTTTAAACTGAAGAAAAAAAGGAGGGGGAGGGGAAATTAGGTTACAACCTGACTCTCCCCAGATCAAATTTTAAAAAATCACCTTTCCTGACTGGGTTAATGTTGGCCATTCTGCTCGGATGGGAATCTGTCCTGGGACTTAGAAGCCCAGGAACCACACAGCTCTGAGGTGGGACAATGTCCTAATGTAAGGGAATCCTGAGACATGCGAGCCCAGGAACCACAGGGCTCTGAGAGGAAGTCTCCTCAGCAGAGGCTTTGCAGCTCCCAGGGGAGGGGATTTCCAGCAGAGCTGAGGAGCTCGGGAGCCTCGCCCTGCTCCTTCTCTTTACTTCTTCCCTTTTCTTCCCGGCTTCCTGTCTTCTTCTGATGAGTCACCAGGCAGCAAATCTCATGAAAGAGATTTATTGGAGAGTCCAGGGGGAAGAGGGACGAATTCAGAAGCCGCTGCCTATGTTCCCAGGAAGAAGCAGATAGCAGCAGAGAACTGGACAAGCACAGTAATTATATAGAGGTTATTGGGGGGGGGGGNGGAGCTTTTTAGGATGGAGATTTCTAGGGTAAGGATTGGTGGCATTTTAAGTCCTGAGCTTGGGGGAGCTCAGGGATTGGTGGATTTTCCTGTTCAGGGACTGGTAGATTTCTGTGCTCAGGGATTGGTGGCTATCTGTGAGACGTTCAGGGATTGGTGGATTTTCCTATTCAGACTTTTCACCTAAAATTAGCATAATCTGAGGAGGGTCCTGTTGAGGGGCTGGAGATGACCTTCGTGACAATGAGGGAGCCTAGGGGAGGGGCCTGGCTACTGGAGCTCCTGGGTGGGGTGGCTGGCCTCTTTCCTGCCTTGAAGGTTTGCAACAGTATACAAAGTATATAGAGTTTACAAAGGGAGTCCATGACAGGGAAAACCTTTCCTGCCACTCGAGTGGCATGAATATCTAATAGTTAATGTGACAAATGCTTTCAACGACTAGTCATGCCTATTTTTTTTATTTTAGATAATACATTAACCAGTAACATCATTTATTACCATGACTGAATGTTATTGGCCATACTTTTACTGACTGACAGTGCAGGAAGCACAGGTATGAGATGTTATTGCAATATGACTTTGTGACAGTTGTAACATCACTAAAGGTTCTAATTTCACTCTGTTGCTATGACAAATACCATGACCAGAAATATTGTAAGGGAGGAAAGGGTTTATTTTCGATGTCACTAAGGGAAGAAAGACCAGGAACGCAAGCAGAATCTATGTAACGTTACTTTCTGGATGTTCTATAGGCCGAAGCTTAGCTGGCTTTCTCCTTCATCCCAGGACCTCAAGGCCATGGAATTGCTGCTAAGAAAGATTAAACACCTTGACTGGGCTGGGTTGTGGAGTCACATGCATTTAATCCCAGCACTTAGGAGGCAGAAGCAAGTGGATCTCTGTGAGTTCAAGGCCAGCCTGGTCTGCAGGGTGAGTTCCTGGACAGCCAGGGCTATACAGGGAAACTGTCTCAAAACCCAAAACCCAAACCGAACCAAACCAACCAACCAAAACACCATGACCAAGGTAACTTAGACAAGTAAGGGTTTCTTTGGGCTCGTAGCTTCAGAGGGAGAGAAGTCTATCAGCAGGGAGTCATGGCAGCGAGCTGCAGGCATGGAGACAGGAGCGGGAAGTCAAGAGCTCAAGTCTCAATCACGAGCATAAAGCAGAGGAGACTGAACCCGCAGGAGTCTTTAACTCCCAAAGCCCACCTCCAGTGACGCACTTCCTCCAACAAGGCCATGCCTCTTAACCTTCCCTAAACAGCACCACCAATAGGGCCCAAGTATTTAAATATCTGAGCCCTTGAGGGACATTCTCATTCAAACCACTATAGATAAAATGTGCCCACAGCCTCATGTGTCTGAATACTAACTCTTGGTCTCCAGCTGGAGGATTGGTTTGGGGGCTCATAGAGCCTTCATGAGGCCTGGCTTGACAGAATGAGGGTGCTAGGGGGAGGGCCTTTGAGGGTTATGCTCCCTTCTGGTTCAGGCTTGAGGTCTCTGCTTTCTGATTCACCGAAATGTGAGCCACTCCTGCCTCAGGCTCCCCCCTACCTCAGGCTCCCCCTGCTGTGGGCAGAGACATTTCCTCCACCAAGCCTTCCCCACCATAATGGACTGAAGTAAGCTGAAGAACATGAGCTAAAATAACTCTTAAATAAGAGTCTCGTCCGTGTATTTTATTATGGTGACAAGAGTATCACTGGTTATCTGGGTGTCTCTCAATTTAGTCAAGTTGGCGCTAGAATAAACCAGGACACAAAACTACCCAAGTCTGAAAAGGTCAAGTCACCAAAGACAAAAGTGACTGCCAGGCCCATTGCAGAAGGCCTAAGTATCTCTGGGACAGAAGACCTGATGGCAGCCAGGAAAAGAGGAAGGATTTATCTCGCTCACAGTTTTAGAAGGTTGAGTGGCTGCCTAGCTCTATGTGCTTGGACAATGTGATGGCTTATGTTGGCTATCAAGTTGACACAATTGAGAAGAGTGGTCTTCAACTGAGGAAGTGCCTCCAATAGATTAGCCTATGGGTACTTTCTTGATTTTTGATTGATGTGGGAGTGCCCAGCCCACTGTGGGTGGTGCCATCCCTGGGCAAGTGTGCTTGGTGACTACAGATAGCTAATTGTGAGCCTGTGAATAAGCTAGTAACAGCATTCCTCCTCAGCTTCTGCTTCAGTTCCTGCCCTTTCTTCCCTTAATGGTGGGCTTAATAAGAAAGAAATACTACTTGGTTATTTTGAGGAGTACACACTTTCTCAAGCTGAGAGCCACAATATATTGAGGGTTAATAAAGTTCCTGTATTGAGCCTCCAACAGAAGTTTAACCAATGATACAGATCCAAATAATGCAATTATATGTATTGGTGTGGATAAATACTGTTGTAGGAAGGAAGCCCCTGATTCACCTATATTTGTGCTGTATGTAAATAAACATAACTACTACACTGTTAGAACAACTATTGATTTATTGACCAGGAAGTATAAATCAAGTAAACCCTTTCCTTTCCAAGTTGCTTTTGCTCATGGTGTTTATCACAACAATAGGAAGCAGGGTAGGACAGACAATAAATAGTGGCAGTAGAGTGTGGCAAGGGAGGTCCTTTGCCTCAGGAAGTATAGAGAACAGAAGAGACTGGGGACTGGGTACAACTTTCAAAGGAACACATCCTCTGTGACCTATTTCCTCCGACTAGGTTCTTGCACATGGTTTCGTACTCTTTTGAAACAGTGCCAGCAGCTGCGGACGTAGAGGGGCTTAATCCTGTGAGGAACATTTCATAGTCAAACCTTAATAACGTGGAGAAGGCAGTTCTCAGGCAGGGGTTGAGCAGAGTCCCGCTAACATGCCAGAGAGTCGTCTGCAGTGTACAACAATAGTGTGAAAGTCAATGAATGGTTTTCATTTAAAAATTGTCCAAGCCATCTGGCTGCGTATGCGGTCAAGAGAAGCAAATACCACAGGTCTAGGTGGAATGCCTAAACCAGCAAGAGTAAGCAAGCCCAGAGCACGGGATAGAGAGGTGTGGCCGAGAAGTGCTGTGGTCAAGGGTTACATAAAAGGGTCTTAGATTTCTGCTGCTGGAAAAAAAATAATTAAATTTAGGGAGCCAGGCAAGGGCCCCAGAAAGGAGTTTGAACATAGTAGTAGAAAAAAAACAAGAAAAAAAGAGACCAATAATAGAAAGTACTATTTTCCCAGGTTGGAGAGTATCCCTCAAAGCAAACAGAAGAGGGTCTATAGTCCCCATCTGTAGGGACCTCTATTGTCACCGACAGTCTCTTGATTTCACTGCAGGAGGCTGTTTTAATTGACTGGAAATAAGGTTTGGAAGGATTGGAAGGATGACTTACCAGTTAAGAGCACTGGTAATTCTTCCAGAGAACCTGGATTAAGTTCCCAGCACCTACATGGTAGCTCATGGTTATCTGTGACTCCAGTTCCCAGGGCATATGGCCTGCACATCTGCACGCAGGTAAAACACCCATACACGTTAGGAAAACAAACAAACAAATAAAAAAATTCTTTTAAAAAGAAAAAAGAGCTGCTCGGCGTGGTGGCGCATGCCTTTAATCCCAGCACTCTGGAGGCAGAGGCAGGTGGATTTCTGAGTTCGAGGCTAGCCTGGTCTACAGAGTGAGTTCCAGGACAGCCAGAACTTCTCAGAAAAACCCTGTCTCGAAAAACCAAAAATAAAATAAAATAAAATAAAATAAAAAATAAAAAATAAAAAAAATAAAAAGAAAAAAGAAAGAATCAGAGCCCTTTCCCTTTCTGCTCAAGAATTTCCTAGTAGCTTTTGAGCTGCTGGAATATTTACTATGAAAGTCAGAAATGGCAATAATTTGGAAAGCCTTGTTGCTACTAACATGACACCAAAAAAAAAGAGAGAAAATTTTTATAAAATATTCCTAATACAAATCAAACTATCATTCTATTGATCATTCTAAAGATATAGCATTTATTTATTTGTGGGTTTTTGTTTGTTTGTTTGTTTGTTGTCATTCTGTATATGTGCCAGAGCTCGTGTGTCAAGGTCAGGAGACAAGCTTCAGGTGTCTGGTCTTACCTTCCATCATGTGGGTCCTGGAGTTTAGACTTAGGTCATCAGACATGTCATGGCAGAAGTAAGTGAGTCTATCTACTGAGCTATCCATCCAGCACCCCACACTGATTCTTTGCGTTCATGTGGTCCAGGCTGGCCTTTACCTCACTAGACAGCTGAGTACAGGCCTTGAACTCCTGATCCTCTTGCCTCCACCCCTGAGTGTTGAAACTAGGCTTGTAGCCACACATAGTTTATGCGGCACTGAGGATGAAGCCCAAGGCTTTGTGCATTCTGGGAAACCACTCTACCAACTGAACTATATGTCTAGCCTGTCAATCTTATTAAGCATGTTTTCATACCCCATCTTAGGGACCACTAATAAAGGATGAGAATTCTGGCTCTATACTCAAGGCGAAACCGTAGAAAATCAAAGCTCTCCCCAGATTCTTTCCAGGAAGCAGATACTTTAAAATATTAAACCGAACACTGTCATCATCTTTCTAAAACAACACGTTTCCATCCCATGTTATTTCAGTTGTGAGGCAGATGAAACTGATACTTAGTTAAAAATATTTATGTTGGTCCATGTCTCTGCACTACCCTTGCACCCGAGAGCTGAGAAATACTAATTGGTATTATTGAGGAATACACACGTTCTCAAACTGAGGGCTGCGATATATTGAGAATTAATAAAGTTCCTGCATTGAGCCTCCAACAGAAGTTTAACCAATGAAACAAGAAGACTAAAGAGAAAAGAGATCACATTTCTGCTCAGAATATAAATAAAGTCCACGTTCACTGAGACATTAAAGACAAGGTTGGTGTGGGGGCTTGAGAGATGGCTCAGTGGTTGAGAGCACTAGACACTCTTGCAGAGGACCCAGGTTCTATTCTCAGCACCAACATGGCTATTACAACCGTCTGTAACTCCAGTTCCAGAGGACCCAGTGTCCTCTTCTGGTCTGCTTGGGCACCAAGCATGCATCTGACTCACTGACATCTGTACAGGCAATATATTTACACATAAAATAAAATGAATAAATATAATAACAAATTTTAAAAGCTAAGGTTTGGGGTTGGAGGGGTAACATATTGGCACGGCAGTTGCCAGGCATGGGCAAGGCCTTGGGTCCCATTCACAGCACACACAAACATGCAAAGATAGCCGGGTTTGTTACAAAATACAACAGAGTTGTGCAATCCCTTCAGGACTGATTATATGCAGAGAGCCATTAGAAAAAGTTTAGTAGTTTCCTTGTACATAGTCAATAAAGAGCTTTCAGAATCATGCAATGAGCCTTCTTATATGTTACCATGGAGACAATGGCTGGTTCTATTGGATACATCCTTTTAGATAGTGGTTCATATATATATATATATGTATGTGTGTGTATATATATGTATATATATATATATATTATATGTATATATAAAATATATGCATATGTATTTCCCCAATAGAATCATATATGAATTTTATTTTTTCTAATCTAAAAATATAGTTATATTATTTGTAATCAAAATTGAATTTATAAATACAAAATTGTTATTGCAAGAAACCCCCTAAATTCCCATTTGTAAAGCTGAAGTCTATAAATTTAATCATAACAATTCTATCCTTGGGTTACAGAAAAATGGATTAGTATCAACATACCAAGTTTAACCTGAAACCTTGAAGGGAATTCAGGCAGACCCCAAATAATATGGCGAAAAATGTTAGGAAAGCTCACTTGTACTTCATTATGGAATGAAATATCTGGACATATCCCAGTTTTAAATTTTCTTTATTTATGAAGTGTGTGTGTGTGTGTGTGTGTGTGTGTGTGTGTGTGAGATCAGAGAACAATTTTTGGGAGTTGACTCTTGCCTTTCATCTTGTTGAAGCACAGTCTCTCTTGGTTTTGTTTTTCATTATTAATTTTTATACACAGTATATTTTAAGCATATTCTTTTTCTTCCCCCAAACCTCCCAGATACTTCCCACCTACCCAACTGCATGTCTTCTCTCACAAAACCAAAACCAAAACTAAAACCAAAACCAAAACAAACAATAAAACAACTACAAAAACAAAAAGGCCCTCCCCCAAAGCATGTAATCTGTTTTGTATTGGTCACCTACTGTGGGCTTGGGGGAGGCGGGGGGAGGGGGAGGCTGGAGTGCCCTGGAATGCATGGACGCATGGTTATACCTGATGATACTGCACTAGAGATGACTGATATTTTCCCCTTTCTCAGTAGGTGTCAATTGCAAATAACATTTTGGTTGGGGGCAGGACATTGTGCCCACCTCCCCTTCTCAGGGGTGGACTTGGGTTGAACCCGTGCAGGTCCTGTGCGTGTGGTCCCTGTTTGGTTGTGTCTGGGGGCATCCTCCACCTCTGGCTCTTTCCATCTTTCTGCCTCCACACAGATTCCCCGTAGATCCCTGTGGCATGAGGGGAGGAGTTTGATGGAGATGTCTTATTGAAGACTGAGCACTCCAAAGTCTCTCACTCTCTGAACACTGTCCAGTTGTGGGTCTCCATGTGAATCCCCATTGACGGCAGGAAGAAGCTTTTCTATGGGGGTTGAGCACGGCACTGACCTATGAATATAGCAGAATGTCACCAGGAGTCGTTCTGTTGCTATGTTCCTCCAGGAGACTAATAGGAGTAAAGCAGGCAGTGGTGTTAACTGCCAAGCCATCTCCTCCAGCTCTACCTCTCTTGGTTTTGAACTTCCATGTCTACTCCAGGCTGGCTGGCCTGTGAGCTTCCAGCAGATTCTCTGTTCTCTGCCTCCTATCTCAGCAAAGAAGTGATGGGATTACAGATGTAGTGTCTGGATCTCGATTTCTACATGGGTTCTAGGAACGACATTCAGGTCATCAGGCTTGTGAGGCAAGTGCTCGTATCTGCTGAGCCAACTCCCTGACCCCTCATTTCCTAGTTTAATCACTAGTAAAACAGTAAGAAATGATTTACTGTCCAGGTGTGGTGGTGCACAATTTTAATCCCAGCACTCGGGAGGCAGAGGCAGGTAGATCTCTGGGGGTTTGAGTCTAACCTGGTCTACAAAGCAAATTCTAGGACAGCCAAGGCTGTTATACAGGGAAACCCTGTCTCAAAAACAAAAACAAAGACAAACAAAAAAATCTCTTAACCAGCTAGCTAACCAACCAAAAAACAGACAAAAAACCAAAACCAAAACAACAAAACCCCAAAGCAAAACCAAAACCAAAAAAACAAAACCAACCAAAGGGAAATGTTGTAGCAATGAAATGTATTCCAACAGACCCAAATGCACGAATGTGCTTGTGTACACACACACACACACACACTGAGCAAAGGCATTTTCTGTGTTACCAGAGCCCCAAACACTGTCTTACAGTAGTAATTACTAAAGTCCACAATAAATGAATAATTAGAATGAAAAATGTGTACAAAGTTGGCAATAGAGAAGAAATTAGCATTCTCAAACGGGACCATAGCCTTCGTCAGTGTTTTGTATTATGAGAACACATAGAATATTAATTTAATATAATAAGATACTAGACATAATAAGTTAAGACAAGGCAATGATTGAAAGGGCCATCGCAGAGATAAAGAAAATCAACCCTGTTAGTTATGCCACAAATGATATAGTCAGACCCTGAAGATACTTGGCTGGGAGCCAGGTTTTAGTGGCGCGTCTTGAGATAATTACAGTTGTGCAAAGAAAAGAGAGAAGAATAATGAATTAGAGACATGAAGGATAGTGAAGACAATTCCTTGATGGCTTTGAAGTAAAGACTTGGAAAGATTGTATAAAAAAATATCCAGAGATATCATACACAAAAGTTGTCCTGAGATGAAAGAATCGGGCAGAAGGGGCACGCACGGATTTCAAGATTAATTGTGAACACCAAGATGCTGGTGCTGCAGCTGTCTCCACATCGGGTGGTGTGTAGCTCTCTCTCCCCCTCTCCCCTTCCCCCTCCCTCTCTCTCCCTGTCCCTCACCCCCCACTCTCACCTCTCTGCCTTCTCTCCTGTAATGTTCTTTGAGCCTTACTTGGGTGGAGCTAGATGCCCCTCTTCGGACTGATCACTCAAAAGCAGCTCCTCCCGTATTCTCAGCACGTTGACTGGTTATGAGAGTCTCTGCGTAAGCGCTGCCTACTGAAGAAAGAAGTGGCTCTGGCTGGCCAAGGAACACTAATCCATGGATGTAAATATAGTTAGAAAGCTGGTTTACAACACGTCCATTTGACAAAACAATAGTAATAGGTTTCTCCCTAGGTCCATGGACTTTTGACCAGATTTAAAGTACCAGCCTTGAATTCTGTGGAACAGGTCTTAAGTGCAATCACAAGGCAATTGGTTACCTCCATAATGTTTGTGACGTGATTTCACCAGTGGGCATGTGTCGTCTGTCAGGTCAGCATTTAGACCTCCCTCTCTCCCTCCCTCCCTCCATCCCTCCCTCCCTCCCTCCCTCCTTCTTTCCTTCCTTTCTCTTTTCCTTAGGCACAGTTCACTGACAGAGGTTGGAGTTATCAACCTTAGACAATCTGTGGAATGTTTTAAGTATATGAAAAAAAAAATCCAAGGATTATTAGGTTGCAGTTATGGAAAATGTGACCCCAGTATAGATGGTCGCTATGGCAACTCGTATTAGAACATAAAGTCATCTGTTTTTGCGTTGAGAGGAAGAGTTATTGCTGTTGGTGGCGAATGTGGAGGGAAACCTCTTGGAAAATTATTACCAACTCTTTCTTTGCTAAGCAAGAAACTGAGCTATTATAAGATCACCCTTGAATGTCTACCACAAAATGTTGGTTTCTATAAAAAGCTTGTGTACACAGTCACTGAAGAAAATTCCATGTGTTGGGGGTTCCAACAAGAAAATCCCGTTGAGACAGGGGTTGTCAAAGGAGCTGCTGCTACCCGGATTCACTCTTTCTAGGGATGAGACTGGTGGTGTTGGAACTCGGCGACCTCCTTAAGTATCGAACAGGGAAAAAACCACCCGACACTAAAATACTATAAGCACCATGATACTAGGATAGTATATTTGGTGATGGGACATACTGTAAGTTTAGATTTCACATAGACACCACTAAAGGAATTATTTTAGCCAAAGAATTAAAAACCGTTTTTTTTTTTTTTTTAATTTGTGGGGTTGGAGAGATGGCTCAGTGGTTAGGAGCATTGGCTGCTCTTGTAGAAGACCTGGCTTCTTATCCCATCACCCACATGGTGGCTCACAAACATTTGTAACTCCAGATCCCAGGAGATCCTGATGTCTTCTTCTCACCTCCATGGACGCTGGGCAAAACACATATACACATAAAAGAAAGAAAAAAAATACATAAAAAAAAACAAGCAAAAGATTCATTTATTGTTTTATTGTGTATGAATGTTTTTTCCTGAATGTATGTATATGCATGTATGTGCAACATGTGTGTACCTGGTGCCTGCTAAGGTCAGAAGAGAATTGGTATTACAGATGTTGGCTCCCTTCCTCCCTCCCTCCCTCCTCTCCCTTCCTCCTTCCTTTCTTCCTTCCTTCCTTCCTTCCTGGGCATTGACTCATTCAGCCACACCCAGCTCAGATATTCTTTTCCATCATTCCTTCTTATCCACTCATGGGCATAGACAGAGGCAGAGAAAACAATAATCACTAAATGTGCTCCCAGGTTATTTCTGGATGGTGAGATTTATTTATTCATTTGTCTTGCGTGTGTGTGTGTGTGTGTGTGTGTATGTGTGTGTGTGTATGTGCGTGTGTGTACATGTGTATGTGCATGCGTGTGCATGTGTGTGTGTGCGTGTGTGTGTGTGTGTGTATGTGGGTGTGTGCTCACCTGTGCACGCACCTGCGGAGGCCAGAGATTGACACTGAATGCCTTTTTTATACTACTCTTCTTTACCTTAGCCATCTCCCAAGGAGTTTCATCTCTTGGGTGGGTGCTATGTCTACCTCCTCCAAAGGTTCTAATGACAAACCAAAGTTCGCCCTGGGTGACCAATGATTTTATTGGGCTTACTTAGGGACCTTGAGTAAGGGGTTACTGGCAGGAGCATAGATTCTGCTCAGAGGACAGTTCTGCATGAACCACAGGGGCTCCTACAGAATCTGGAGTCTGCTGATCCAGTAGGCTGGCTGGGCAATCAGTCTCTGGAATCTGCATCCCCTCCTTCCCCACACCCGAGATGCGCGCCACTGTGAGGAACTTTTGATGTGGGTGTTGGGATCCAAATGGAGGTTTTTTTTCTTGTGCTTTACACACCAAACCGTCTCCTCAGCCCCTTGTGGTGAACCCCTAAGTGACTGATTCTTTCTTACTAATTTTCCAGGATAACAAGATTTTTATCATGAGTAGAGCTTTTTTTTTTTTTTTTTTTTTTTTTGGTTTTTCGAGACAGGGTTTCTCTGGGTAGCCCTGGCTGTCCTGGAACTCACTCTGTAGACCAAGCTGGCCTCGAACTCAGAAATCCACCTGCCTCTGCCTCCCAAGTGCTGGGATTAAAGGCATGTGCCACCACGTCCGGCATGAGTAGAGCTTTTAAAACATTGTTTTTTATTTTGAAAAAAGTGCAGACTTTCAGAAAGATTCCAAGAATAGGTCAAATAATCCTCATATTGCATTTCCGTGAATTATCTCAAATATAATTTTTTTTTTACCACAGTTGCATTCCTGTACCTTGTGTTTTGTTTTCTCTTTCCCCCTGAGCCATTAAGAAGCAGATCTACACACAATGCTCCTTCTATCCACTAGCACCTCAGGGGCAGGGGCGGTTTCTGAAAGCAGAGATGCAGGTGTAGAATACATCACTGGAGCTGTTAACAGTGTCCCCAGAGGAGCGGAGCACTGGGAACCACCTCTAGGCTTGTGTAGCTGACAGGAAAATTCATTTCCAGGAAAAAAAACCAACAACAAAGAGCTCTTCTAGGGCCACCTGACACCATAATGACCCTGGGTGAGATCCCTGGTCATCCAGTGGTGGCACTTCAGGGAAGGATGATGGAGTAAATGCCCCGATAACTCTCTCTTCTCTCTTCTGGCTTTTGCTGATACACATCCACACATTGACAGAGTTGAAGAAAGGAACAAGTCTTTCTTATAGGAGAGTGCTCCTCCCTCTAACAAACATCATAAAAAAGATGAAACTGGAAAATCAACAGGTGTTAACTGTAATGAAAAAAAAAATCTAGACTAGTGGGGGGCAAAGATTGGAGGTGTGGCTGGGGTCAGGATACAGCTCAACCAGCAAAGGACTTGCTGCCCAAGGATGAGGGCCGGTGTTAGACCTGTGTGAAAAACCAAACAAAACAAAATGAAACAAGCAAAAAACAAACAAACAAACAAAAACACAACAGCAGCAACAACAACAATAACAAAACAACAAAAAAAATCCCCCCCAAAAAAAAACAACAACAACAATAAAAACCAGTCATGGTGGTGTGAATTTATAACCTTAGTGCTGGGGAGATAGAGACAGCTGGATCCTTTGAACTTAGAACTTAGTCAAATGAGTCATTGAAGGACCATACCTCAAAAACCAAGGTGGATAGATCCCAAGGAACAATACTCTAAATTGCCTTCTGGTCTACACACACACACACACACACACACACACACACATACACAGGAACACGTTCACATCACGTTCACATTTATACACAAGAACATGCTTTCGTATGCAAACACAAACATATCTACATTTAACATGTGACATGAACATTTTTTCTTACACACACACACACACACACCCACACACACCACACATAGTTTAAGGAGTAATAATGTTTACACGAATTCTTATTAATTCCCAAGGGGAATCAGTAACTGGAGTAGAAACCCTGGGTGCACACACCCCTTAGTAAATAATGAAAGTGTACATCAGCGCAGTGGGATGGACTGGCACTACATGTCTCCTGATCCATTTTACAGTATTCCAAACAAAAGTGCACAGCTGGATCTAATCCAAATCAGAGGGACATTCTGTAAAACAGAGTGGACTGATGGAGGTGATCAAGTTGTTTCAAATATACATTTAAGTCCTGATTAAGGACTGACTTAGCATTAGGGCCATTGCAAATATAATTACCTAAGGTGAGCTCCTGAGTGGGCTGGGCTCTCATCCAATGTATGTTCTTTCTTTCTTTTTCTCAAGAATTCAATTAAATATTTATTGAACAAATATATCATAAATGAGCTGAGGGGCATTTTAATTTGAAGATACAATAGACAACTTCAAATATTTGGCAGGCGGTCACATAAAGAATGAAAAGATTTAATTAGTGTGTCTACTACAAAAATCAAAGCTTAAACCACGGGGTAAAGAGGAGCTGCAGATAGGCTGCAGGGGGGGTGGATAAAGCGCTCCATACGGCTTAGCTTTGCCCTTCCCCGTACAACACATTTCACGTGTAATTCCTCCCTTCTTGAGACAACCCCGGGGGGCCACTCCTCTCTGGATAATGGGCAGGTGGAACGCATCGCAAGAACATTGTTAAATTCACGGTTACTGTTAAGGATGTGTTCTATATTATGAACACTCACAAATTTATACTAAAAGCATACTTTCTGATATGCATGTTCCTATAAGGAAAGAAACCGGGGACCCAGTTATTTGATTCCTTAATTAGCAGCTATTGAATTCTCTCTCTCTGCCTGGCCTGTCTTAATTGAAAGGATTATCAGTCTAAACAGACAGCAGACTACCCTATGCTATCACCAACTCTTCTGAACACTTGGTAGAAGCCTTGACACACTCATGCAAACTACTGCAGCTAATTGCTCTGGCTACTGACGATACAGTGGCAGCCAGGCCTGTTAGAAATAGTCTATGCGGCAAATTTTTACAAGCGCCTGTAAACCATTTCCACCTTGGCCAGAGTGGGAGCATTACCCCTGGTAGACACCTCAGGGATTGGTGCTAAGGGGTGTGACTGTGATTGGTTCAAACCCTAATCTTTAATGACTGTGATCAGTGATGAGGAGATCCTGGTGGCTCATGTTGGCTTTGGGTGTTTCAAACTAGGTTCCAAAGACCTCAGAGACCCTCACTTGCATGGTGACTTCAAGTCCCAAGCGTCACCCTTTTTGAGAATATGTTGGTGTCAAAGTCTTAAGAATAGGATAGCTTGCATTCCTTTTTAAAAATATCACATTTATTTATTTACTTGGTGTGTGGTGGTGGAGGTGGTGGTGGGCCATGATACAATGTGCTTGTGGAAGTCAGAGGACAACTTGTAGGATTCACTTTTCTCCTTTTACCACATAGATCCAAGGGGTTGTTAGTCTTGGCAGCAAGCTCCATTATCAGCTGAGCCATCTCATGGGTCCTTAATACAAAACAAAACAAAACAAAACAAAAGGAAACAACAGCAACAACAACAACTAGTATCTAAAATTATATAAGCTTTGGGCTGGTGTCCTGACTGGGAACTCATAATAATTTGGGACCACTTTTCCTGTTCTTTGTTGGAGATGGAGCCTCATGTATCCCAGGTTAGCCAGGAACTCAATATATAACCTAAGCTGGTTTTTTGGGGTTGAATAAAAATGGCCCCCATAGGCCAATGCAGAGTGGCACTATTGGCCTTCTTGGGACAGGTATGTCCTTGTTGGAGGAAGTGCATCACTAAAGGGTGGGCTTTGAGGTTTCAGAAGCTCAAGCCAGGCCTAGTGGCTCTCTCTCTCTTCCTGCTGCCTTCAGGTCCAGATGTGGAACTCCCAGCTCATCTACAGCACCATGTCTGCCTGCATGCAGCCACGGTGATGACTGAACCTTTGAATGGACAGCCAGCTCCAATGACATGTTTTCCCTTATAAGAATTGTGAGCCGGGCGTGGTGGCGCACACCTTTTATCCCAGCACTCGGGAGGCAGAGGCAGGCGGGATTTCTGAGTTCAAGGCCAGCCTGGTCTACAAAGTGAGTTCCAGGACAGCCAGGGCTATACAGAGAAACCCTGTCTTGAAAAACCAAAAAACCAAAAAACAAAAAAAACAAAAAAACAAAAACAAAAAAAGAGTTGCTGTGGTGGTCATGGTGTCTCTTCATAGCAATAGAAACCCTAACTAAGACCCTGACCTTTAGCTCCTGACTCTCTTGCTCTTACCTATCAACTACTGAGATTACAGTCATGGGCCACAATGCTCAGTTACTGTCAGGCAACTTTAAATTCTCTGTTCACTTGTTGCAGGTTTTTTCTCCTTCCTCTCCCTCCCCGTTTCCTCCTTCTCTATGTTTTTTTTCTTTTCGATTGCATAAATGGCACCACAGGTCTATGTGAGGACCAGCTTTACATTTGTGTGGGTTAGGTTTTTTTTTTTTTTTTTATGTTTTGTTTTGTCAGTTTGACACACGCTATAGACATCTGAGAAGAGGGAACCTCAAGTGAGAAAATGTCCTACTGGATTGTGGGACATTTTCTTGATAGATGATTGACAAAACAGGGCCCAGCCCACTGTGGGTGGTGCCATCTTTGGGCAGGTGGTCCTGGACTGTCTAAGAAAGCAAACTGAGCAAGCCATGAGGAAGGAGTAAGCCAGTAACAAATGGTCTGTGGTCTCTGCATCAGTTCCTGCCTCTGGATTCCTGTCCTGTCATCTAGTCATGATGAACTATAAGTCTAATCCTTTCCCCACCATGATGCCTTGGGTCATGGTTTTGTTTTGTTTTGTTTTGTTTTTAATTATTTATTTAGTTTTGTTTGTTTTGTTTTTTGTTTTTTCGAGACAGGGTTTCTCTGTATAGCCCTGGCTGTCCTGGAACTCACTTTGTAGACCAGGCTGGCCTCAAACTCAGAAGTCTGCCTGCCTCTGCCTCCCAAGTGCTGGCATTAAAGGCTTATTTATTTATTTTATGTATATGAGTATACTGTAGCTGTAACAGATGGTTGTGAACCTTCATGGGGTTGTTGGGAATTCAATTTTTTTTAGGACCTCTGCTCGCTCTGGTTGATCTGCTTGCTCAGGTCAACTCTGCTCGCTCAGACCTGCTCACTCTGGCCCAAAGATTTATTTATTATCATACAGAAGTATACTGTAGCTGTCTTCAGACACACCAGAAGAGGGCATCAGGTCTCATTACGGGTGGTTGTGAGCCACCATGTGGTTGCTGGGATTTGAACTCAGAACCTTAGGAAGAGCAGTCAGTGCTCTTATCTGCTGAGCCATCTTACCAGCCCCTGGTTATGGTATTTATCACAGCAATAGCAACCTTAACTATCAGGTATATATTGTCTTTTCTTTCAGAGGCAAAACTGAGTCCTGAAGCTCATCTTGCTGTTCCTCAGAGCATACATTTTCTCTTTCACCATTGTGCATTTCATTTACCCCTACACAAAGGCTTTTAGTGTCTCAGTACAATGGCATGTGCGACCTGTGGCCCATAGGGTGTACGAGCCCCAGGATAGCTGTGAATGAGGTCCAACCCACAACCAAAAGCTTACTTAGAACACTGAGACTCTTTTGTGTTTGTTATTCATTTGTGTTTGTTATTCAGTTGTGAGGGTTTTTTTCCCCCCAAGAATGGACTCTGCAAATGACAATGTCATGATCCAATGTCATAAAGTTGGGCATGCATGGTAGGGTTACTTCTATCTGTGACCAAGCCTACTCAGTCTGTCAGGTTCTCCAGCGCAGGAGAGAGAGAGAGAGAGAGAGAGAGAGAGAGAGAGAGAGAGAGAGAGAGAGAGA
>NC_034599.1:96643836-96646139 GCF_900095145.1 Mus pahari
GAGAGAGAGAGAGAGAGAGAGAGAGAGAGAGAGAGAGAGAGAGAGAGAGAGAGAGCTTTGTAGCATGACCCCAGCCAGTTTTGAGGCTGTGACAGGTTTATTTTTTTCCCAATCTACCTTTATACCATTTTAATTACATGCAAGTGATAAGGGCAAGCAGTACAATAAATACAAATCGTCAATGAACATGCAAGACAATTTGCAAAGTCCTGTGATCAGTCCTGTTATCATTTCTGTGGTCCTGTTTCTAAGGTCTTATCAGGATGACCAAAATATCTGAGCCCACTTCCTTGTCCAAGCCCAAACTCAGACTCTTTCCTGAAGCCTACTTCTTTTGTTCCACCCGAAAATTAAGATGACTGCCTGAATTTACTTCCCTGTTCTAGCCTAAGGTTAGATTCCTGCCTGAGCTTACTTCCTTGTCATGGCCTAATATCAGATTCCTGCTAAGTGGCCCCCAAAGCTCTCCACATATCTGGAAACAGTTTTATTTCATGTAACTCTGGCTTTAGAGTCAAGGGTAGAAGGGGTTACTGGGACAATTGATGCTGGTTAGCTGGAGCTAAGAAATTAGCAGTGATTAAGAAGAGACCAGCATCACTGAGGTGAAATCTTCTGGGAAGTGTTATCTGAGAGCACAAAGAAGCTGTGTTCCAGAGAGAGCCAAGGTTGTACTTCATGCTGCAGCTGGACTTGATGACATGTAAGAATCACCAGGTGGTACTGGTTTTGAAGGAGTGAAGGGGTCATGAGAGCAGCTGAGACTTGGTACTGTGAGAGGCCAGGAAAGCCCATTGGTCAAAGTGCAGCCTTAGTTGTAGTTGACAGCCCAGGATTGAAGGAGTCATGCAAAGAAGTTGAGGCTTGACACCATGAAGGGAGTCGATGAGAGGCTATTGAAACCTAGCTAGAGTGGAAAACCCCAGCATATTGGAGATGCCAGTACCAGTACTGTGGGACAGTCACCAAAAACAGCAGCAGCAGTGGAGTAGAGTCAACCAGAGCCTAGAGTGCTATAGAGGGCAGAGCTGGAGAGGTGACACCAGCCCTGTGCAGGAGCCCAGAAGATCATGTGTGGATACAGGGCGTTGGAACAAGAAGCTGTAAAGTTGAAATTGCTTTGGACATTCCAAGATGTTAGAGATGTCAGAGCCATGGGATACTTGCCAAGAAAAACTGCTAACAGGGAGTGAAAACGGCCCAAGAGAACAAAGTTTGTTGCTGCTGAATACCAGATCTACCAACCCCAATCACGAGGATGAAAGGAGTTGGAGATCTGAAGAGAGCTTTGACATTGGACAGGGAGGAGACTTGGAGTTTGTCTAGCTGGTTTCTGGTCTAGCTTTGGTCCAGTATTTCCTCCCTATGACATTTTGGAACAGTTAATGAATGTTCTGTGCCATGATATGTTGGAAGTACACGGTCTGCTATTCGACTTTCATCTTATGGGGATTACAGTTAAGAGATTACATGAATCTCAGAAGAGACTTTGAACTTCGGACTTTTAAAAACTATTGAGACTGTGATCGATCATGGGACTTTTGAAGTTGGGCCGTATGTATTTTGCATTATGCTATGGCTAGGTATGACCCTCAGAGACTCATGTTTGAACAAGCCTATGGAACCAGGGAGTGGAATGTAGTGGTTTGAATATGTTAGGCCCACGGAATGGGGCACTATGAGGCGGCAAGGCTTTGTTGGAGTAGGTGTGACTTTTTGGAGGAAGTGTATCATTGTGGGGTGGGCTTTGAAGCCCCGCCTACTTGGAGGGGGCGTGGCTTTGAGATGAACATTCCTTTGTTTCAAAGTCAAATAAACTCTGTTAAAACAGGTGAGGCAGTTATGGAAATTTTTTTTAAGGTTTATTTTTATTATTTTAAATTATGTGAAGGTGTGTATATTTGAATGTGGATATGTACATGTGAGATCAGGTGCCCCAGGAGGACAGAGGCACCCGATCTCCTGAAGCTTGAAGTTAAAAATGGTTGTGAGCTGTCCGACAAGGGTGCTGCAAACTGAACTTGAGTACTCTGGAAGAGCAGCCAGTATTTTTTTCTTTCTTTCTTTCTTTTTTTTTTTTTTTTTAAATCTCTGTTGTAAACTCCTTATTGAGTTTCTGATTGAATTTATGTTTGAACTTTTAAAACAATTTTTTTAATTATTATTTTCTTTATTTACATTTCAAATGCTATCCCGAAAGTTCCCTATACGCCCCCTCCCCTACTCCCCTACCCGCCCACTCCCACTATTTGGCCCTGGCCTTCCCCTGTGCTGGGTCATATAAAGTTTGCAAGACCAAGGGG
>NC_034599.1:96647942-96652738 GCF_900095145.1 Mus pahari
TTGCTCTGTAGTACAGCTTAAGGTCAGGCATGGTGATTCCACCAGAGGTTCTTTTATTGTTGAGAATGGTTTTTGCTATCCTAGGTTTTTTTATTATTCCAGATGAATTTGCAAATCGCCCTTTCAAACTCTGTGAGGAAAAGGGTTGGAATTTTGATGGGGATTGCATTGAATCTGTAGATTGCTTTTGGCAGGATAGCAGCCAGTATTCTTAACTGCTGGACCATCTCTCCAGCCGCCATTTACATCAATATAGAGGTGAAGATAGAAAAGAAGACAAGTTTGGGATTCTGAGTTGAGCTTTGAAATATTCCTGAAACAACTTGAATATATACATTTTCTCCAAGTAAAAGTTTCATGGGATCTAAATACATAAATATACACAGATCAAGTAATTCTAGGGAGGATTCAGTACCCAAATTGAGATAGGCTGTAAGAATAATATGTAAGAGAGATTTGAAGACTTGGTATCAAAGAAATACCCCATTAATAATTAAAATATTGATTACACCATGAATGGTAAGAGTTTAAATATATGGAGATCATTAAAATGTGACTAAACTTCACCCGCTTATCCCACTCCCCAGCCGTAGAGGATTTACAGTCCTCCATGTTCCTACATTCCGTTTCTGTAGGGCCAGGCTGGATTATGTGCAGGTGTGTGTGCGTTCTGCACACCCATGTTGTTGGTACCTAACACACGTTGATATGCACCAGGGATGTGTAAATCTTTATGGAGGAAGATGATTATTCAATGCAGCAGGGAGGAACTGCTATGGGGCATGATGGTTGTTCAGGTGGCTTCTAGGCCTTAGTTCCCCAAACTGTGTCAATCCCAGGACAACTTGGTGCCCCAGGTACTTATCTGACCTACGCAGGCTCACCAGAAGCTAAATGACAGAGAGCTCAACTCACCTCAAGATTAGGATTTCCTGCACCCTTTGTTTGTTTCTTTTCAAAGCACCAAAGTTCCACTAAGTGTCGTAAGTTCGAAACCTGTTTCTTCATCATCTTATCAAGTTTACGAAATAGACTTTTCAGTTTCACATTTTTTTCTTGTTTGGGATATCAGTGAGAACTTTAGCTGTAGCAACACATATATATGCACTGACACATGCAAGCAAACACGCATACACACACCATAGCACACATACAGGCACACACACACACCACACATATACACCATACCACACACACCACACATGTGCATATGCCACATGCCACACATACACCATACATACACACACACACATAAACACCATACACATACACACATATCACACAAACATATACGGACCACACACATAACACACACATAACACACACACACATTTACACATACCATACATACACAAACATCACATATACATACCATACACACATCACACACACCTATGATTTGACAGAGCTCGTCCATAGCTTGCTACCTGTGCACCTTGCAAAGCTGGCTCTCCTAATATGTAACATGGCTTTTGTGTTGGATGGAGAATTAATGCAAAAAGCCTGACTCCCCACAGTGTGAGTTACCTTCCGCTCACAGGAAGAGAAGAAAAGGATGTTTCCTCTGGAGCATGACAGGGAAAATTGCATTTTCTGTTGACTGCACAGATCTGTCTATGCTGGGATCCTGCTTAGCCTTTTGTTCAAAATAACCAGCCTACATGATCTAATTAAGCCAGTCCCTCTGGCTTCAAAAATAGCTTGCTTTATTGCTCACTCCCGCAGCAGGTTGATCCCTGGATATGCTTATCTGATGGCAAACCCAGAATCGAGCGGCCCCTTCCCTGATCCCTGTCTTGGGATGTCCGAGTTAGACATCCTAGCCAACCTTTCATGTGTCACTTGAGGTAAGATGACCTTGTGGGAGCATGAAGCATGGAGTACTTCTGTCTCAGAGTCTTGGGGCTGTCAGATAAGTTGTGCCCACGGAGGGCAGAGGCATGGCCCCCATGGAGGTTGAGTTAGTAGGCAGTGGTTCTTGTGACCCTTTGGGAGGGTCTAAGGACCCTTTTCATAGGAGTCCCCTGAGACCACCTGAAAACAGACATTTACATTACAATGCAAAACAGTAGCAAAACTAAAGTTATGAAGTAAAAACAAATAATTTCATAGGGGTCACCAGAACATGAGAAACTGTATTAAGGGTCGAAGCATTAGGAAGGGTGAGCACCACTGAGTTAGAGCCATCTGACATGGAATTGGACTAGGGTCCTCTGGATGCTTTTAACAGTTGAGCTGTCTCTCTAGCCTCCCGACTCAGATTCAGTATATATTACACACACACACACACACACACACACACACACACACACACACATATTATATATTATTAGAACACTATTTTGTATTCTGGAATCACCCCACCTCACAAAAAAAGACTCTTTTGTGCAAACTGGGTATGGTGATACATGCTTATAATTCCACTACTTAGCAGGTGGAGAGAGGCAGGAGTTCAAGGTCATCCTCAGCTACTTAGCAAGCTTGAGGATCCCACGTCAAAACCAGAACCAAAACAAACCAACAGTAGCAACAACAAAAGGAATAGCAGTGTGGTGGCACAGAGCCTTTAACCCCAGCACTCTGAAGGCAGAAGCGAGTGGCCCTCTGAAAGCTCTAGGCCACCACAGCCTATATAGTGAGTTCTAGGCTAGCCAGGGGTACATAGAAAAACCCTGTTTGTAAAAAAGGAAAAGAAAAAATAATATGTAATATATAAATATAATTACATAATATGTTAGGCATACTTACACTAATATATATAAGTGTAACATATATGTATATACATATATTAGTGTAATATATATATATATATATATATATAAAATCTGACAAATTAAACCAGGCATCTTACATTTCTGTTTGCCAGTGGCAACCACTGCCAGAGGGGCAATCTGTTGGGCCAGCAAGCTGGCTCATCGGGAAGGCACTTGTCACCAAGCCTGATGACCTGAGTTTGATCCCCTGGGATTAACATGGTGGAAAGAGAGAACCAACTCCCAAAAGTTGTCCTCTGATTCCACCTGCACCCCGACAAGCTCCTCCCAACAAACAAATGAATGTAATTAAGTAAAAGCTGGTGAGGTGACCCAAGGGCTTATTGAAGAATGTGGGTAGGGCACTTAAACAAAGGCCAGTGAACTGGGTGGCACTTACTGAATCCTGCTGTGGAAAAGCAAATGAAATCAGACCCAGATATTTATCTTCATACCTTTGGGGACAAAATGAATCCAGGGAAGGGGCCGTGCAAATTGTAAAGTGTCACTTTGCTTTGTTTAGTCCTTGCCACACCAAGATTGTCAGCCCATGAGAACAGAAATGATCTTCCTTATATGGTTATGCCCCCTCCTCCCAATCTGTCAAAACATTTGAGCATCAATCCATGCTTAAAAGAATTACCAAAGCCGGACATGGTGGCACATGCCTTTAATCCCAGCACTCGAGAGGCAGAGGCAGGCAGATTTCTGAGTTCGAGGCCAGTCTGGTCTACAAAGTGAGTTCCAGGACAGCCAGGGCTACACAGAGAAACCCTGTCTCGAAAAACAAAACAGAAACAAAACAAAAAAGAATTACCAATATTCTTGAAGTAAAATTTAAGGACATTGTTATCAAAGGATGTGGGGTCTCAAAGCTAATGGATGTTATTATGGTGTGTGTGTGTGTGTGTGTGTGTGTGTGCGTGCACACACTCTCAAGCACACACCTGGAAACCTAGAATCCATGGAGTTGAGTCGCACGGTGTGGAAAGAGCTTTACTGCGTTTAGGAGGAATCCAGCCAAAGCCCTTTACCCATCTACTCCAGAACAAATGTCACCGGCAGCAGCCTCCCCCACCACCTGTCAGGGAGCCACTGCCAACGGGTAATTGTACCGTGATGTTGTGAGAGGAAGCCTGATTATCAAAAGGTGCTGGCAGAGTCCAGGGGCCAGCGGGGCCTTTTCATACCTGCTAATGAAGCCTCATTAGAAGCAGCAGGAGTCTGCGCTGGGAACTGGAAGCAGCAGTCAGTCATGATTTTCCCCTGCCAAAAGGTGATTAACTTTCTGACTCACGGCACCTGCTCTCGGAGATTTGCAGGGCAGAAGAGTCTAAAACACGCAGCCCCACTCAGCGTGCTTCTGGGAGAAACCCTTGAGAGGGCGAATATCTACTCTCCGTGCCTTCCAGTGGCTTCCAGATTCTGCAAAAACAAACAAACAAAAAACCCAAAAAGCAAAACCAAAAAAACGCGTGGGGTCCTCTTCACCTTCCAGGCCCCAGGCTGTGTAGAGGTTGGGAACTGAGATCTTGGCTTGGAAATAATAATTAATGATAATAAGAAAAGCAAGAAGGCTACCTACAGGACTTGCAGCATCCAGCGAGGCTGGAACAGCTGCACAGTCTTCCTGATGGCTTTTGTACCCAGGTGGCTCAATTAGGAGCAGTTCTGCACTGAGCAGCTAGCGGGGGGAGTGGCGGCTTGGCTGAAATGGAGCGTAAGTGGCGTCTTTTCTATTTCTGGACTTGAGACACTGAATTATGTAAAGATACTGTGTAGAGTCTATGTAACTGGTCTTCTGGGAGACTCGTGGATTCGCTTTCTTTGGTCCTGCAGGCCAGCAAGGAAATCTACCTGACAGAATCCCAACCAGGACACACCTTGCTTCTTTTAAAAAGTTGTTGGGCCGGGAGGTGGTGGCACACGCTTTTAATCCCAGCACTCGGGAGACATAGGCAGGCGGATTTCTGAGTTCGAGGCCAGCCTGGTCTACAAAGTGAGTTCCAGGATAGCCAAGGCTATACAGGGAAACCCTGTCTC
>NC_034599.1:96652918-96667238 GCF_900095145.1 Mus pahari
TGTTCTGAAACTCTCTTTGTACATCAGCCTGGCCTCGAACTCACAGAGATCCACCTGCCTCTGTCTTCTGAGTGCTGAGATTAAAGGTGTGCACCCTCACATTCTCAGCTGTTTGTTTTTAAAGATAAACACTGTTTATTGGTCTTTTTGGAACTTTACATACATAGGAAGGTCTTCAAATGTTCCCACACTGGGATGTATCCCTCTGTTGGGGTGAGTAGCCCAAAGTGACAAAGGGACAAAGACTGAGCTTATCTTGGTCTAATTCTGTGTAGCAGGCAGGTAACAGAAACAGATGTGTTTGTTTTTGTGGCGCAGTGGGTGTGTGGTTTTAGAAGCACTGAGAGCCTGTGGTCCCACACAGGTGGTGGTTTCAGTTTTAATCTGAGGGCAGGAGAGTCTTGCCTGTGTGGGAAGCAGACACATGAATATATTTGGCTGACCCAAGCCTTGAGAGGGCTGGCGTGGGGGGCTAGCATGAGGATCCCAAAAAGAAATTTTGAGGCTGTAAGTGGGTGAGCTACTACAACCTAATTAATTAGTCCCTATGGGTTGAAACTGATGGAGAAGAGTTATGCTACGGGCAAATGAGATGAGATGTGTGTGTGTGTGTGTGTGTGTGTGTGTGTGTGTGTGTGTGTGTGATACTTACATGTGACCAGGGTACCTGTTGAGTGCAGAACTTTTGAATGAACAGCCTTTGCGTGTTGATAAAACCAGAACAGTTGACCTTGAGGCAATGGTGAGACTGATGGACTCATTCAACAGGCTCGACATGCCGTCTAGAAGGATCCAAGAATGGCTCCCAGTACGGGAGCGTAGTAGAGCGTATATGCTTAGCATGCATGAGGCCCTGGGTCCTACCTATCCTTTGAACCAACAAAACAAACATTCACACATACACATAAAACACCAACCCAAATCCCCAAAGAGACCCTGGGATCTGCAGATAGAACAAAGGGTTTCTGCACCAACAGCAAGTTAGCCACAAAAAATGGCAGACTGGGAGCCACACGCAAAGTTATTTATTCAGAGAGGCCTTGGTCGTTCAAACTACAGACTACAGAAATGAGAGCAGAGGAACCCTCTCCACCCCCAGGAAGCTCCGTCTGAGTCAGCTAGGGAATCCAGCAGCAGCTGAAGTTCTTCAGACATCATCACAGGTGGGCTGCCGAGGAAGGCAGGGTTTTCTTTGTGAAAAGCGGAAGTTGTTCTTGGTTTCCCCATTAGCTGAAAAGAAACACACGAGAGTCAGAAGCGACAGAGTCAGAACATCAGTGAAGATACCACAGTAGGAGTGTGGGAAAGGAAGCCATGTTATGAGAAAGAATTTGGTCTTCCGGAATAAGACCCCGTGCCAAGGTTCGAACCCCTGTTTTGTGGTTTGATGGATTTTGGACAAATGATTTCCAGAACTCTGGGATGTGAAGTCCTGTCAGTAACTGGGGATGTGTGGTGTTCTGGTGGGCACAGGAGGGAATGAGGGCGGCCAGGGTTAGGGCTGGATGTATGCAGAAGAGCCCTTCAGTGGGTGCTTATGTTCTTGAACTACGTTCCACCCCCTTACTCCTCCATATTTATTTAAAATGACTTTACATATTTACTCATAGGCGCATAGGAATCTGAAGGATTTAGTTTTGTTAGGAACATCTGGCTTTCCCATTCCACAGAAAGCAACTGGACAGAAAGACAGTTGGGGGAGAGAGATGATGTTTTTTCCACTTGAAAGGAGGGGCTGGAAGGTTTTCGGGTGGGTCCGTGGTTGTTCATCCCAGCAAAGGGATGCTGTGCTCTTTGGAAGAAGGCCACGAAGCCTGGACTCTGGTCCCAGAGCTGCTTCAACCTCTGTGTGTGATTGTGGACAACCCCCACCCTCTACATGGGCCTTCCCATTCTCTCTTGAGTTGTGAGAGGTTGGACAATGTGATCCCTAAGTTGTCTTTTGTACTTTATTTTTATTTATTAGTATTTGTGTGTGTGTGTGAATGCACACATGCAAATGCTCACACACATATACACGTGTGCCATGGTGCGTAATAGAAATCAGAGGATGATTTTGTGAAGTCAGTTTTTCACAAAAGGGACAGCAGGCAACTCCACGGTCATTCCTGACACCTTGTTTGTCTCCAAATTAAACAGAATTTTCTCAGCAGCCCTGCCAGTATGTCACTCAGACAGGAGAAGGTCGACAGGAAGCCTCTTCAAAATGTTTGAGAGACACTGGCTGCTCTTCTAAGGACCTAGATTCAACTCTAGCACCCACGTGGTAGCTTACACCTATCTAACTCCCGCCCCTTCTTCTGATCTCCACGTGTACAACACAGGTGATTCACAGACTTACATGTAGGCAGAACACCCACCCATAACATAAAAATAAATAAAAATCTCAATTAAAAAAAAAAAAGAGGTTTAAGAGTCGTTCAAGGAAAAGGCTTTTTGTTTCTCCCTGTTTGGTCTTGAGTGCACTGTGATAGCGGGGGTGGGGGGGGGTGTCATCACGAGTGGTTTTATGCAGTCCTGGGAGTGAAACCCAGGACACTGTGAATCCAAGGCAAGTGTTCTCTCTACTGATTTGGCCCCACTCCCCCGTGCCCCATGTGCATCCTCCCTGCAGATAAGGAGGAACCGAAGCACATCACATGTCCGCACTTGCTCTCCTCTCTGTCCAGCAGGGCGTGGTAGGATGCCACATCCTTCTGTAGCTGGCTCTTGCACGCCAGCAGGTGCGCCCGCTCCTGCTGCTGCTGCTCTGTCTCGGAGCGGATCTCTGCCAGCTCTGCCTCCAGCCTGCCCACCACGGCACCCAGGTTCTGCAGTTCCATGTCATGCCAGTGCTGGGCGTCATGCAGGCTGTTTTCCAGGCCTCGTTTCTACAAAAGAGTAAAGGTTATCGGCGTGGGCAGTCCAGGTAGGAAATGTGTGACCGACTCGTTCGCCCCGTTTTTCTGATGTTGTCAACCCCAGCAACGATAGAGGTCAGTCTCAGTGGCCCCAGGGAGGAGCTAGAAGGTACCGCTCTGCTTCACGGACTTTTTGCAATGGGCAGGAGGGAATGACCAGCGGGGACCTGAAATGCATGTGTCTGTCCGTTACCTCTCAGTGCTTTTCTGTGCTGTTTTAATAATACATGTTCGTCAGATCCTGTTCTGCTGCTCCCTGGTGAGTTTCAACCGCCTCACAGGGAGCTAGAGACCCTCCAGCAGGGATTCCGGGTCTGTGTGGCTGATGGCTACCTCCCTCAGGTTGCTAGCTTTCAGATCATGACTCCCGCATTGGTACCTCTGGCGCAGATGTCTACGTTGGCGATGGGTGCTTCAGCTGGGGAAGCTGGGAGGAGATGCACCCCAGACTTCCCTTTCGGTCATCTCGGCCATGGACAGATTTGAGTCCCAGCTTTTACACCTCCTGTGAAGCTTTCACACCCACGCTGCCTTTTCTCCCCCAACACCGTGACCTGGGACTGGACGTTTATCACCTAAGGTCAGCTCAGCGGCCTCTTTGTGCAATGCCCTGCTTTTAGTTTCTGCCTTCCTACATTCTCCACACAGCTCCTACAGTGCCTTAGCTAAAGTACACATCTGGGTTTCTATCCCCTCTGCTTAATTATCACCCCAGTGGCTCCCAGGGGGCCCTAGAATGGTTTCCATGGCTGGCTCTGACTTTCCATTTCATCTCCTACTCTATATTAGTGTCAACATTTCTGGTCTTGGAAGCTTATGGGGTTCATATTGTTTCTTTTTCCTCCTCTTCCTCCTCCTCCTCCACTTCCTCCTCCCCCCCTTTCTTCTTTTTTGAGACAGGGTCTCACTACATAGCTCTGGCCACTTGCTATGTAGACCAGACTGGCCTCGAACTCGCAGAGATCCATCTGCCTGCCAAGTTGCTGGGATTAAAGGTGCATGCCACTATATAAAGCTGCATATCGTTTTTTATACCTGCACTGTTCCTCTCTGTCTCTCCAGTACTCAAACTCCATTCCTTCCTACTCACCCCCAAGCTCAGGTTCAGGGGTCACTTTCTCTAGGAAGCCTTCCTCGATGCCCGTCAGTCCCTACTGTAACCAAGTTGGGTTTGGAGCCCCCCCCCCCGTTTCCATGGCTCTCCAAGCACGTGCATGTCCTTGAACTTTCTCACAAAATGGTGGGACTTAGCAGGAAACTGGTCTCTGTACCCTCAGTGCTAGGAAAGGGCCTGCGCAGGCCAGGCGGTTGGTACATATGTGTCACCTGGACGAAGGCACCTGCTCTGTGGTGACATTTATCGCCCTGCTGCTCTCTCTTCCCATCAGACTGGGGACCTGTCTCTTCTCATCTTTCCGTGTACTGTGCCCTGAAAGTTAGCACAGGCTAGTCAGAAATTAAGCATCGGTATGCCCATATTTAATAGCTCCAGGTAGAGTGACCTTATATTTTATTACCTGGCTTTGAAGAGACCTTTTTCTTTCTTACTCTTTTTTCTTATTTACTTTATGTGTATGTGTATACTAAGTGTATGTCTGTCACATGTGTGCAGAAGCCCACAGAGGTCAGAAGAGGCATTGGAACCCCTGGAACTGAAGTCACAGGCGTTGTGAGCTGCCCTGTGAGTGCTGGGAACAGAATCTGGGTCCTCTGCAAGAGCCGTAAGTACACTTAACTGCTAAGTCATCTCTCCACCCAAAATTGTATTATTTTTAATTGTGCGAACTCATGTGTGTCTGAATGAGGGTGTGAACACATGAGTGTAGGTGCCTGTGGAGGCTAGATGAGCCCCCGGAGCCAGAGGAATAGGTGGGTGTGAGTCACCTGACATGGGTTTCAGGAACTGAATGTTGGCCTTCTGCAAGGGTAGTGCATGCACTTACATGCTGAGCCATCTCTGCAGCCTCAGTATCTACCCTCTACCCTACTTTTTTTTTTTTTTTTTTTTTAAAGATAGAGTCTCACACTACAAGCTTTGGTTGTCCTGGAACTCACTATGTAGGTAGACCAGGCTGGTCTTGAACTCACAGAGACCCGCCAGCCTCTGCCTCCCAAGTGCTGGGATTAAGGGCATGTGCTACACTGGCTATGTAACACATAAAGACAATTTTTTTTTTCTAAGTTGGATTCAATCAAATCTTGATGAATTAAATTCTTGTACCCCATCCTTCAGGACATGTTTTTAAAAATAGACTCCTAACTGCTGTAGCAGAAATAGATTCTTGTTGGTGGTGCTGTTAAGCAAAGTCATCATATTAGCTAAATCTTGTAAGTGTTCATGAGTGTGGGGTATGCATGCAGGTGTGTGTGTGTGTGTAAATCAGAGGACAACCTCAGATTTCTCTGGCTTATTCTTCCCAGTGCTGGGCACACCACCATGCTCAGCTTTCCTGCCCCTGCCCCCGTCCCCCCTCAATATGCAATGGAATTCAGGACAAGCTCTTCCCTGCCTGAGCTCTCTCCCCAGCCCGTGGGTGTTCTTAACGCCACAGGACATGTGAACTCCGAGTTAGATAGCCGGTCTAGTGCCTTTAGGAAGCAGTGTGAGAGACTATGAACTAAGCATAGAGCAGCCTCTGGCCTTAGTTACTGCTTAGCTTATGAGATCTGAGAGCCTTTTACAGCAGTGGGCACGTGGCAATGGCCTAGACACACTCTGTCTGTCTGTCTGTCTGTCTGTCTCTCTCGCTCGCTCACTCTCTCGCTCTTTCATTTTATGTAGGAAATAGATTTTTTGTTTTGAACAGACTTCTAAACCTATGTCCTCTTTGTGAGTTGTGTTGACACCGGATTGGTAATGGCTGTGGTTTAGAGAAACATGTCACTGGAACATGCTTGGGCTGTCCGTCTATAGTTTTTGTCCCATGTTCTAGGGGAGTTCCCTATGTGGCCTGAGGGGTTTCCATGACGTCTTGGGGTATTGTCAAGGGGTACACTCACAAGACCCTTTATTAGAGATCCCACTCTTTTAAGAGTCCATGTTCAGCATCTTCACCTAACCTCCTGACATTCATTCTTTACTCTCCCCCACCTACCCCAAGACACTGTATCGCTATGTAGTCCTGGGTGTCCTGGAATTCACCATGTAGACCAGTCTGGCCTCGAACTCACGGAGATCCCGTTACCTCTGCTGCCTCCTGCGTGCTGGATTTAAAGGCATGCACCGCTCTACTGGGCCAAGCTCCTGATGTTCTAGAAGGAGATGCTTGTTTCTTCAGAGATATTGGAGCCTGAGCAACTGTGACCAGGCTCCTGTTGCAGCTTCTGTCGCTCTAGGGACATGGACAGTACCACTACACTCTGAGAGGCTCTTTGAGGACTGAAAGAGACTTTCTTGAATTGTCAAATCCTCCAGAAAGCAAGATAATGATTACTTTTGGTAAATTCTGGGCTTGAGTCCCACTAAATACAGAGTTCAGTAGGCCTAATGGTGCCCGGCTTCCAACATAAACAGTATTCTAGTGGCAAAGAGAGCTGAAAGTCTGGCCAGCAAAACTGTCTGGCTTACAAGAGTGACGGGCACCATGTCACCATGCCTGCACAGGTTGTTCTGACTCGGGATAGCTGGATGAACTATCTCCTCCCCTCCCCAACTATTCTCAGTCCGTGTTCCTCACCTTGACTGTAAGACACAATAGTGGGAACTTTGATCTACTGGAACCCACAGGGGACAGAGCCAGCCCATCTTGGGCAGCATGTGAGTTCCTTTTTCCATTTGTCCCAACAGTTAGAGGCATGGGGCTCAAGTGAGGTGACAGGGTGGCTGATGCTGCCCAGTAGAGGTTCTTGGGTTGGTGTTTATAGTTTTGCATAATGAATTATAATAGATGCCATCTGTTGACTGCTTGCCTGTGTTGGGCACAGTGTAAATAGCTTGACATACATTATCTAATTAGTCACCCCAGTGACTTTCTGAGGTCAGGTCTATTCTGATCTTAGGATAGATCACATTTCCAAAGGCAGCTGCAACAATTATCACCATCCTGCATGGGCCTTCTCAATGTGACCTTGCCAAGCATCCAGGCTCATTAGATCTCTTGTGATTGCTTTGACCAGTAGAATAAGAGATACATGATACTCAGAAACTCCAAAGCCGGGATGTCAGAGATCTGATCAATTTATCACTCTATAAGGGAAACAAGGTGCCTTATCAGAAGTCCTGCTGTAGCTCTAAGACCACCATAATGCAAGGGTCTCCAAGCTAGCTAGCTATATGGAGAGGTCTCAGAGAGCAGGACACAGAGTCATGATTGAGGAATCTCCCACGTGAGCGGAAGAAGCCACTGTGGGTGTCCCAAGCCCAGCAGACACCCCGAAGTATAGGGAAGAGCTGTCCCTGCTGACCTCTTCCTAAATCACAGGACGATAGAGCGCATGAGTCACTGATGTCGTAAGCCACAAAGACAGCAGGTACATAGAACAACTAAAATAGATCCTTACTAGACAAAGGTGAAAATAGAAACTTAGAGGGTCATATGACCAGTGAGGACAGGAGCCTGGGGTTCAAGATCACAAGTCTAAACACTCGTCCCAAATTCACAGGACTTCCCTGTCTAGGAGAAAAGACAGAGGTAGACTTCCTGGTGGGTGGAGATGTTCCAGACCCTACCCCAACTCTGCCCTTCTCTGTACCCACCAAAAAAATAAAGATATGGACTCCTAGAGTGGAGCTGGTCTCCTCTTTGTCACTCCCTCACATGCTGAGCCTTGGAATTCTTAAGGTGACATCAATTCCTCTACAGAAGTCACTGAATTCCCTAGGAGTAGAGGCCATGTGTCTTATGTCCCCAAAGCACTTGGTATAGCTCCTGGAAAATGGTGAGTTCTTATATATAGATATAAGATATATCAATGTAGACACATTGATATAGATGTAAAAACATACTAATATACACATATGGTCCAACAATGCTCTTTGGTTAGAATGATGGGGGAGATGCAATGCTACCATAACAGCTTCAGTCCAATCCAGACCAGAAGGTGGAGCTTAATTTAGTCATCTTAGGAGCTGTGTGAGGTTGAGTCCAGGATGCCTGTGAATACCTAAATTTGTAGACGTAAGTCTTTTACAGAAATAGATATCACATGTGCATATGTCCTATACATTCCTCCTGCATATTCCCTTAAGTCTCATGACGTTTCTATAGATGACTCGCACATGATGGCAATATGCAGCCCACTATAGAGATGATTAGGTTGTTGTTTAGGGAACTCTGATAAGAAATATAGGCTGCACACATGCAGAACAGGTGCAGTGTTTTTCCTGGAGGTTGATTGAATCCACAGATGGAGAAACCATGGATACAGGGGCTGACTGTAATTATTTTAATTACTAATAATTAGTAGTTGCAAAGCACCTGCTTGCAAACCGCAGCGAGCTTGAGCTCACCAAGTGTCTGGGGCTGGGCTCCAGAGGTAGAGCTTGAGACAAGGATCTTGGCGCTTATAAACAGTTCCAGGATTACTCTCGGGAAAAGGAGGATCGACTGAGGAAAAGAAGACAGGTCAGGGAAGACGCTAAGCAGGGATGGAGCCTCCTTGAAAACTGGCCACCTTCCAGTACCATGGAAAGCTCTGTACAGCTGTTCCCACTTTGAAGTTAGTAGACTGAGCTTTCAAAACCATCAGCCGGCCACTGTCTGGGTCAAGGGCATGGCCTGCCTTCTTGGATCAGGAGTCTTCTGTTTGGCTGATAGCGAGTCTCCGATGAAGCAGGGCATCTGAGAAGGGACAGCTGAGAGTGTTAGCGGCCAACATTCCCAGCAGTGGCAGGTAAGGGTTATTTCCACAGGGCCCTGCCGTGTCCAGGCCACTTGTTAAGTATGAGTCAGTATCTGATCAGAGGTTAGACGATACTTCAGGCACCCAAACCACATCCTGTGAGAAGGAAGCCCTTTGCAGGCTATGAACTATGAGACATCAAACTGACAGTTGAGAGTGAAACATAAAAACCACCAGGGCCTTTCTTGGCATACTCACCAGAGCCCGTAAAGATTCTGTCTCAGCCTGGAGACTCTGGACTTGGCGTGAAGTGTCGTGTAACTCTACGCTGAGGGCAGCGGCCAGCTTTTCTTCTTGGGTCTGGGATACGTGGACCACCTCTGTCTGTTGCTGTGGAGAGTCAGGTCTCGGGGTGAGCTGGGATGAGTTGTAAATCTGAACCCAACTTCTTCCTTAGTTCCTTCTAAACGGACTCTCTGCCAGACTAAATAATATCTCCCCCCTTTATTTAAACCTACTAATCAATTCTTATATATATATATATATATATATATATATATATATATATATAAAAAAGACTGTTTTGAATCTTTGATGCCTAAAAATAGAATAACATTCAAAAAGATTTCTTAAGGACTCAGCGAAGGTTGTAGCTCCTGGTGAAGTACTTGCTTAGCTTGCACATGACCCTGGGTTCAAACCTCCCTCCCCCTCCACTCTCCCCTTCCCCTCCCCCTCATTGAAAACAGTAAGATGTTTCCTCTCCGCCTTGTGTTCTGATCACAGTTTTCCTGTTTCCAGTTTCTTATGCTTCCTTTCATAAATATTTCATGCTCCAGCTGATGGCACGGATACCATCTGAGATCCATGAAAGAATTCCGCTGTTATGTGAACATGTCAGAACTATGCATGAGCTAAGGTGGCTGCGACATCACTAGGTGATACAATCTTACTGGCCCAACGTTGTGCATCTAATCTATCATTGATCTGAACATCCTTATGCGGCCCACAACTATATTTATAGGTAAATATGCACTACTGCCTTCTCTTGTTTGTTACAGTACTCACTGTGTGTTAGTGACTGGCCTCTGCCAGCGTGTCGGGGTGAGTCTAGTCTTTGAGTAGCTGCATAGCATTGCCTTGTTTAGAGGTAATGTCATTTATTTAGATGCTCCCTGTTGGTGGACATTTCAATTGTTTCCAGATTTCCCCTATTTCCTACAACAGTGTAAAGAGGAACCCTAGATGCCTTGCGTTCCATACAAGAAGGCATCCCTGATTCTTCTTTAGATAAACCGTATTTACGTGAAGACAGAGTCTTGTTATGTGCCGTCCAACTCCCAATCCCCCTGCCTCAACCCCCAAGTGCCAAGGGGACATGTGTACAAACTATCCTTCAGAGAACCTGTAACCCTGGGAGACAGTGCCAGGTCCCCACACCTTCTTCAGACAAGGGGCTTTCTTGTGTTTATTCATTTTACTTTTTTTTTTTTTTCAAGACAGGGTTTCTCTGTATAGTCCTGGCTGTCCTGGAACTTACTTTGTAGACCAGGCTGGCCTCAAACTCAGAAATCCACCTGCCTCTGCCTCCCAAATGCTAGGATTAAAGGCATGCACCACCACCGCCCAGCCCTCATTTTACTTTTATGTGTAAATGTTTTGCCTGCTTGGTGCCCACGGAGGTCAGAAGATTGCATTGAATCCTTGAAAATGGAGTTACAGAAGTCTGTAAACTATCATGTGGGCGTTGGAAAATGTACCCAGGTCCTCTGCAAGAGCAACAAGTGCTCTTAACTGCTGAGCCATCTCTCCAGCCCACATTTTCTATCTGGAGCTTTATAGTCATATTTTTTTCTTTAAAAAATTTTTTTTTACATTACACTATTTCCTTGTACGTGGGGGGGCATGTTTGTGTGGGTGTACACATGCCATAGCTTATGTGGGTGCACATGTACAATGAATGACTCCCGTGGTGGTCAGAGGACACCACAGGAGCCAGTTCTCCTCCCACCACATGGGACCGACCGAGCTCAGGTCATCAGGCTTGGTGGCGAGTGCCTTCACTGCTGGGCCATCTCTCTGGCCTCAGTCCCCTTTTCATGTGTTACAGCTGCAGCTGTAAATACAGGGGGAAGCTCTGGGCGCTGCATGCAGGGGCGCAGGTCCCCTGCTGGTAGTGGATGATACAATGAGGTCACTCTCTTTTTTCAGTACATTCTGATGTGCTGTCTCTGAGCCAATGCTGCAGGCAGAGAGGTCGAGGAAACCTTTATGGTCCCAGGCCCTGAGGAGGTGAGACTCAGTTATTTATTTAGGGTATATGATACAATTCAACTATATTGACACCCAGGTCTTGAAATCTTGGCTCCATTTCTGGATCGGGAGAGCATGCTAACGTTTTGAAATATGGTGAAGATTTTTCACACTCAAAAATTATAAGTATGGAGCTTGAGAGATGACTTAGTGGTTAAGAGCATTTGTGGCTCTTGTAGAGGGCCCAGGCTTGGTTTCCAGTACTCACACAGGGGTCAATGACCATCTGTCACTCCAAGGAGATATGACACCCTCTTCTGACATCCAAGGGCATCAGGCATGCAAGTGGTACACAAATATATGCAGGTAAAACACCCACCCGTACACATAAAATAAAATATAAAAATCTTTAAAAAAATATAGCTGGGCGTGGTGACAGACATCTTGACTCTAATCCCAAGCACTTGTGATTCGGAGGCAGGCTTTGAATTTGTGCCTGGCCTGGTCTATGTAGTGAGTTCTAGGCTAGTCAGGAGTACATAGTAAGACCCTGTCTCAAAAGACTCAGCCCCCCCCCCACACACACATGCACACCTTCACTAATCAGTGAGAAATCCTATATCAAAGATAAGGTAGAGAGCAAATAGGAAGCTACCAGCATTGACCTCTGGCCTCCCCATATGCACTCACACCTGCACATACACACATATACACATGCATGAGTGTGTACACAAGCACATGCATGTTATAGTCATAATTAATTACTTAGGGGATGAACGACTGGGAGAAAAATAAAGGAAGAATGAGGAAAATTTTTTTCTAAAGCTGACTGCTTTTCTGATCACCATTGGCCGTCTCACAAGCAGCATTGACTATGGCTTAAAGCTGCAGGGTGAGGACTGAAATGGGCTCTTATGGGGAAGGAGAGTAGAGCAAGCCACCAGTGACATGCTCTGATGTCAGAAATGGTCAGTGTTCTGCAAGCTTGTGTACCCAGACTTCGGGAGCTCAGTGTGTAAGTGCGTCTGCCTCTCCCCAAGCACTTGCTGTGGGGTTGGGAGTCATGCAAGCTCCCTGCTTTGACCTATAGGTGAGCGACAGCCTTGCAAGAGCACAGGTGTGCTTTCCAGACTTCACAAGAACATGACCGTGACTGTGTTGTGGTCTTTGTCATGAAGCAAAGCAAGTCACAGCTTCTGGGGTCACAAGGGCTCCTGATCTGGAGTGGGGCGCACTGCTTTAGAATAGCAGTTTTCAACCTGTGGGTCACGACCCCTTTGGAGGTTGAAGGACTTTTTTCACAGGGGTCACCTAAGACCATTGGAAAACACAGATATTTAAGCTACGATTTATAACAGCAAAATTATAGTTATGAAGCAGCAAGGGAAAAAAATTTATGGTTGGGGGTCACCATGGCATGAGGAACGGTGTTAAAGGGTCATAGCATTAGGAAGGTTGGGAAATACTGCCCTAGAAAGATCCTGACGGCAGATCTTTAACCCTCTGCACAGACTCCATCCTCACAGCCTTGAAGATGGTTCTTGCTCATTCTTAAGACAGTGAATTGCAGTCTCCCATCTATGTGATCTTTCTGTCCCTCTGAGCCTAGCAGTTGAGTGTTAATCCTGACTGGGGTGTGACGGTGCCCGTCAGTAATCCCAGCACATGGGGGGAGGAAGCAGGAGGAACGGGAAGGAGTTCAAGGGTCTCCTCAGCACCATAGACTGTCCAAGGCCAGCCTGGGCTGCAGGGGACCCTGCCTCAAAACAAGAACAGAAAAGAACCAATAAAGAGCGCTGAGCCTGCACGCAGACTACAGCTCTGCTGCTTTCTACATAGCTGGGCTTAGGTAAGTTTCCTGTCTACTCTGTGCCTCGGTTTATTCCGTAATGGATGAAAATCAGAACTCCTGTCTGGATGCACTGAGAGCTTATCTGGCAGATGCTTGGCTGTCCCTGTCGCATGGTAATCCTCAGGCAATGCTCTGTGTCAGAGTTTTCCTGGCAAGTCTCATCCTGCCATTTGGAATGGGGGCCTTTCTGTCTACTCCTGCGTCCCACCCAGCAACCTCCTCTCTAGATAGATCATAGGAACTGGGTGTGCAGTGAAACTTCTTATTCCTAATTCCTTCTGGGTAGCTTAATGGCTCTTCACACCTAGGGCATACCCAACATCCTTCATTGAAGAAGGTCAACAACATGGGCCCCAGGATGTGCTGGGGACTTGAGGAAGAAGAAGGCCCTCCTGTGAACTGGACAAGAACAGATCTTGTCTTTATTAGGGAGATTAACTACTATGCTATTAAGCCTTATAAGCCACTTTGGTGTCTTTGGTGCCACGTGCTAGTTGGCAGGGGAGAGCTTTTAGCGGGCAGGCTATGCATCCCTGACTTAGCCCTCCTCCCTGCTGCCCTATGCAAGGTTTATTTGGGAGATGTCTGGATACCGCTCAGCCTGCCTCAGTGACACAGGGCTNCCNGGGGGGGGGGGGNATTTAAAANTAGCGTGACTCTCAGTGAAGCCTCACCGTGAGCGGAATGCCAGCCTGGTTAGGCAGGAGGGTCTCATGGCTCAAGAGTGGACACAAGAGCTGCCTGGCTTCTCAAGCTGTTCTCTGGGGGTGGAAAGCCAATTCCCAGACTGTGTGGTATCTGCCAAAAGAAACAGCTAATGGCGTCAAGGACTTGCTGCCCCAGCTCACATCTGGGATGGAATTGAACATACTGCATGCTAAAAGCAAGGGAAGAAACTCACCCATGGGCCAAAAATAGATTTTTCTTAATTATTGGATACATCTAAATTATAGTATTTTTGTCTTTGCTTATTAAGATTATCCTCCTCTTAAGGGACTTGTATGCTTGTCTCCTAGGAGACGGCTATGTGTGGAGTATGAGTGACAGTACCTTCATCCCCCAGGGATGATTTGGGTTGTTTCATCTTTGACAATCTCCTGTTTTAGAAGTAGTATCTTTATACCTTTTATGGGATCAGCCAATCAAAACGTATTTACGAGATGCTCTGAGGTCAGGCAAATGAGGAGGCCAGAAAAAGCATCCTGAGATGGAGACTTCGCGTTCGTTCGAAGCACCAACCAAAGCCTCCCAGCTGGCTTGAGCTCCGCCCATGGGTGGGGATCCGTTCATGAAGAGTGAGAAGGGAGCCAGCCATTCCACTGCGGGTGCCTGACACCTGAGGGCTTGAGAAGGTGTAAAGCTGGCCTGAGGGTGGCCTTTTAATGCCTACTTTCTTCAATAAAGAATCAGAGGCCAACAGGAAGTCTCTATTTCTTTTTCAGAAGCTACTCTGATTATCTTCCCTGACCCAGCAGAGCCACAATGTAGTGTGCCATAGGTACCCTGGGCCAGAACACACACACACACACACACA
>NC_034599.1:96667288-96676914 GCF_900095145.1 Mus pahari
CAGCCCCCCCCCTTTTTTTGTTTTTTCCGAGACAGGGTTTCTCTGTGTAGCCCTGGCTGTCCTGGAACTCACTCTGTAGACCAGGCTGGCCTTTTTTTTTTTTTTTTTTTTTTAAGCAAGGTCTCACTCTACAGCTCAGTCTGGCCTTGAACTTGCAGTGAACCCCCTGTTCCAACCTCCTGAATGAAGTGATGACAGGTACGCACCACCATGCCTGGTTGACAGAACTGATTTATGTGCTATAAAAAGAGCCACCGCAAAACTAAAAAGTCGAAGACATACATGACGATGACAAAAGGCATGATCTGGCGTGAAACATGAAAGCAAATCTGCATGAGCTCTAGCATATCAAAAGGAGTCTGCCTCCTCAAAATATCACAATGCACATGAGAGACACACTGAAGAGTTCTTACCGCAAACACTGGGCGCACAGTGTCAGTGAGGATGTGGGGACAGGGGTTCTCTCAGATGTATTTTTGTCAGGAATGTAAATTCTCGTTCCACTCTACAGTCTCACGGCTTTGAGGTTGTTACCTGGAAACCCTCATCATTTGTTTCAAGCTACCCACCTCTTCATTTTTAATAGTGCGTTCTGCCCATCATCCTGACTGTTAGAGGCCTGATGGCTGCAGCTCAGAGAAAGCTCTTGACCATAGATGCCTCAAGGTGCCCCAAGGCAGGTACAGACTTCCTGTTTGAGCACAACAGAGCAGGGATCTGGCTATTGAGGAGTTGAAGCTCCAGGGACAAAGTTTCTCTCTCTCTCTCTCTCTCTCTCTCTCTCTCTCTCTCTCTCTCTCTCTCTCTCTCTCTCTCTGCTACTAGCTTGGAGTGGCGGGAATGGACTAAGACTTCAGGAGGTGGCATGGGCTTTGGGCAGAGAAACCACCACAGGGATGAAGAGAAGATGGCATAACAGAGCTTGGTGGCCAGAAGATGACTGTACCCCTAGCTGAGGGTAAGGAAGCAAAGGCTTGCCCACACCCAAGCTGGGACTGTGGACATAGAAGAGAGGGCCTCTCACCCCCCCCCAGAGGAGGTAGCTGAAGGCCAGGGCATAAGAGAGAGGTGATGGTCTCGGTTTTGGTGGTAGTGATGTGAAGGGGGGGTTCCCAGCCTCCCCTGCCTTTGCCCTCTGAGATCAGTTCATGACCAGGCCAGGCTATAGAACAAGAATAAACAGTTTTCGAAGGTGTCCTTCTGCCTCCAAGTTGGGTAAAGCTCATCAAAAGTTAAGAGCATTTGGATAGAACTGACTTAATCAGACCAAGGGCCCAACATGCATGTTGTTCTTCTGTTGGTTTATGAGTACACTGGATCTTTTCTTATCTATTTTAGGTGTGAGTGTTTTTCCCCTATGTCTGTGTACCACATGCATTTAACCACTGAGCAGCCTCTCCAGCCCCACCAAGGCATAATACCTTCAGAAGTATCTTTTGGGCTGCCCAGTGTAGTGACATTTTAGAGAATTCTCAAATTTTGTTTTCTTAAAACAAAACAAAACAACAAAAAACAAAAAACAAACAAAACAAAACCCCAAACCCAGAAATATAAAAATGTGTTTTTGGTTGGGCAGTGGTGGCACATGCCTTTAATCCCAGTAGAGGCAGGTGGATTTCTGAGTTCAAGGCCAGCCTGGTCTACAGAGTGAGTTCCAGGACAGCCAGGGTTACACAGAGAAACCCTGTCTCGAAAAAAACCAAAACCAAAACCAAAACAAAAAAAAAAATGTGTTTTTGTTTTAATCTCAGGTGTAAGGATGCGAGGATGCTTTGGACCGTCTGCAGCAGCTGACCGTGATTTGCCTTGTGTTCTAGCATAGACGTTTTTGCCTGCTGCAGACAGTTTCTGCGGTTGTGTGATGTTTGGAATTCTGGGAACTTGTCAGAGGGTGTAAAAATGCTGGTGCCCCAAGCTTGGAGTCGGTGGTGGTTGGTCACTCAGGGAGCTTGGATGGAGTTTGTTAGTAGTCTCGCTCTCAGAAGAAACAAAAGGAAAGAAATTAGATGTAGGGATATCTCCCTTCCTCTCTCTCTTTCTCTCTCTCCCCTCCTACCCTCCCTCCCTCTCTCTATCCGACTTTCTCTCCTATCTAGTGGTAGAGGATGAAACCAGGGAGGATAAAGGGTGGGAAAAAGAAGAACCCACAAATTAGCAGAACAGTGATGTTCTCTGCTGTGGCTCCAGAACACCGTTTTCTTTTGGTCAAAGACTACCACAGAGATTCTTACATTCTATCACATAAACTCCCATGGAGTTAGGGAGACCCAAGACTCTCCCTCCTCCCCACCACCTCTCCCATTCTTTCCATGAAATACATCCGTAAAATGGGCATTCCTGTGGTCTGAATGTGAAAATGTTGCATGAACGTGTGTGTTTGAACGCTTGGTCCCCAGTTATGGGTCCTTTAGGAGGAGGTGGGGGAGGGTCCCTGCTCCTGGGTGAGCTCTCTGCTTCCTGATCTGTTTAGGAACTGGGTGGCAACAACAGGCACTTCAGGGATTGACTGAGGTGGTCTTTGTAAGGTCAGTTGGCCGGCAGATTGGAGAATGTACTCCACTGTGTAATAGTGACATAATGAAACATATTTTATACTTCTGGTCTTTATCTCTGGCTCCCAGCCAGAGCTCTTAAAACCCTGGCAACTTCCTACCTGATGAGAGCTGAAGTAGTGTTCTCAGATGTGGTTAGTTTTTGTTTCTGGATCCTGAAATAGCTCCATGGTGGGGAAAAAAAAAAAGGTGTGTTTTTCTGTTATTGGTAACAAACCTTTATCAACAATACCCAAACACCCAAGTTTATGTTCAAGAGATGTCTTTGGCAAGACCATAAGGAGTGTGGGGGTTGGTGCCTGCCCCTCTCCAGTAATTAGAAGCTAGAGTTTTCAGCCTTGTTCCTGACTCAGTTAGGGGAGAGGCAGTGAATCAATGAGAGCTGACTTAATTGCTAATGATGATGTAATCAATTATGTCTAGAATGAAGGAAGCATGAACCACAGAGGGCCAAGCAAGATCCAGAGAACTTCCAGGCTGGTAGGCAGTGGAGGGGTGGGGTAGGTGGGTCTCCTGGAGAGGACACAGTTCTGTAGTTCCATTATACATCTGACCTCAGGCATCTCTCCCACGGGACTGTTTTAAATTGTGCTTGTTATTGAGAACCAACAAAAAGAAGGGCGTGGCTTCCTTGGGTTCTATGAGCTGTCCTAGTCGTTAACCGGAATCTGAGGAGAAGATTATGGAAAGCCCCAAGTACTGATGGTTGGTCAGAGGTAGGAGGGTCAGTCTTGATTGTCATCTGAAGTCAAGGGCAACCTTGTTCTTAACCTATAGGATCTGGCAATAACCTCAGGTACACAATGCCAGGCAGACTCAAACTGAATGGCAGGACACATGTTTGCTATTTGAAAATATCTCAGTGTGGAAGAGATGCAGACATTTGGGGTGTGTGTGTGTGTGTGTGTGTGTGTGTGTGTAGTGTTTAAATATATATAGTGCGTATGTGTGTGTGTGTGAGTGAGTGTATGTATGTTGGTGTGGTGACATACACCTATAATCCAAGAACTTGGGAGGCAAAGGCAGGAGGATTGTGAGTTAGATGCCAGCCTGGGATACATAGCAAGAACCTGGCCCAATGAATAAGCTGTTAACAGATGAGAATAAAATTTAAAAAGATGAATATTTCAGGTGATTGTTTTCAAACAAGTTCCTTTGGAAGACCTCAGCATACCAGGGGAAAAATAAAAACGGAGTCAATTGTGCCAGAAATCCCACCACGGAGGTGAAGCTCAGCTGCTTGTCTTACTGTGAGAAATCAAGATTAGTCATATCACTGACGTAGACGATGATGTTGATGTTCCGTCAGAGCTAATCTAGGAGCGCATTGAAAGGTAACCTCGACCTAGCCAAACGGTTGTTTCTTCTTCTGTCTCTCTGTCCTCAGTTTGCAAGCCAAGTGTCCTTGAAGTGACTGGTCCACTTTCCGTCTCTTGTGCGTGCTGTCCTTGTTCCTTAAAACCAGCCTCTGCTGCTCAGCGCGATTACAAACTGAACACAGGGGTGTCTGTCCTCAGAATGGCTGCATCGCTGCAAGGACACGCCTGATGTAACCCACTTACAGGGAAAGGTTGATTTTGCTCCTGGTTTCAGAGGGCCTCTACAAACAAAGGAAGAGGCTGCAGTGATAGCTCGGTCCATACTGAAAGGATTTCGCAGACAGTATGACGACTTTGATCCCCCGCATCCCATGTTAAAAACAAATAAACAAAGCCAGGTGAGGTGGTGTACACTTGAAATGCCTGTGCTAGGGAGGCGGAGGCAGGGGGATTTCTGGGGTTTGCTGGACTGCCAGTGTAGTCTTAATTGGTGCATTCCAAGCCAATGAGAAACTGTTTTGAAAAAACAAGGTAGGTGGCATTTCTCAGATAGCTGAGTGAGTCCTTTGGCATCCCTGCCCTCCCCCACCCCGCCAAACCACCTTATACACACATAATCTACCTGAACATACACCTACCTGTATACACACACACACTTGTATACAGACACACACACACACACCTACTTGAACATACACCTACCTGTATATACACACACACTTGTATACAGACACACAAACACACACACACACACACACACACACCAGAAAGAGCTGCCAATAGTTGCAACAGATGTTCATCCACGTGTCTTTATCCCTTGGGCCTTCACTGTTTAGTGTTCCTGGCTCCCCACTGCTGCCTCTGCCTCCGTGCTTGAGGTTGCTCTGAAGTCCTGGAAAGGTCACTTGGCTAGCAGGTAGCTGAAGTATTCCTGTCCCTGCCCCTTGCCTCCTTCCTTCTGTACTCTGCATCCCTCGCTTCTCAGCATCCCCCTAAGCTGCTCCGATCTCAGCTGCTCATAAGACAGCCTTTGTTGGTTCTCCTGCTCCTGACTCGCCCACTAATACCAAATAAATCACCACCACTCCAATATTTATCTCAAGATCTGCTTCTGGGGGAGCATCAGCTAAGACATACATTAATCACGTTAATTAATTTTCAGCCTCCTTGGGCCGAAAGGTAATTAAATGCGTGTTTTCCTTTCCTTTTCGAAGGCCTTTGGAAGCAGTGCGGAGCCATTGAGTTTGGCTTTGCTGCCAAGTAGCAGACACGAGAAGCTCTGGGGGCAGGCAAATGTCAGCCCCCGAGGGCACAGCCACAGCCGCCAAGCTATTTATTGCAGGAATCCTGGCTGTCAGTTCTGATCCCTGTTGACAATCAGAGGAATTCACTCGTTCTGCAAATATTTTCTGAGTTCTGCGTCTCTGCAAGAGGCCCAGGCAGCGCTGGCCCAATGAAAACAAATCCAGTCTGTCTTCCATGAGAGATGGCATTCAGATCGCTCTATTAAAAACACTAATGAATCTGTTCAGAATTCATGTTTGAGTTAGTGTTGAGCCAACGGCCATTCTCAGATGAGGGCTGAATGATAATGGCCAGTTTTGTGGGTTTTTAAATCTTCACGCTAGGCGGGATTTATATCTGATAATGATAACGACCCAGTCCATTCTTAACGAGACACCCGGGCTGGTGAGATGGCTCAGTGGGTAAGAGCACCCGACTGCTCTTCCGAAGGTCCGGAGTTCAAATCCCAGGACCACATGATGGCTCATAACCATCATAACAAGAACTGACTCCCTCTTCTGGAGTGTCTGAAGACAGCTACAGTGTACTTACATATAATAATAAATAAATAAATCTTAAAAAAAAAAGAAAAGAGAGACACCTGCTCGGTGTGGTGTGAGCCCCAGCAGTGCTTGGAGGGAAGTCAGGTGGCAAACTGGGGTTTAGTTAGCTTTGAGGACGGGGCTGGGAAAGGCACAGTCAGCCAGGTGTGGTTGTGCACATCTGTAATCTTTTTTCTCATTATCTCATTTCATAGTGGTAACTAACTTTCTTTTCTTTTTTTTTTTTTTTTAAATTTTTTCTCCCATACATTACATCCTGACTACAGTTTCCCTTCCTTTACTCTTCCCATTCCTCCTCCGAAACTCTCCTCTTCCCCAGATCCACTCCTTCTGGTTGCAAAACAAGAGCAGGCCTCCCAGGGACATCAACCAAACATGGCGCAATAGGTTATAGTAAGCCTAAGCACAAACCCTCATACCAAGGCTAGATGAGGCAACCCAAGAAGAGGAAAGGGGTCCCAAGAGCAGGACTAAGTGTCAGAGGTACCCCCACTCCCACTGTTAGGACTCCCACAATGACACTCAGCCACACAACTATCATGTACATGCAGAGGACTTAGCTCAGACCCACAGAAGCTCTGTAACTGCCACTTCTGTCTCTCCGAGCCCATCTAAGCCCTGCTTAGTTGATTCTGTGGGCCGAGTTCTCATGGCATGCTTGCAATCTTAGCATACGGGAAGCTGAGGCAAGAGGATGGGGAGATCTGGTGTAGCCTAGGCTACACAAGGAGGCCCTATCTCAAGCAAATGGACAAGGTGGGTGTGGTGGTAAACACCTGCAATCCTAGCACTTAAGAGGTTAAAGTAGACGAGCCGAAAGTTGTAGTCTGTGACTGGAGAGATGGCGCAGTGGCTATGAATACTCACTGCTCTTATAGAAGACCTGGGTTTGATTCCCAGCACCCATGTGCTAGCTCACAATTGCCTATAATTCCACTTTCAGGGAATCTGGTGCCCTCTTCTGATGTTCCCTGGCACTGCATGCATGTGGTGAACATACATACACTCAGCCGCACACACATATACATTAAATAAATAATAAAGAGTTCAGAGTCATCACTGGCTACATAGAGAGTTTGAGCTCAGCATGTGGCATGTGAGACCCTGCCTCAAAAACTTAAAGAAAGGAAGGAAGGAAGAAAGGGGGAGGAGGAGGAGGAGGAGGAGGAGGAGGAGGAGGAGGAGGAGGAAGATGATGTTGATGCTATAGAAGGAAGGTCCTTGGATCAGGATCCAGGAGAGTTGAGCCTGGTGCTACCAATCAGCCGAGTGACCTTGGGGAGTCCCTTGCACACTCTGGACCTCAGTTTTCTCAGCTCTTACATGTAACTTGGTACTCGAGGGACTGGTATTAGATGGTCCCCAGGGTCAAAAATATTCATAAATCTCTTTTAAAAGAACAAGCTCAGGTCCACATTTTGATTTCACTTTGCCTTATGGAGTTATATCTCCCAGCAGATAGGGTGGGGGTTGGGGAATAGGATTGGAGAAATAGGGGTGGGGTAGGAGTAACTCTTTGAGGGGTACAGGATTGGGGAAGATTCTTCTGGGATGGTCCTGAAAGTCGATGGAGGAGCAGGGAGAGGCAAATGCTGAGGGGGGGGGGGTCTTCCTTCTATTGTCTTTTGGCAGCTTTTACGACCAGTCCTCAAGGCTGAAGAAAGAGGTTGGAATTATCCAGAGGAGAACTTTACAATAGCCACAAACAGTATGAAATATTTTGACGTAACTCTAACCAAGCAAGTGAAAGACCTATATAACAAGAATTCCAAGTTGCTGAAGAAAGAAATTGAGGAAGATCTCAGAAGATAGAAAGATCTCCCATGCCCAAGGATAGGTAGAATTAACATAGTAAAAATGGCCATCTTAACAAAAGCAATCTACAAATTTAATGCAATTCCCATAGAAACTCCAACACAATTCTCTAGGACCATTAAAGAGCAACTCTCAACTTCATATTAAAACAAAACAAAACAAGGATAGTTAAAACAATCCTGTGCAATCCAAGAACTCCTGGAGGTATCGCCACCCTGACTTCAAGCTATACTGCAGAGTAATAGTAACAAAATTCACAAGGTTATTGGCATAAAAACAGGTTGATCAGTGGAGTAGAATTGAAGACCCAGAAATAAACACACATACCTATGGACAATTTAACAAAGAAGCCAAACCATATAATGGAAAAGGGAGATCATCTTCCATAAATGGTGCTGGTTTAACTGGATGTCTGAATGTAGAAGAATGCAAATAGACCCATATCTATCACCCTACACAAAACTTGAGTCTAAGTGGATCAAAGTCCTCAACAGAAAACCAGACACACTAAATCGAATAGAAGAGAAAGTGAGGAAATGCCTTGAACACATTGGTGCAGGAGACAAATTACTGAGCAGATCACCAATAGTTACAGGCACTAAGATCAACAAGAAATGGAACCTCACGAAACTGAAAAGGTTTTGCAAGGCTAAGGACACCATCAATAAGACAAAACTGCAGTCTACAGAATGGGAAAAGATTTTCACCAACCCTATATCCAACAGAGGACTGATATCCAAAATATAGAAAGAACTCAAGGAATTAGACATCCACAAATCAAGTAACCCAGTTGAAAAATGGGACACAGAACTGAGCAGAGAATTCTCAACAGGAATCTTGAATGGCTGAGAAGCACTTAAATGTTCAACATCCTTAGTCATCAGGGAAATAGAAGTCACAGAACTTAAAAAAAAAAGACTTATTTTGTGTTCTCTCTCTCTCTCTCTCTCTCTCTCTCTCTCTCTCTCTCTCTCCCCCCTCTCTCTCTCTCTCTCTCTCTCTCTCTCTCTCCCTCTCCCTCCCCCCCCCGTGTGTGTGTGTGTGTGTGTGTGTGTGTGTGTGTGTGTGCGCACACACACACACTTGAGCTCATGGGTGCATCAGAAGCCAGAGGAGGATGCTGTATCTCTTGGAGCAGCAGCTGCAGGTGGGTTATAGGTGTGACCTGTCTGCTGTGGGTGCTGGGAACTGAACTCAGGTCCTCAGAAAGAGCAGTATGTGCTCTTGGTCACTGAGCCCTCCCTTCAGCCCTGAGAACTCTTATTATTAATAATTTAAAAAGTCTATCAACTCTTTCTGCTTCTTCTGATTCAGTTGTTCTGGAGTGGATCCTGGATGTTACAGGTTCTGAGATGATTCTGCTGGGCAATCGGTATCGGAAGGCATTAACTTAGCACTGCAGCAGGGGCTGCTTGCTCTTCCGACAAGCTCACCTTGCTTTTCCAGTTCCTTCCCATGGTCCTTCCTCTCTCTTCCAAGTCCTCGGGTGAGGGGCAGGGGCAGACCTGAAGGACAAACTGTCTACAGTCTAGTTTTTAGGTAACTTCTTTTCTTTTCTTTTCTTTTCTTTTCTTTTCTTTTCTTTTCTTTTCTTTTCTTTTTTCTTTTTTCTTTTTTCTTTTTTCTTTTTTTGTTTTCTTTTTTTCTTTTTTCTTTTTTTTTGTTTTTTCGTGACAGGGTTTCTCTGTGTAGCCCTGGCTGTCCTGGAACTCACTCTGTAGACCAGGCTGGCCTCAAACTCAGAAATTTGCCTGCCTCTGCCTCCCGAGTTCTGGGATTAACTCTTTTCTTATTTGTGACATTTCATACTACTTGACTTTTTTTTTCTCATTAATATAATTCAGGCTACTTAGGAAATTAACTTGAGCAATACTCAAAAGAAAGAAAAACATCTTAAAGCATCAGTTAAGCCATCTATTCAAAGGCAGTCCACTGCGCTGCAGCTACCTAATTTTTTTGTGAACCTAATTTTTAGAGATGCCTGGTCTCCCCTTGAGAACAGTGTTCTAGTCCACTGTCTGTCGTGGGAGATGATAGCGGCTGAGAGGCCAAGTCTAGTTCACTTGCTGGTTTTTTTTTTTTTTTTTTTTTTT
>NC_034599.1:96677919-96680718 GCF_900095145.1 Mus pahari
CAGGTGGATTTCTGAGTTCGAGGCCGACCTGGTCTACAGAGTGAGTTCTAGGACAGCCAGGGTTACACAGAGAAACCCTGTATCAAAAAACCAAAAAACCAAAAAAAAAAAAAAAAAAGATGGCTGTCCAGATTGTTCAGCTAGCAGGTAGCTGCACAGTAGCATACAGGCAGCAGGTAGGAACATACTCTTTCAATACAGACAATAACATCCTTTACTCAAAGCCTGGATAGAAACTTACACCTTATACTCTTTGATTCTTTGATGACACAGTAGAGAATCTTTTACATGTGTTTTCCAGAATTGAACATTGCCATCTTAAACATTTTCTTATTTCAGAGAGGCAAACAAGCATTACCACTTTACTTTGCATTTCTCCTCTTTCCCCAGACGGGGGGGGGGGGGGGGCTGAGCTTGTTGCTAAATGGCTGCATCTCTTTTACATGCTGGCTGCCTCCACCTTGCTCAGCCTCCGCCTTCCCAGGACCCAGGGGACTATCCTGGCTGGTCTCTTACCTTAGCTTGGAGCAAGGCTCCTGCTTCTGCTCGGTTCTTTTCCACATCTCTCTCCCACTGAATGCGGATCGTCTCAAGGACATCATCCAGACCAGTGCCCATGGGGACCTCTGTTTGCTCCAGCTCAGACCCTGCCAGCTGTTTGTACAGAACCTTCACATCCTGAAAACAACAGTGGACACCTTAGGCAGGCTCCAGGGAGGAAAGACGGGCTGGCTCTGTGGGCATTGCTTGGCCAGCCTGTCTGTCTGTCTATCTATCTATCTATCTTGCACCAGGCATGGGCACCACAAAGACTGGCAAAGTCCCAGATCTTCTAGGTATAGGCATCATTTTTCTTTTCCCAAGGATGCATTTCTTAGATCCTCCCAAGCCCATGCCCAAGGTAAAACTAAAAACATAATCAAAAGTATATAGTATAGTAACTTATAGCAAGCATCTATAGAAAATGGAAGTTAGGCATAACATCAGGATATACTAAAGGAGATTAAAATCTGTTCTAGAGTCTAAGGGGTTGCTGCTGGAGCTTGCTGCTCAGGAACTGAGCCAGGAACAGGAAGGAGCAGGTTTCCAGCCGTTGGTCAGCTTCAGGTTTGGGCACAGGAGGAACTCCACAATGTGAACATGGACAGTGAGCTGTGACTGTCAGCTTGAAGCACCCTCAACCATGAATCAGAGTGATGTGTGTGTGTGTGGTGGCTTCCTGCAGGTGACGTGACCACATCCCCTGCTAGAGGTGCCCTTTGGTCTTGTCAAAGATACAACCTTCTTTTGTTGACAAGTGTGTAGGAACCACTAGTGCATTTACCTTTAGAATTATTCAGTTGATCTTGTTCATGCAGTGTTGAAAAAAATCTGAAATAGAACACTTTAGGGAGGTGCTCCCTCCAGTTTCAACTATTTCTAACAGTCACATCTGCTTACAACCGTTGCTTCCCCTTATCAACCTTCCTGGGCCTCGAAGACATTTGAATTTGAGACTTTGGGGGGCTGGGGATACTGTGGCACATGACAAAGACTTTAATGTCTTTTACTAGCGTTTTCTCTGTAGGCCTGGGCGAGCCAGAGTGAAGCGGCCCTAAGACCTGTGTTAGAAGGTTACTGCCTCCCAGGGGAGTGCTTCGCTTTGGGGGTGGGGGCAGGCAGCACCCCCAACCCCACCTACCTCTTCATAGCTTCTTGACAGAAAGCCCAGTTCCTCTTTCAGGCTTTCTATTTGATGCTCCAGGTCCGTCTTTGTCAAATTAGCTTCATCGATGACTTTGTACAGGGAACTAACTTCTTCTTCCACTGCCTTCCTGAATGGCTGCTCGTTTTCATATCTGCAGACAAAGGGACTTAATCAGCGCAGCTGGGGTAGCGTGCCCAAAGGGGAAAACAAACCAGATTGTTAGATATTACCCAAAGGCCCACATGTAATAGGCAGCGAATGCTGAAAGCCAATGTTCCAGTAGCTTTGGGGACCCTGTTACTGCTATTGCTGCAGAAAAATTAACAGGAAAACACCAGCAGTCAGCGAATGGGAACACAGCTTTGGGAGGCCTTTGGAGCCTGACTGTCTAGGGAGTCCTCCTTATCATCCAAGGATCTTCTGCTGACATTGAAGACCTGCGGGGTATCCAGAAATGGGCAATATGCTGTAATTCTAGACAGTGGGTACACACTCAAGTGGGTAGGGTAAAGGAGAAACCAGGGCAAGAAGTGGGCACAGAGAGAGGTAGAGATGAACTCTACCAGAGCACATACTTCACTTTACTTACAGGGGGCACTGCTGCCCAGCTCCGTCCATATCTATTGTGTAGAGAGGTGCTTCCGGCTTGGCCCAGCTCTCTTGAGGAAAGGGGATTGGGGGGGGGGAGGCAGGGCCGTAGGAAGCGTGGATTTATCTATCATACAACCAAACAGACAAAACTACAAAAGGCAAACAGCTTTTTAAATAGTGAATCTGTGTTTGGACACACATACCGAAACTGGGGTTTCAGCCGTTAGCCCTTCTCTCTAACTACCACCTGGCATCTTTGCTAATTTCTCCTGGTTCTGCTCTCCTCATTCCATGGCTGCACCGTTCAACCAATGTTCCCATCTCCCCTCCATGTGTCCATAGGAAGACAAAACCCACATCTCTATTCCAGGCAGCCTTCAGGTTTTACAGGTGTTACGTCTTCACTTAAAAATCTGTGTGTAGCCGGGCGTGGTGGCGCACACCTTTAATCCCAGCACTTGGGAGGCAGAGGCAGGCGGATTTCTGAGTTCGAGGCCAGCCTGGTCTACAGAGTGAGTTCC
>NC_034599.1:96680878-96690316 GCF_900095145.1 Mus pahari
TGTGTGTGTGTGTGTGTGTGTGTTTCAGGGGAGACAGGGGGACAGGGTACTGGAGAAAGAGCACCCCACTGAGCAAGCACTGTCTCCTCAGCTTCGCCCCAAACCTTGTACTGGACTTTAACATTCAGAATTCCCAGGGACAGTTCTTTGACGACTTTTGGGACAGGTGATTTTGTTGGAGCATCTGCTTGTATGTTCCCAGTGCTGGGCCACTCATATCCTGTCAAGGCTGATGGTCTATTGGTGCAAAGCCCTAAGCATTGCTCATTTCTTTGGGTAGAAGCTTCAGCTGCTAGTCTTATAGAAAGGTGAGTTTGACCTTGGAAATACCAAAGTCAAGTCTCTAGCAGTCCTGCATATTATGTAGAGTGAGAGGTCCGGTCTGCTGTGGGTTGCCCTGGTGCTGTTTGTGTTCTGATGTTAATTCTACTTCCTCAAGATGGGCTGCCCCTGACCAGCGGTCCCCAATCTAGGCATATAGCTTATAATTATAATAACTGGATTGTGTGATTTTTTTTTAAAAAAGGACTTATTGGAGTTGAAAATTCCAGCAATACTGGTAAATCCTGTCTCAAGATAAGCCAAGCATGGTGGATCATGCCTATGGTTGTGGCACTTGGAAGTTGGAGGGACAAGGATCAGTAATTCATGGTTATCCTTAGCTAGGTAGTGAGTTCAAGGTCAACCTGAGCTCCAAGAGACCTTATCTAAAAAAAAAAAAANAAACCCAAACAAACAAACAAACAAAAAACAATGAAGAAACTGAATCAAACCACACCAGAGAAGAGCTGGTGAGATGGTTTTGTAAAGATGCTTGCTGCCAGGCCTGAGTACCTGAGTTTAGTCCCTGGAAACTATGTGGCAGAAGAAGAGAACCAACTCTTACATGTTCTATTCCTTCCATGTGTGCCATGGCAAATGTACACACACACACACACACACACACACATACACAGAGTAATTTTTCTTAAAAGGGGGGAGGGGTGGAGAGATGGCTCAGCAGTTAAGAACACTGACTGCTCTTCCAGAGGTCCTGAGTTCAATTCACAGCAACCACATGGTGGCTCAGGACCATCTGCAGTGGGATCTGATGCCCTCTTCTGGTGTGGTGTTCTGGTGTGCGACAGTGTACTCATATACATAAAATAAATAAATACTTTTCTAAAGCGAGTGGCCCTGGGCACAGTCTTTCATTCCCCAGGGCCTGATTTTTGAGGCACTAGGTTCTCCTAGAGTTTCTGTAGACTCAGGCCATTTTTTTCCACCATGGTGGTAGGGACTGTTGTGTATTCTGGGGCAGCATTATCTACAGTGGTCTGGAGTCTGGGTCAGGGAGGGAGATCTCCTTGCTGCAGAGCCTTACCTCTCTTTAAAGTCATCTGCACCAGCCTGGATCGTCTCCGTCTGTAGCATGAGCCGGGCATTTTCCAAGACAGCCTCTCCCACCTGGAGCAAAGAGAAGAGGCTGTTTAGCGTAGTGGCTCAGGGACCCAGAGTGCTGGAGAATGTGGTGAAACTTCACAAATGCTTGTCTTTTCAGAATGGGTCTCCCCCTTTGAAGGCAAGGAGGAGGTAAGAAAGTATAAATCTAGGTGTCTTTGAGACTTTTAAGAGTGAAGTTTAAAATAAGAGTTTGGGGATGGGGGGAGGATATAGGGGACATTCGGGATTGCATTTGAAATGTAAATGAAGAAAATATCTAATAAAATAAATAAAAAAAAAGAGTTTGGAGATAAAATGGTGACGAGTTCACAGCCTCTGACAAAGCCTTGAGCTCTCAAGTCATCCGGATAGAAAGGGCTCTGGTGTGTGTGTGTGTGTGTGTGTGCATGCATTCATATATAATATACACATGTATACATATGGCACAGAGAGAGCAGTTAAAAGCACTGGCTGCTCTTCCAGAGGATCAGGATCCGATTCCTAGCGCCCACATGGTGGCTAACAACAGTCGGTAACACTAGTTTAGGGAATCTGAGATCATCTTCTGGCCTCTGTAAGCACCGGACATGCATGTAATACACAGACATATATGTAGACAAAGCACTCATACACATAAAAATAATAAATTTAAACGTCTATTTATTTATTTATTTTAGGACAGGCTCTTACTGTATAGTACAGGCTAGCCCCAAACTCACAATCACCATCCCATAAGTCCTGGGGCTGCATATGTGCTCCCACCATACCTAGCCAGGAATTTTCATTTTTAGTTGGCAATAGTTAGATATTTACAGAGTATAGCCTGAGGTTTTAATATATGCTTTACATTGTGGAATGATTCTATCAAGCTAATTAGCATGCTCTGTATCACTGATCATCAGGGCAATGCAAATTAAAACCACAGCAAGACATCACCTCCCACCAGTAAGGTATGTGTTATCAAGAAGATAACAAGTTCTGGCAAGGACAGGGAGGGACCGTACGCAGTTGCGCAAGGTGAATTCATGCAGCCGTTATGGAATGCAATGTAGAGGCTCCTCAAAAAACAAAACACATGATGCCCATCCCCCCCTCAAAAGTCCAAAAATCCCACGAAACTGAAAACAGAGCAAACCACCCTATAATTTAGCTAAACATACAAACTACTGGGCATATAGGTTTCATTTATGCATCCCTGCTCACACAGTTTCTAATTCCTTATTGAGGGGAGAAAGACAGGAATAAGGTTAGACAAGAAAGATGTGGGCAAGGAGACAATCGACTTCATCTACTTGCTGGTGTGCTCAAGGGCCAGGCTCCAGACGAGAAAATGTGCTCTTTTGCTAGTGGGAAATTCAACGAAGTGAAACTAAACCAGACTGTCTACAGGGACGAGGGAGCCTAATTATTGTTTCCTCCACAAATGGAACTCTGTGAACTGGAGAGAGGGTCTGGCAGTTGAGTGAATGTGGCCTCCCATCCGAGTACTAACCAAGCCTGATCCTTCTTAGCTTCGGAGATCAGGTACATTCAGGGCAGTCTGGTCTTAGTTGGGGGACCTCCCCCTTCTCAGAGGAGAAGAGGAGGAGGATATAGGGGAGGGGCTGTATGAGGGGGGAACTGGAGGAGGGGGGCTGTGATCAGGTTGTAAAGTGAATGAATGAATGAATGAATAAATAAATAAATAATGGGGGGTGGGGCAGAGCGTTTGTGGTTCTTCCAGTGGACCTGAGTTCTGTTCCCAGCGATCCAGTGTCTCACAACTGCATGGAACTCCAGCTTCAGGGTACCTGATGCCTTCTTCTAGCCTCCTTGGGTCCTGAACCCATGTGGAGTGCACGCGCACGCACACGTGTGCGCACACACACACACATCTAAATAAATCTTAAAAGGGTGAGGCTTTCTCTCCTCAGCCCACCTTCTTTCCTCCTATGGTTTTAGGGTGTCCCCACTCCCTTTCTCCAAGTGTCAGCTTCTTGTCTATCGATGTGTCTCCACAGCCAGACTGGGGCTTATACATTTTCTTTGCAGCCGAAGATGGAATCTGAAGCCAGGTAAAGACTCTGCCACTGTATATCTTTGCCAGCTCTTTTTGTACATTCTATTTCAAGGTAGGGTCCCCTAAGTTGTATAGGCTGTTCCTGAATTCATTCTGTGTCCTAGGAAAGCCTTGACATTGCAGGTCTCCTGCCCTGGGATCCTGAGTAGCTGGGACTACAGGTCTGTGCCCCAGGCTGTCATTCTTGACCTTGTGTGAGACAGGGTCTCAGAATGCAGTCCAAACTGGCCTGGAACTCACTATGTAGGCCAGGCTGGCCCGGAACTTTCTGCAATCCTCCTGCCTCTGCCTGAGTGCTGGGATTGCAGGCATGCACCGCCGTGTCCAGGCTGGCTGACACTCTTAAATATTTAATGCATGCATGCATGAATAAATGAACCATGTGGCCTTGGTGATAGTTCTTAGCCATTCCCTGGCTCTGGTCTGGAGGTTGTTTCCAATAAGCCATTAAGAAAGGAGTTTGCAAGTGTTCCTGGGATTTTTTTCATGTGGGTTCTGAGGTTCAAGGTCATATGGTCAGGCTTAGGTGGCCAATGTTTTTATGTACTGAGCCATCTAGCAGGCCCTTTCTTTCTGTCCTGAGACTAGGTCTCACTATATTGCCCAGGCTTGCCTTGAACACACTGCACAGCTCAAACAGGCCTTAAATGTTTAATTTTCCTTATTCAGTGTCTCTCATGTTTGAATATGGAGTCTAGTTAATTGACAATCAAAATTCTTAAAATAAGATTTTGGAAATTTTTATATAATTAAGCTTATTTAAAAGAAAAGGAAAAAGGAAAAGAAACAAGCCAAGTCAAGTATGTGTATTTGTGTTTGTGTGTGTGTAAGTGCTCGTATGTGTGTGTATTGTGTATAGGTTGGTGTGTGGTTTTGTGTATGCATTTGTGTATGTGTATGTGATTGTACATGCATGTGTGTTTGTATTTTGTGTGTATTGTGCGTGTTTGTACTTGTGTGCATGTGTGTTTGTATGTGTTTTTGTGTCTCTGTGTGTAAGTACATGTGTGTATTTTGTACATATTTGATGTGTGTGTGTTTTCATGTATGCATGTGTTTGTGTTTATGTGTTATTGTGTATGCATGTGTGTTTGTATTTTGTGTGTGTTGTGTGTGCATTTGTATCTCTATGTATACATGTGTGTGCTTGTGTGTGTATGTGTTTATGTGTCTCTGTGTTTAAGTATATGTGTGTGTCTGCATGAGTGTGTGTATGAATATGTGTATATTTGTGCATGCGTGTGTTTGTATTTGTGTGTCTGCATGTGTGTGTATGTGCATGCAAATGTGTAGAGGGCAGGATACAGTTCTACAAATGCAGAAAGATGGTTTCAAGTTGGACCACACAGAACTGACACTGGGCTTTGGATAGACCCAAAGCTTTTTTTTTTAATATTATTTTGCCTTGCTACAACACTATAGGACATATGGCTTTGTGACATTTCCCATCTATTACAAATTCCTGATATTAATTAATACAAAGATGCTTGAAGCTACGCCCAAAAACACTGGGTGGAAACACAGAGGTTTTAGAGGTTAGATAGAGCCGGCGACCCTGTAGCTTGGTGGCCTTTGAATTTTCATTCTGAGCTGAGAACAGGAGTAACGTGGACAGTGCCTGCTGGACAGATAGGGTGACTTTGTCCAAATGTCTGTGCTCTGAGGCCATGCAGGCTCAGGGCTCGGGGAGGCAGAAGGCCTTCCTGCTTTTTTGCTGGTGTTTAGTAACAATCAAGGGTTTATTCCACCCTCAAGTGGGGGCTAATTATAGGCTCCAGCTTGCCAACATACAGCCCGCTGGCCCTGCTTTCCGCTCTCTTCCCAGACAGAGATTGTACAATAAACAGCTTCCCCTCCTCACCACAGAGGACCCAGCAGTAGCCACCACTGCCTTTCCTAACCAGGAAGAGACGCTTCCAAAAAAGACCAGTTAGATGGTATGAGGAGGGTTAGAACCTTTGCTGGGGTTTAATATAGACTCAGGCCTGGTATGGTGGCCCAGAGGGGTCCTGACCAAAAGCAAAGCATGGGGCCTGTAAGGGGAAATCTTCAGGAAGCCTTCCCAGAGCTGAAGATAGGAAGGGAAGAGGTCAGAGAAGCTATGATTATTGACTGCCTAAGCCTGGATCCAGCATAATGCCTGAGCCGGCTTGTCCTGGCTGAGATAGTGAACCACTAAATATTTTAGGAGTTTTGAACTGGTTAAACATGCCATCATGAAGAATTAAATTATGTGAGCTTCCAATTAGTTGCTTAAAAAACAATGGCAGTACATCCTCAGAATTAAAAGGCAGTAGTCTGCCCCTTTCAAAATGTACTGAACGTTAGTTCTGATTTTGATGCTATCTGCTTTGACTGTGTCTGGATGTTGGAAATGCTATATTATGGAACCCTGTATCTCTTCCCAGCCCTGTATTAATGAGATGTTGGTAACTTGATATCAGCCAAGGTCAGAGTATTTATACCAGGGAAATTGGCAAACACTGTAAACCACAGGATTTATCTGTAGGGAGACAATTATTCATGCTAAATACGGCCCACCTTGACATCAGGACTGGATGTTCACAACTTCATTAAATGCCTGTGGCACTGGTTTAAAGATGTCAACACCTTCAAGTCACTGGAAAGAAAATTATTGCTCAGAGAACTGAGGTTGTCCAAAGTCACAGAGCTGGAAATGTCATAGAGCCACAATGCCACCCCATGTCAGCATGTGTATATGTGTGCTCAGAAGCATGCATGCGTGTGTGTGTGCGTGTGTGTGTTTATATACGTGTGTGTATGTATGTGTGTGTTTGTGTGCATGCACATTCTCTTGTATATGTTTGTATATATGTGTGTGTTTACGTGTGTATGTGTTTGTGTGTCTATGTGTGTTTGTGTGTGTGCACACGTGCATGAGTGTATATGTGTGTATGTATGTGTTTATGTGCATACACATTCTGGTGTGTGTGTGTGCGCGCGCGCATGTGTGTGGGTGTGTGTATTCTAAGCTAAAAGGCTCATCATAGTTTAGCAACCCTCCTGGATTGCAGTCTCCTTGCCCCTTGGTTTCTTTTTTCTCCACATGCAGACAGCCAAGACTCCCAGTTCCTCTTTGGGTTGCACCATGAAGATAAGCATCTTCCTCATAGGTTCTGAGATTGCTAGCCCAACCTCACTGATCCAATCCCCTTTCTCTTCAAGCCCCAAACCATTGTTTTACTTCCAGAACCCCGTGACTGGATGGGTCTGGGGGTTGAGCTTTGTAGCCAGGGAACTCTCCTGCTGAACATTTTCTCAGGAGAAGAAAGGGTATTTCTATTTTAAGCCCTGAGAGCCGTACATTAATTATCTGGTCCTCACTGATTTACAGCTGAAGAGGATACAAATTAACATTGCCTCTGTGCAACTTTCTTTCCAGGAGAGAAGGCAGTGAAAATACCAAATGTCACCATGAACAGCCATCAGACGGATGCGACATCCATAAGAAGAGCTACCTGTGACCTTGGAGCCACGTGGCCCTTCTCTCTAGGGAGAGAAGGTAGAAATGAAAAACTGGTGGTCTTTATTAGTAACACTGAAGGGCAGGCTGGCTGGAAGCTTGCTACAGGGAGAGCCGGAAGAGCTAACAGTGGAGTGTCCTCAGCCCCTACTCTCCCTCTGACCTGAACCACCACTGTCACAGCTATATGCTTTAATGCCAGGTTCCCCCGCTCAAGGAGACAGCATGGGGTGATTTGAATATACAATGTCCCCTTCCCCCAGACGTATGTGTTATAGCCTCAATCCTCAGGCGGTGGAGCTATTTCAGAAGGTTCTAAAAACTTAATGAGGTTGGAAGCCTAGTTATGGGGAAGTAGTCCCCCCGGGACATGTTCTCGGGGCTGTGTCTTTCCATGACCTTTCCTCTGTCCCCGCTTCCTGGCCATCTCGAGGTCATCGACTTTCCCTTCCACCTTAATGTTCTGCCTCACCACAGCCCAGAAACAATGATGCTGGCTGACTAGACAGGAAGGCTTCAAATTGTGAAAGAAAAAGAAGCATTTCTCCCATTGAAAGTCATTTATCCAGGTATTTTGTTACAGCGACACAAGGCTGACAAACCCGGCTCATCAGAGCAATGTCAGTAAGAACCGATCGTGGCACTGGGTTGAGGGGAAGAGGCTCGGGGGCTGTAAGGAGTGATGGAGGGAGAAACAAGAGATGCTTTCCTAGAGGGCATCTCGGATGGATTCCAGAGATGGGCAGTGAGAGGCTGTGGTGGGTTATAGAGTAAATTCTGAGGGGCTGGTGAGGACCGGAAGACACAGTGACGGCTGTCGTTGAGGGAGGGGTGGCTGTCAGAGGTTTATGTCCCCCTGGCCCTCCTCATGGAGGTGCCCTTAGGATACCTTATCTAGTGGTTCTTCAAGGGCAGTCCCCAGCATTCCTGGGAGCTCATGGGAAATGACCGTACCCCACGTCAGTGTAAGATTCAGGATTTCTGAAGCTGTATTACAGCTTCTCGTGTGTTGAACAAATGTTTTTTGTGTAGAGAAGAATCACAACCATGGGATAATGGCTGCCATTCACAGTCTACTCAGCCTGTGCCAGGCAACTTGCTGGACAGGGTTTCTCTCTCTCTTCTTCTTCCCACTCTCCCCCCTCTCTCTTACACACACACACCTTGGAGAATCAGTGGCTTGTGGAGCAAGCGCTCCTTCCAGACTGCCCTTGCTCTTGTTCACGTGGTTGCCTGTGACACCTGGATCACCTGCCATTCCTCACAACCCTGGTTGTCTAACAAATCCTACATGACAATAATGTTCATTTCGTGTATGCCTTTCTCTGTATAGCCTTATTCATTCTTGCCCTTGTTTCCTCTGCATATGATTACGGCTTGTCTGGCAGCAGGTTCTGTGCCTGCTGTTGGAGAATGAGCAGCTACTATGGGAGATGAGGCTTAAAGGGCAAGCAAAGGCCACCCTACGGAAGGAAGGGCTCAGAGATCACGAGCAAGCAAGGGCGGGGACTTCCCTGGCAGCTGTAGTAAGAAGCTGAACATGGTACAGGTGTGATGTGGATTATGAGGGAAGGGAAGACTGAGGCACTCGAAAGGATGCTGAGGACCAGAGGAGCATCTTAGGCCTGTGCGGAGGATTTATCCTCCTAATGATTCAGGGTGATGGAATCGACAAGGTCGGTTGTGGGGGTGAAGAGAAGAGGGGACAGAGGAGACACTTTTTGATGACAGAGCACTCTTTTAGGCTGAGTTACTGGAAGCCTGGAGTGAACGTTGCTGACACTGCCCGTCGTCCCTGTCATCAATGTCATCCATCCCCACTCAGTGTAAACACCTTGCGGGCAACCACACTCCTCTTCTATTCTCAAACCCAGCTCTTCTCCTCGCCACAGAGTAAGTAACACCAAGATTTGGTTCGCTCGTCCACAGTTACACGGGGATAACTGTGTTAGTTATAACTTGGATAACAGCTGTGTGCACCGAATGACTCGACCTGTGGAAAACACTGGGCAGCCGGCCTGGCACGAGTGAAGTGTCCCACACCTGGGGGCCATTATTATCATTGTTATTTGTCTTTGTACAAAGCAACCATACAATGAGTGTTGGATGAATTAGATTGGTGTGCGCATTCAGTCATTTCTCCTGCTCTATCTGTTCTTTTAAACTCCTCCTTCCTCTTTCTCTCTCTTTGTCTCTCTGTCTCTCTCTCTGTCTCTCTCTCTCTGTCTCTGTCTCTGTCTCTGTCTCTCTCTCTCTCTCTCTCTCTCTCTCTCTCTGTGTGTGTGTGTGTATGTGTGTGCTGGGGATTGAACTGAGGGTCTCATGCATGCTAGGCATGAAGTCTACTACTGAACTACATCCTGGCTCCTTGCTTCTGCTTCTTCTTCTTCTTCTTCTTCTTCTTCTTCTTCTTCTTCTTCTTCTTCTTCTTCTTCTTCTTCTTCTTCTTCTTCTTCTTCTTCTTCTTCTCCTT
>NC_034599.1:96690631-96783908 GCF_900095145.1 Mus pahari
AAAAAAAAAAAAAAAAGACTTCCATCTGGTGGCTTCATACACACACATATATATATATCTCTTTCAATTTCTCCTTTCTACTGTCCTTAGAAAACCCCTGATGTTCTGGATCTTATCCTTTCCTGATGCTGTTTCACTGGGGACACAGTTATTAAAATAAATGGAGCTGGTGGTGGCAGGTGAGGGATTGAGCCATGATTGTGTTTTTTTTTTTTTAGAGAGGCAAAGACAAGGAGCATTTAAAAAAAGAGGTTCTCATGTCAGCCCAACAGTTAGAGTTACAGATATTGGTGTCCCAGCAACCAGAACTGCATGCAGGCTGAGTGGGGGCTGGGCAAGTCTGAGCCCCTGGAAAATTAACTCAGTTGGCACAGTGATGAGAGAGTCCCTTAGAAACATCTTCACTTTTAGATGACTTGAGTAAGGGTGGATTCTCGGCATGATTCGCTTCTAGCAACGAATAAACAGGAAGACAAAATCTGTGTCTCAGACCCCACTCACTCACCAGCACATTGAAGCCTGCCATCTTGCTAAGGCCCCACTCCCATGTGTCACTAAGGATGCACTTTTGCCTCTTGGCTCCCACGGCACTACTTTCTACTCTTCCTGCTATGCAGGCCCAGTCTCCATATCAAAGCTCTAAGTGCTGCTGGCTCTCAGGGCTCGTTTTTATCTGTAAGCAGCCTCATCTATCCACAGGGACTTAAATGAAATGAAATTGTGTGCCCACCTTGATTTCATCTACCGATTTTCTTTTTGAGATAGGCGCTCACTATGCAGACCAAGCTGGCCTCATGGAGATTTGCCTGCCTCTGCCTACAGACCAATATTATGGAGAGATTTTCTCGGGTGAGACTCCTTCCTCTCCAGTGACTCTAAATTGTGTCAAGTTGACATAGAACTAGCCAGCATAGTTGGGAATAAAGCGTGGAGCCTTAGACAGTGGTCTTTAAGGCTCTACGTGCTTATCTGTGTTCCAGTTGTTCACAGGCTCTGTCGCTCTGGAGTCTGGCCTTTCTGGATCACAATGGTCTTCCCTCCTGCCTCTGCCTGGCTCTCTCCTCATCCTAACCACCTCACCTCAAACAGAATGTCCTCTTCTCTGCTCACCTCTGCCTCATTGGCTTTCTCTGAATCATTTACAATTGATTGTAATGGCTATACCAAGGTTGTCTTTTGAGATAGAATCTTACTATGTAGCCCAGGCTAGCCTAGAGCTTGCACTCTTCCTGTCTCAGCCTGCAGCATGCTGGGATCACAGGTGTGTTTCTGTCATTCCTGCTTTCTGACTGACAGGGGAAACCCCCATTTCTGCCCTATTGGCTATGTGGGGTTTGGTACAGTAGATGTCAGCTGAGCTGACAAGCTGTCAATGTTCCTTTGTGGAGAGCCAAAGCTGGGCTAAGAGTCGCTTCCTGCACTCAGAAATGCCTGGGGCCCCACCTTAGTCTACACTGAGAATCACTCTTTTCACAGCTCCATCTGGACACCACCAAAGGAATCTGTTTTGAGTACTGGGCACATCAAAGACTCAGGAGCCTTGGAAAATCTGTTGGATAGCCAGCTGACCCCCGTCTTTCATTGTCCATCTTTGTTTTCCAACCCCCTCCCCCTTCTACTGGAGCAGTGGCTCTCAACCTTCCTAATGCTGTGACCTTTAACACAGTTCCTCATCTTGCGCTGACCCCAACCATAAAATTATTTTCCTTGCTACTTCATAGCTGTAATTTTGCTACTGTTATGAACTGTAATGTAAATATCTGATATGCAGATTATCTGCTATGCGACTCCTGTGAAAGGGTCATTTGACCCCCAGGTTGAAAACGTTGTACTAGACTGTTCTGAGGTATGTTCCTGATAAACCTCCCTCTTTAGTTTGCGGTACAGGGCCTCTTATAACTTGACCTTGCTGGTCTCTAAGTTTGACCTCTTTTCAGGGGCAGAACTCCTTTTGACTTGTTTGAACTTTCCAGATTCCAGCTCTTGCCTCATTCGGCTATGTGCAAACGTCACAGGCAAGCCTTATCTGGCCCTGCCTCCTTTTGTGAGGTGAGCTCCTATTCATCCCTCAAAATCCAGCCCAGGCTGCCCAGCGCATCTCCACAATAGTTGTGCTGTCTTTTGTCCTCATTCTTGTCTTTCTTCACCTTTGTGTCCCTCACTCAGTGACTGTCTCTCATTATGGCTCTTTTTTCTCAACAACAATTTTAAAAAAGCAAACATATATTATGGAAAATTTCAAGTGGTACACCAATATAGAGAGATCAGAATTCTGTCTTCCCACATGGGTTTCAACAGTTACAAATCTGATTTAGAAATCTCTGCTCTTGTCAACTTCTAGTCTCACCTCAGAGGTAATTATACATACCTCACCTGGAATATATCTTTCATTAATCTTTGCTATTTCATGTCCTTATATTTCAGGTTTTAAAATTATCAAGATACCACATACAGCCAGGCATGCATACACCTGTAATCCCAGCACTTGGGTGGCAGAGTCAGGAAGCACAAATTTATGGTCAGCCAGGGCTGCAGTAATGGGGGCTTGTCTTGAAACAAAAGAAAAACAAGTCTAAAGGAGGAAAAATACCTATAAAAACATCATCATCAGTGGGCACACATCTGACCTTTAAAATTCAATGGCCCCAGAGGTCCTAGAATTTGGCATTTTCCTGGCTGAGCACTTTCTCCCCTGATGCTCTCTTCAGCAGCTTTGGTTTAACGCCTGTATCATTTCTCCATCTTTTGGATATCATGATTTCTAGCCTCCAACACTGTGTGCTCTGACTCCCAGGCTGGCTGGCTGGCACAGGCTAGCTCCCTTCCTTTCTACTGGCTTCAAGTAGCTCCATTTCTTATTGTATTAACTGTGGACAATACCTTTCTCACATACTCTCCCACTCTTATAATCACAGATGTTTTATTTTCTAAGGTCAAACGGCAGGACAGAAGGGAAAAAAACCAACCTGTTTAATCACCAGAAGACTGTATTATGGATACCAGCATGAAAAAGAGCTCCATTCTCCTGAGAATTATGATGTAGGTGCCCCTGGCTGTCAGCCGCTTTGGGCGGATGGCCAAGTCGTTGTTTTACTTCCCAGCTGAGCATCCTGAGCCTGCAAAATACTGCCAGCTATTTGATTGTTTTTCATGGTGCTCCCTCTCCAGGGCAGGCCAGCAAGCTCTATGCTCGGCCATCTGCCTTCCCACTGTGATTAAACCATGGCTCTAACATCAAATAGCGGCCATTTCTCTTCTTATGAAGCAGGGCAGCTTTATCTCAGCAGTAGCAGGTGCATGCTAATCCCTTAATAAGTATTCAGTAAATTGATGAATAAGTGATACGCATCGAAAGAGTCAAGCCTGAGAGACAGGGAGACATCCGTTTACAAAGACCAGGCCAAGACCAAGGCTGTGAGAGGAGCGGGTGGAGAAGGCAGAGGTCTCCCTGGAAGCTCTGGGAAGGAAGTGTGTGGGGCCAGTTCAGAACCATCTGGCAATGCTATGCACCAGTGTACTTGTGTACTGTCCACAGTCGGCTGATAATATATATTTCAGGCTTCATGTGTTGTGTTGTTGCTATGATGCACAACCGCATCCCTCTTGGTGTGAGAACAGTTGGGGATGATTAACACACAGATGGGAAGGGCTTTATTTTAATAAAAAGTGATTCATGGGGCTGGAGAGATGGCTCAGTGGGTAAGGTGCTTGCTATGCATACACGAGGATCTAGGTTCAAATCCCAGACCTGTTAAAAAAAAAAATGCTGGCCATGGGAGGTGTATACCTGGAGCTTGCCTGTCAGGCAACGTATCCAGAGAGTGAGTGAGTTCTGGTTTCAATGAGAGACCGTGTCAGAAAAAAAATAAGAGGGAAGCTGCTGAGGTAGACACCTGATGTTGACCTCTGACCTCCATGTACACATTCCACACACATACAACCCGATTTGCCCAAACACATTCCACCATTCCTGACATGGGAAGTTCTTGACCCCCACTACTTGTGACAGAGACAATTGGAACAATGTGAGCCCAATGGCTGGATGTTCCTTGCCTGGGTGTTTGGTTGATCATTCTTCTGGATGTTTCTCTGAGGGTAGTGTTAGATGAAATTGAGATGGGGCATGGTGTTGGGCATGGGGTACAGGTTTATTCTAGCTACTATGTAGGCTGAAATAGGAGAACTACAAACTCAAGGAGTGCCTGGGCTATAGAGCACACTCTAGGCCAGTTTGGGCATTTAAGTGATGCTCTGTCTTAAAAAGTAAGAGACTGGGGGTATAGCTCGGTGACAGAGTACCAAGCTAGCATGTACAAGGCCTCAGGTTCAACCCCAGCATCACCATGGTAATAGTAGTAACAATAATGATATGCTCAGCAGTGTTATTATTATTATTAATTATATAGACTACTTTCTGTAATGTGAATGAGCCTCGTAATCAGCTAGATGATCAGATAAAATAGATACCAGCATACTCTACAAAGCTAGACCCCGCCCGCAGACATCCCGTAAGACCGACTTGTAACTGCAGCTTTTCCATGCAGCTTTTCCATGCAGTTGCAAGTCAGTCTTATGGGATGTCTGCTGGCAGGTTTGAATTCTTTCTAACATCTTTGAGTTTTGCTTCAAATAAAGTGTGTCACGTACAAGGTTAAGGGTGGACATGCTGAGTGCCGGGTGCTCTTCTTATATTAAAATATTTCACAGTTAAGAAAACACGAGGTGGTATAAGCAAAGTCAACTAGAAAAAAAAAAATAATGAACTGGTCCAGTGGTCAGCGCGTCACAGGGCTTAAGACAGAGGTACTCTCTGGGGAAGTATGCTGGCTTGGAGGTGAGAGCCATTGGGAATAAAGAGGGACAGGAAGACAGGTTCCCAGGGTAACAGTCATGAGGCCGGAGCGGAGTTTGCTACGACCTTGGGAGCAGTGGGTAGGGCTGCTGTAGGCACAGGCGCAGGGAGCTCAGGACTCAAGGACACAGGTCACACTGCTTGAATATCTCAGATGTCCTTTCTGTTCACCTAAAGGAAGCTGTTTGGGAATGGTTGTATCTAGCTTTCCTCTGGTGAGATTTACCTCCTGGGTGTTTGCCCATGCCAGAGGGATTTGTGCTACTCAGAAATATGCTGAGATCCATACTACCGGGGCTCCTCTCTGATTTCAGGTGTGACTCTCAGAGAAGATCTTTTGTGTACTTGTACATGTATGTGCCTGTATGTACATACATGTACATGTATGTGCCTGTATGTGTCTGTATGTGCATACATGTACATGTATGTGTCTGTATGTGCATACAGGTACATGGAGGACAATCTTGAGTGTTATTCCTTAGGATCTCTCCATTTTTTTTTTCTTTCTGAGATGTGGTCTCTTATTGGGACTCAGAGCTCGCCAATTAGTCCAGACTGGCTGGCCAGGTATTCTTGTGTCTCCCCATCTCTGGGATCGTAAGCCTGGGACCAAGCTAGGGAGATAGCTGTGCTGGTAAAGTGTTTACAAGCAAGCCTGACGACCTGAACTTGACACACATAAAAATCCATACGCACTACCAAATTTGGGTGCCATGTTACCATGTCTGGTGACCAGTGACCAGGAAAACCATGACACCACTTGTATCTCCACTCTGTGTCACTGACAGTGTCTGTCTTCCACTGAGCAGGTTGAGAGAGATCTAGGAAGGGGTTCTATCACATCGAACGTGTGTTTTGACCACACCTCTCGTGTTCCTCCTGGTCTGTATCCAGTTGACATCAGTCACATGCCCAGCATTGTGCTGACAGTGTAATGTGGCTGGATTAAAGTGTAGATGTGTTGATTCAACATTCTTCCTAGGGTCTCCAGGGTCCACGGCTCACCCCTAGGTCTCTTGAATATGTGAATGCTCACAGTGCCTGGTACACGGTAGTCTGCATTCAAAGCCTCAGACAGGAACAGAATAAAAGAGAGTCTGTGACAACTCCACTGTAGCTACTGCGATAAATGCTACACTGTCAGGCTGCTGCAAGGGGGCGGGACCAATGGCTGCCACCACCGTGAAAGATTCTGTACTTACGTGTGACACTAATTACACACACAGGCTGGGAAGTCGTAGTCTAATCTGACACTGACAAAGCCTTCCTCCCTCCTGCTCTGTCGCTGTAAGCTTCAGAAGGACCACCGCCATGATGGCAGCCGCAATTATCTCCTTCCTCTTCAGAGCCGGATGTGAGAGTGGGCTGTGCCGGGAACCTGGGAAAGGACTTGTAGAATGGGCTTCAGAGCTTGGGATTCTGCCTCTATAATTCAAGCTCTGCCCTAAACCCGGAAAGCAGCACAAAACGCAACTCAAAGAGGAGAGGGATTTCTTCTGTCCCAAATAGCAACGACAGAGAGGAGGGACGGGTGTGCTCGCTGTGCAATGTCTCAGCACAGAGCAAGATTTTATGGTTTGTTTTGAATCCTCAAGAAATTTGAGACCTGTAGTGGAAATTCTGACCCGCTTAGATTGGCTGCAGCGTGGCAAGGATTGTGTGGTTGACTTCCCAAATCAAGGTGGCTCTGTCGGAGTGGTGAGTCTAGGAGTCCAGAATGTTAGGTTTCCAGGACAGCTCCTAGAACAGCCAGAAGGTGGCGCCACTTGCCAAGAGGCAACAGCCAGGGGACTCGCCCAACCGGCTCCCCCAACCCCCCATGGAGGGTCTCCTTCAGCTCTGGGTTTGGCTTGAAGGCCACTCAGGGATTGCTGGTCACAAAGAGACACCCGGGCCCATCCCTATGTGTACTATCTGTACTTCTTCCTGCCTGAGATCCTAACGATTCGATTCGGATCTGGTGGGTAGATAGGCTAGGGCTATGCAATATTCACGGTTATTATTATTTAACTGTGACAAATGATGACATCGATTACTTACAATGAATGCTTACTATGGCCAGGCACTACAATAAAGATTTGAAATTATTTAGTTTCACAACAATGCCGTGGCATGAATATTATCTTCCTTTTACGGACCACAGCATTTCATCCAGAGAGGTCAAGGTTACGGGGTTTGTCTTAGGTCACAAAGCCAGTCAACAGCAAAGCCGGAGTGTGAACTCAGGTCTTTTGGGATGTGCAGTATGCCCCGTTAGCTGCAACCTCATCTTCCTTCCTGCCTGACATCCTCTTTCTTTTTCCCTTTCCTTCCTGTCTTCTATCCTTTCTTATGTCCTTCACCAAGCCATCGTTGCAAAATTCAGGGAAGACTAGATAACACTTCTGATACCGGGGGAGTCTCAATGTATTGTGTAGGCTGAAAAATGTCCACCTGGGGGTGGGGGTGGGGTATAGAAGGATGAGGACGGCTCATGAATATTCATTACCGCCTACCGGCAAGTACAGCTAGATCTGGCCAACCCAGTAATCCCAGCTGTGGGTTGGCTTAATTTAATCAGGGGTTTTGTGAACTCTGATCCTGTGTGGGCTTTGTCTGCTCCCATTTAACTCTTGGCCTAGACAAGTTCATCTGGCAACACCGGAGATATATCCTGGCAGGTATGTGAGGTGAATAACAGATGTTTCATCACTTCTGGGGGGCACAGGTCACCATCAGAATCTTAGGAATGCAAGGACCATATGTGCAGAACATTGCCAGCCTGGCCAAATTTCTAAGAATGGGGAGAGGGCATCTCTTCTTTTTAGTGTCTACCGGTGGCTCTGGAGTTTGTAGATGGCTCTGTCGCATGAGGCTGGGGAGGTCAGAGAAGTCCACCCTCTGATCTTACAGATGAGCCTGAGTGAAAGGGATTTGTCTAATGGGCTCGAAGCTACGGAGGGAGCCACCAGAAGGAGTCAAGTGGAACTCACCCCTCCAGCCTCACGAAGAAGAAAGACCCTGTCTTGCCTTCCAGGGTTATGAACTGGAATCTGGTTTATTTCCTGTGTCTTCTACGAGACCCAGGGGAGCTGGTCCCTCTGTTTAACTGTTGAGAAAAGGGTTCAGGGAGGTCACACAATAACTGTGTGTGTGTCCCTTCATGATGCTAAGCTTTCTCTTGGGGCTGTTGGCACTGCGGTTTGCCCTTGTGAATTTATGGTTTTCTAGGAGGCAGAATATGATTTCAAATGGAAAGGGGAGTAGGCCAGAGACGAAACTATTGGTAGTTAGTTGTGGACTTTTTAAGTGGTATTTGAAGAACCAGGACAGAAGCCAGGAATATATGATTTAAAAAAAAAAACAAAAAAAAACCCAAAAAACTTAGCCCCAAACCCCATAACAACAATAACAACCCCCAAATAACTGATAGCTTTTAGTTCCGGTTTACACTGCACAACGCTCAGGAGTCACTGACATCCTAATCCCAGGATTTTTTTTTTTTTTTTTAAAACATGGTCTTTGCAGGTATAATCAAGATTCTCTGCCATCTTTGGTGGCTTTCAACAAGCCCATGTCTCATTCTTAGACCGAGAGCCTTTCATTATGAGCTGGTCCCCAGTCTCCAACATTCGGTGTGACCTTTCCCTACTTTCAAAGGGTCCCTAGCTCTCCAGATTGACAGGAAGCTCAGGGTTTGGGGAAGCAGTCGCCCTTAGCGGCCACAGATCCCATCCAGCAATCTTTGGAAAGCCCCACAGCAGGCTCATCTTCCTTAGCAAAGCCCCTCCCTCCCACACAGGCAGCTGCCCAGTACCAAGGAAGAGTGGCTTGGGGGCAGTTGGAACCCCAGGGAGCGTCTGAACTCCCATCAAAGGAAGGTGAGAGCTGACTGCTTGGCACATTATTATTATTATTATTATTATTATTATTATTATTATTATTATTATTTTCCTGAGCCTGAACATCATTGCAAAAGAAAAAACAAAACTAAACTAAAACTAAAAAACCCCCAAAAAGAATCCTGAGGGAGGCCTCACCATTCCTGGCATGCAAAGCTATTAAACCTTCAAGTCAGTCTAGAGCTGACTGAGGCGGAGGGTTTGCATAGTAGATGGTGGGGTTCTAGTTAGGGCCCTCTGCATTTATACATGAAGGCACCAGGGAGCTTTTTGTAACGTCTCGTGGTGGCTGGGGCGGAACAACACTGAATCGATCCTGGCTGGATTACAAACTCAACAAGGAATATCCGTTCCTCTCTTGACTTCAGTTTCTTTTTAAATTAGGAGTCATGGTGATACAGCTGTTGACGTGGGAGTATTTATGAGTTTGAGACTCCTTATTTCAAGAAACCGTATAACATGATAAACTAATAAATAAATACAGTTGGAGGTTATGATCTCAATCATGTCCCCTTGGTCCCTATGTTGAAGTTCCAATTGCTCAGTACCCCAGGGTATGATCATTTTTGGAGCTAGGATCTATAAAGAGAGGGTTAGGCTAACATGAGGCCATGAAGCTGGTTCTAATCTGACAGGACTGGGGGCCCTGGCAAGAAGAAACGTGGACGTGCATGTGCAGTCGCAGGAGGGGTCAGGAAGCAGATGGCTCCTGTAGGGAGGAATGCCCTGGTTGATTGACATCTTTATCTCAGACTGGAACTTTGAGGAGAATGAGAATACATTGCCTGGCACTGCAGTCACCCAGATGGAAACCTTCATTCAGGCGGGCAGCATCTGGCGAACCTATCTCTCCAGGAGACTCCATCCACCACTAAGGAGTCAAGGAGATATGAATTCTAGGTCCCGAGAGTCATGGTCCCATTCAAGGCTGTCACCCTCACAAGTCTTATCAAGATACTTAGTTTTGCTAGAAAACATGGATGGGGAACCCCTGGGTCCCCAGAACACATATATCCTCTCCACGTTCACCACGGGTTGGATAGGAAACTGTAGTTAGGAATTCTGAGTCTGTCCAAGGCTTTCCCCTGGAGGTGGTTCCTGGCCTCTGTGTGTGTGTGTGTGTGTGTGTGTGTGTGTGTGTGTGTTGGGCTCTGCACTGGAGGCCCAAAACTGGCTGCTTCTTTAGCAGCTGTGGTTGTGAGAAACACCAGAGAGATTTACTCTCCAGGTAGGCTCCTCTGGGAACCCACACAGTGAATTCCCCCCGAGAGGCCCCAGGTCCTTCCTCATCTTGTCTGATTCACTCCCGATAGGAGTGAGCACACCTGGGGCACAGAGACAGCACTAACCTCAGAGCCAAACCACTGCCATCTTGGGGAGTTCAGCTGTGCTGTCTGCAGACAAAATGACTCCAGCCTGGCTTGTTGACTGGGCTGGAGGGCTAGGGCGGGTCACATGACCCTCACCTGGGCATCCAGCTGCTCCCTACCACCCAGTGACTACAGCAGTGCCTTAATTGCACGTGGTCTTGGGGAGGAGCTAGAATACATAAGGAAGACTAGGGGGAAGGGCCTCCCTCTAGGTGGCTCTGGGAAAAGCAGCAACAGTGCTGGGTTAACAAGCTTCTACATTTGAGTAAGTAACCTTTCCTCTGGGCTTTGTAAGGAAGCCCGATAGACCCAATAGTTTCCCACAGTCGACGTTTGTGGTGTCATTTTGACCGTAGGAGGAGGGTTAGACATGACTTATGTCTCCTGGGAAGTCATTTTAGCAAGAGAGTTTCCCCTCATTATCCAGATAAATAGCCAAGGTTCAAGTAAGAGACATGCCCAGTGCTTCGGTTTTCATGGCAAATGAACAATAATAAAATGTCACTGGCTGGGTTAGCATTGCTCAGAGCTGCCCCTGACGGGGGTGGGGGGAGGCTGGGGGGAGGGGGCACTTAACCGGAAGTGGAGAGTGGAAACTACTGAAGAGGAAATGGAAGCTAGGGCATGATACCTAGAAAGGCTCTGGCTTGGTGGGACGACTGGCTGGAGGAAGTGGGGAGGACTCAGCCCGGCTGGACCAGGCATGTCTAGGCAGTTAGTGTTCAGACAGAAGCTTGTCTTCTGTACAGGGTCTCCCGAGCCTGCCTAACCCCACATCTCTCACTGCAGTGCAGCGTCTCCTCAAGGCTTACCATTTACTCTATGGCCCCTGAAAGAAATAGATACAGAAATAAATAAGTTGGAAATTGTTTTCCCTTAGCTGGTCAGTGTGAAAGGGGTGGGGGAAGTTCTCTGCGGCTTTTCATTACCTCCCGCTAACAGCTGAAGTAACTTCTCCTTTCTCTGAATAATGCAAAACTGATCACCAGGCTCGCTCGTTTAAAGCAGATAAATGAGTCTTCCTGCGCAGTTCCCCCCCCCCCTGCAGACAAGGACGTACGAGGTTTTATTTGCCTAAATGGAGTCCTCAGCTTCAGTGGTCCTGCCTCATTCCCCCCTAGGGGACGTTGGGGACCCTGCGCCACTTTTCTGCCTGTCTTAGCCACTTCTCTCCATAATCCCCCCCCCCCCGAAAGGCCTACTGCCTTTTCCCTCGGAGCTATGCCAGCTGCCTGGATTAAGTTTTAATTTCGTTCTTCTGGGGAGTGCAGCGCATTACTGGGCTCCTCCCCCTGCTTTTGCTTTGAGTGGAGATCTTTGCGATGCGTTTTTCTCCTATTAGAGGACAGACCCCTGAACACTCCTTATTCTGGGAGCCTTAGTGGGCTCCTTTGCTCTGACTTGGATCTAGAGCCCTAATAAGCTGTTGTATTTTATAAGATAAAACTTGTTTGTTTGTTTTGTTTTGTTTTTTGAGACAGTGTTCCTCTGTGTAGCCCTGGCTGTCCTGAAACTTGCTCTGTAGACCAGGCTGGTCTCAAACTCAGACATCTGCCTGCCTCTGCCTCCCCAATGTTGGGATTAAAGGCATGTGTCACCACCACCTGGTGATAAAACATTCATTTTTTTTTTTTCTTTTTCTGGTGTTGAGGATTAAACCCAGGGTCTTGCACATACTAGACAGGTGCTCTGCACTGAGACATTATTATAGAATTTGGATATTCCTTAGATTTCTTTACAGACATTCTATTTTATGGCATGATAAATGAAAATTTCATTCATTATTTTTTTGTTTTGTTGTTGCTTATATATGCCTATCAGTTTTTGGTGAAATTCTATAACCTGAGACTTAATTAAATCTTATTGTATAATTTTTACATTCAGCTCTCTGTGTTTTCTAGAAAGAACCAACATTTTTCTCTTTCTAGTCTTACACCTGTCTTTTCTAATTGCACAGGCAGTGTTAGATTATAGCGGGTACAGTCCACATCCTTTCCCTAGTTCCAATCTCTGCAGTGGGCCTCTAGAGCATCCTCATTAGAGACATCAGGCCAAAGACATCTCCAAGTGGCGTCATTATTATGAGGAACTGAGATAGGCAGATGTCATTGTAGAAGCCAGTTCAAGGTCGTGCTGGAGACAGATGGCAGGGTCCGAGCTCAACCTTCGGACTGCTTGATTTGTCTGCTTTTCATTACATGGCTCAACTTGCTCAACATGAGCCTTACAGTGCAAGGTGTCATAAGAGATTCAAGAGTGACTGAGAGGGACGTATGAGAAGGGCTTGGGTGACAGAGTTTCTCTTGTGTGCTTTCTTTTGGCCACTCTTCTCAGTGCCACTCTGTATACAAAGCAAGAAGCCTTAGGAAACCAGAAGTTTCTCCTCTTGGATAAGAATTTATGACTACTACTAAGTAGCCATCCTCCTTCCCGCCCCTGACCTACTGAAATACTATTCCAATATTATTCATCTCTGTCCCCAGGAATTTCCCCAATACATGCTTCTCTGTGTCTAACCACACTGTAGCATCCTACAAAGTTAGCTGGCAGAGTCACCGCCTCACAGCCTGCCCTGCTAAACTAGATTTTAGGAATGGATCGATCTAAGTAAGGTATTACAAGTCTATAACCTTAGAACTTGGGAGGCTGAGACAGGAGGATTGCTGCAGGTTTGAGGCTAGCCTGGGCTACAAAGTAATTGCCAGTCTAGCCAGGACCCTGTGTCAACAAATAAACAACACATACACAGTGTGTGCACATTAAACAAGAAAAGAAAAAGCAATGGAATTTCTTTCCCTCAGAAAATATATTCAGGCTTTTGTAGTAATTACAACATACCAGGGTTCTGTCCTGCCTCTCTCCCTTTCAGAGACAATACAGCTTCCATGGTGAGAGAACTGGAACCTGAATGGCACCCTCAGGCTTCTAGCAGTTTCTCCGAACAGACTAATTTCCAGAGGATAGGCCAACTTTCCAAGGGAGAGAAAATAGGTCCATGACAAGCCCATTATGAACCCCGATCCTCTGGCCCTACAGTGATTTTGATTTCTGTTTGCCTTCTGCCTGTGGAGACCCCAGTATCCCTCTGTCACATCCCCATCACTTCCCTGGGCAGTTTCTCCCTCTTCTTGGCTCAGCCCCCTCCTTTTGTGCTGACATTCACTACACAGGATGCTTGCTCCTCTGCTGTTTTATCTGTAACTGGGCACCAGGAGGTCTCTCAGTGCAAGCTTGTGTTTGGCTGTTAAGGACAAAGGGATCTGATACCGCTAGCAAAGACAGTCATTGGCATCACCCACTTGATATAAAAAGTTGGAAGCACAGGGCAGGGAAACACAGAGCCACCTCCTGCTGCACCGGGGGTCTGTAGGATCCTCTTTGATCTCAGGCCACTACCTGGCAATGTCTCCACTTCTTTGGGTAGTTTTAAGGCTGAGGAATCGGAGTGAAGCTCAGAATCAAGGAGGAGAATGGGGAGGGAGGGAGGGGAAGTGTCTGTTCATATCTAGTAGTTCACTGGTAAATGCTTTAGAGGAAAATGGCTGTCATCTTGGATTTTGACCACCAGGAGCAGAAGCTGAAGTTGTGTCTGTTCTTCATGGTCGTTCTGTTGAGTATTTTTATAGCTGTCTAGTCTATAGGCTATAGAGTTGCTGGATTATGTAGACATTATTAAAACCAGATTATAGATGAGAAACTGAGGCTCATGCGTTGCAGAAGCTTTCGTGAGCCAGTCACAATATCTGCACACTGGGTTTTTGTAGCCAGTTGCAATATCTGCTCGTTCGGCTTTGTAGCTGAACTTTCTAACCTTGACATTGAGATGCCCGGTCCCGCCTGGTACATATGCATGGCAGATGCTGCTAGGAGGGAATATACGGGATGTTCTAGGGGTTAATATGCCACACATATTCGAAATCAAGATAGTTGTGGGGGACTCCTAGAGGAATGAATGGCTGCCTCTTGTACGGGCTGTAAGGCCCTGGATGTTTGAGGCTTTCCCTCACAACTCGGAGGAGTGTGGGCAGGACAGCTGCACCAGTAAGGACAGGGCTGCTGAGAACAGTGAAGAAACATTATGGAATGAAATGGGGGGCTCCATGTGCGCCTCTGTTGGCATCACCCAACCACACACGGACCATTCGTGACCTCCTCTTAGCCTGCGCACCTGACTCGAGGGAGCAAATGGGATTTGGCTACTTGTAGCTGGATTAGAGACTGGTTTTGTTCACAGGCATCCCAAGGCCAGCATTTGGAGAAGAAGGGCAGAGCCAGTGACACCCCCCCCTCCCGAGAAACCAGCTGAGATGGGCAATGCTTGTAGGCTTCCGGTCTTGGAACCAGAGCTTACAGGCACAATTGGTGGATGAGCTTAGAACTCTGCAGAAATTATTTCAGGGAACAAGAAGCAGCCCTGACTGGGTGATGGGGATAGGAGGCCTCCACCCCCTGCCCAGCAAGATGACTACTGTTAGCTGTATGTGGTGATCTGAAGGAACAAAGCCCGAGTGTCTCCATGGCCACATTCTAAGGGCTCAGTTGCCACTGATGGTGTAGTGTAGTTATTGTTTGAATGGAAGGGACAGAGGAGGTTCCTAAGATCCAGGAAGTTTAAGGAAACTTAGAAGACTTGGAACTTTATAAGATTCACACCCCCCCCGCCCCATTTTATATGCAGCAAACTCTTTCTCGGGAGGGCAGACTCTTCTGTTGAGCTACCTGCAAATTGGGCAGTGAGCTCTAGGGGTGCAGCTTTCCCATGCACTTTTCAGGGGTGCAGTCTCCTTTGATTCAATTATACTCAGTTTGATAAGTAACCCCGATAAACTCTTTGGTCTCCAAGCTAGACTTTGGGTAAAATATTTGACTGTTGGAAGTGCCCTGTCTGGGGTGAAATGCCCTTGCTCATGTCTGCCCAGGAGAAGCCACATAACCAACGGCCAAGACAGTAAGACATTTCCATCCTCTTAAAAAGTCCTGTTTGAATCAGGACTGTTGTGCTGGTATTTCTATATTGATTTCATGCTGAAGTAAATTTTGCAATATTGAATTAAACAAGATATTAACACCAACTTCACTTGTTTATGAATGCACACATACACACATACCCCATAGGTAATAGGAAGCTGAAAATTTCTAGTAATATCCATATTCCCACTGATCCCATAGACCCATTTTATCTGGATATAGAAGCACCCCTTCCATTTATTTAGTCATCATGTATACTAGCACATCCATTCAATGGTATTGTGTTATTTGATAGCTTGAAAACCATCAAAGTGACAGAGGCAACCCCAGATAACAGGACAGTGTAACTCTGAGAAAGGAAAATCCAGCGTCAGATATCTGCTGCATCTCGCCAATATAGTGGTTCTCAACCTTCCTAACACTGTGACCCATTTAATACAGTTCCTCATGTTGTGGTGACCCCCAGCCATAAAATTATTGCTACTTCCTAACTGTCCTCTTGCTACTGTTATGACTCATAATGTAGACATCTGACACGCCAGGGTATCTGCATGTGACCCCCCAAAGGGGCTGTGACCCACAGGTTGAGAACAGCTGCTCAGTTAGCTGGTGAACTGTGGGGCCTTGTGTTTCTCATCTGAAAAGTGTATTCGGGGAGAGATTAGTTGCGGAACATTGTTGGAATGTTTTTTTGGGGGGTGGTGCATTATGTCTAGGGGGTCCTGGCTCCTGATCAGCCTTAGGGAATGGCAGCCAGCGTTAACATTAGACCATCGGCAGTTTTGGTATGGAAGAGATTGGCTTCCCTGGCCTCTGATCACGAACCGTCACCATCCCCTCTCAGACCTCTAGCAAGCCTCCAGGCACAGCTGGGGGACTTACCTGCTGGTAGCTGCTGGCCCAGGAGGCACGGAGGGCATCCCAGCCTCCAGAGCGCTTGGCCTTGCTCTCCAGGTGAGCCCGCAGTTGTGTTTCCAGCTCCTGGCTGACTTGTTCCAGAGCGTGCACCTTGGTCATATACTCCACTAGGCAGCCCCCCAGGTCCTCAACAGTAGTGGGATCCCTTTCTGGGCCTGGAGCAGGTACGGTGGCAAGGCCTGAACTCCGTAGGCCCTGTAGGAAGACACTGCTGATGCCCAGGGCCCGTCGGGTCACTCGGGCACCGAGGCCACCTATGCCATCACTGGGTGCAACTCCTACATAGACCCCAGGGGCACGGACGAGGCTACCCACAGCACTGGTCCTGGATGCTGGGGGGCTATTCAAGGAGGACGGAGAACGTGTTCCCCTGAGGGATGACACCCGGTGCCTCTGCAGGGGCATGCTGGAGTTGGCTTCTGAGGGCAAGTTCGTTGCCACTCGCCTCTCACTCATCTTCTCTGCCTCTGTGGTGCCGGACAGGTTTACAGGGTCCAGGGGCTTTTGGTTGTCAGCGCCAGCATCCCCATGGCCTGGTCATGGGCCTCTCTGGAAGCTTCCCTGTCCCCGTGTTCTTTGTCTACTGCCTTCCATGAGCTTTGGGTATTCACTGAGCTGGAAGAGAACCGCCCCACCAGCCCGTGAGAGGCACACAGGCATTCTCTGTTGCTGGGTCATGTGCCCAGCCATCCAGACTTTTCTGGGGTGTAGCAGTGCAGCCTGTGGGAATGGGTCATCTAGATTTGCCTATTTCTTTTTCAGTCAGGGTCTCTAATGTAGGTGGGCCTCAAAATTCTTACGTAGCCAGGAAGACTTTAAACTTTTGATCCTAAAAAAAAAAAAAAAAAACCAAAAAACAACAACACAAAACAAAACAAAACAAAAAAACCTTTTGATCCTTCTGCCTTCAATTCCTGCAATAGAATCCAGGGCCTCATGCATACTATGAACCCCAGTTCGTGGCTTTTATTTAATGTCACTACCACAGAGAGGGTCAGGCAGGCAACCAGCTGTCCCTACTTCACTGGTGAGCAAACAGGCTACAGAACCTTAGATAACACGCGTTCTTGTATCCAGATCTCACACTACAAGCTGGGACTCCGTGTAGGAGACGCAGGGTGGATTACAGAGGATGTCCGTACCTCTTGGAGTACGCATGTGCGAAGGTGTGCAGGCACATGAGCCAGCCATGGAGGAAGGCAGCCTCACAGGCCCAAGGGAAACAAAGCAAGCCTGCTCATGCTTTCTTCAGGTCCGGCAGGCATTCCAGGCCCCTTCCAGCTCCGTCCTCCCCTCCCCCTCATGTCTGCCCTCTGACACTCTGCTTGTCAGAGGCTGGCCAGCGGCCATGTTTCTCCTCTAGACCTTTCGGTATGTGCTGCTCGATTGCTAACTCTGACACAGCCAGCAGACGCTTTAGGACCTGAGCTGCGGGGCAAGCTGTTAGGCTCTGGTCTCCCTTCCACCTCTGTCTCACCCTTTAATAAGACCAAGAAGGGAGAACAACAAAGGGATTTCCGGAAAGTACCCAGGGGTGCTCCAAGTTCAGGCTTTGTCAGCACCTCAGGTTTTTCTTTTTATTTTATGTGAATTGGTGATCTGACTGCATGCATATCTGTGTGAGGGTGTCAGATCCCCTGGAACAGGAGTTACAGATGTTGTGAGTGGGCACCCCAGGTTTTAATCCCTGCCTTTGGCATCTTCTAAGTCACACAGTCAATGGTTATACCCCAATCACTTCTCGGGGGTTAGAATGGTGCCTTCAGCCTGTGCACGACAAAGCCCTTAAAACACCATGTACTGAGTGAGGTTTAGTGTATTGAAAGCATGCACCCCCAAGTCCAGAGATGGACCTTGGATTCCTTGGTCCTGTAACGTGAGGGTTGACTCCAGGCAAGAGAGAGCGACAGGAATCAATTTCTGGTAGGTTCTGAGTATATCCAATTCTGGCACAATTCCATTCTCTGATTTTTTTTTTCTTTTTTCAATTCAACTTTAGAACTCGGGAAAAATATACAGTTGATATGTACTGCTGTTTGGGGTGCATAATGTACAATTTCTGGAGTATTATCTCATAGATATTATTATTATTTCCCTTTGTGATAAAAGACCCCGGGATCCCACAGCCAGAATGTGAAGAGCTGAGAAAGCCTCTTTAATCCAGAACGTAAAGAGCTGGGAAAGCCTCTTTAATCCAGAATGTAAAAGGTTGTCTCTGGCAGTTACCACTGGCTAGGGCCACACAGCTGCTCATCTGCTAGAATTTTATGTGCATTTATTTTCCATTCTTTATGAAAACTGCAACCTTTCTCCCATTTTGTTTACTCAAGACAATGTAAGAAGGACTTTGTTACTTTTGTATGTTTATGTGACGACCACAGATCAACTTTAGGCCATCCTCCGGGGCTGTCTACCTGATTGTTTGAGACAGGGTCTCCTGTTGGTCTGAAACTCCCCAATTATGCTAGACTTACAGGCCAGTGAGCCCCAGGGATCTGCCTGGCTCTGCCTACCCAATGCTAGACACAAGTGTCACCACACCCAGATTTTGTACATAGGTTCTAGGGATGGAACTCGGATCCTGATTGTAAGATATTTTACTGATGTAGCTCCCTACCTCTCAGGAGATGCAAGATTAAACATTGGTGGTGTTTATCTGATTAACAAATTAAGGGGCCAATTCAATCAAGTAAGGGCCAGTAGTTACAGGCTGAAGCTTACACAGATGGTGGTGTTCTTCCTCTGCAGCTCCCATGATGTACTGGGACTGGGTTATGGTAACAGCCTCCTTATCCAGGTGGTACTGCTGGGCTCCACAGAGTTGCATTTTAGTCGGTTCCGGGATGGATTATACAAGGCCCAGTGCAGGGTTCAAGCTACCGATTATAAAGGTGCCATGCGTGTCTAGGCACTGTTACTGTGCAGAGCATGGTAATGATTGTGGTTTTAGACACTCTCAGCCCCAAAGACATTTACTTTAAATCTACCTGGTCCTCTGGAGATGGGAACAGGCAAGGGGAGACACCAGGATGGACACCAATGTTTCAAAGATGTGAAGAAAGCGGACTTTCCCTTGGGAAACCCAACCTCTTGTTCTACAAGATCTCACCAACCCTGTTTTCTAATTGCACTGTAAAGTTCAATACAATGTTCAATTAGATAAGTACACATGGAAACAAGATAGTTAGGGGTACCACTGAGGGGAGATTTAAAGGTTATTTTTTTTTTAAATAAAAAGAATGCAAAATGTATTAGCGACTTGGTTCTCTGGGTAATAAAATAAGTTTATTTATATATACATGGTAGCTGAACTCTGTGGATACGGAAAAATAAGTCATACATCCACAAATGTATATATATATAACATATGTATCTTTGATGACATATATTATATATAAATTTTACTTTACAAACATGTTTTTCTCAATACATACTCACACACGTATATTCAATGCAGTAGTTAACAGAAATATTATGATAAGGTTAAGGTCAGACAGCAACATGTTAGAGAGCACAACATTTAACCTGCTTCTTTGTGGGTTGAAGTCTTTGAAGAGAGACAAGCAGACTCTAAGTAGATCCATGTAACATTGAGAAACACACATTAGTTTTGAAGGCCGTCTTTCTTTTGGAAAAGGGGGATGGACAAAGAGAGGCAGTCCTGATGAGAAGGTCACAGCAACAACACAGACATGGAAATCAACAGTCAAATTCAAGCTCCAGTCTGATAAGAACATCTATATTCAAAATATACTATCAAACTATTTTTTTCTTTTAGAGAAGGGGGGAGGGGTTGAAGTTAAATCCCTAGCCATGATGGGTTAGGAAAGTAACAGAGAAAAGCAGTTGGTTCCAGAAGCCCCTCTTGGGTCTCTGAGAGTCTGCTCCTTGTTGGCCACACTGGGTACAGTGTGGGCTGGGGAAGGCAGCTGGACCTGGACCTGGACCCAGGGGAACAAGAGGGGCAGGGGAACAGGGGATAGTAAAAGCGGATGGCAAGTTTGTGGGCAGGTCTGCCGTGCTTCTGCCTGTAGACAGAATGGCACTTTTTCCAAGTGAGTCATTTGGCAATCTTTTTTTTCTTTAAAGATTTAATGGGGGAAGGTTAAAAAAAAAATAGTTCTACACTGCAAGGCTTAATAGATAAACCTGTTTCTCATGGAGCACAAAATCATTGCCTTTGGAGAAAGCAATACCTAATCCCAACCAACACTTGGCCCTTGAACAGCGCGAAGGGCAAGTGCCGCACAGCCCCTGGGCTGAGATCTGCATCTGCCCTCCAGGAAGAGAGGCAGGGCATCCAGGGCAGGCAGGGATGTTGGAAGGGATACTAAGAAGGGTTTCTAGGGACCACTTTTCTGCCAGACAAAGGCAGTCCTGTTTCTTCTAGCATGGCGGGAGCATCCTGTGGGGTCGTAAAAGGGGGCTGGAGGCTCTGAATAGCCTTCACCGATCCTGTCAAACTCGACGTTCAGTGATGCTACAGTGAGGTTCCAGACTGGCACGTTCCTTTCCGTTTTGTACACCACCTGCCTGTGTCCTCTGCCGTGGTGCCCCAGTTCCCACCACTAGGATACATACAAAAAGACAGGAGATTTGGGCACACTGAGTCCAGGAAAACCAGACCATCAAGACCACACAAATGACCACTTGCTTGGCCACAGCTTCCACAGGAGACTGGTCTCGTTCCTTATCTGCCCAGGGCTCCTGGAACCTCTACATGCCCAGAACAGTTAAGCAATCAGTGCAACCGCTTTGCTTAGAAATACCTTTATTTTATAAAGCCATGGGTCATTCTGTAAATTTTTTTTTTAAACCACACTTGTAAAAAAGATGTTGACAATTCTTAGGAAAAAAAGCTGAAAATGTCTCTTATTAATTCAGGGTTACACAAAGGTTGTATTTATAATATATATATATATATATTTGTATATTTATAATTTAGAGACAAAAATAGGGAGTGGCAAAGTGGAGGCTGCTGCATCTAGATCTCGGAAACTTGATCGTTTCCCACGAACAGTGTTTCCTGGCAGAAGGGGTTCACGAGGACCATCCCAGTGTCTCGATAGTCGCCATTGGCTGGAGAGCGGGGCTCTGAGAGCTGGTCCTGAGGAGAGAGGGAGGAAGCTGGTGTGAGCTGGGGATGGAGTGAGGGGTGGCTGCTCTCCAAGACATGCACACACACAACCTGAGCAGTTAGGAGGATGGAGAGTTCCAGGCTAGCCTGGGCTATATACAGTGAGAGATTGCCTCAACAAATCAAGCAACCAAGCACATAAGTACATACACGCCCCACCACCACCACATACATCACACATATCACACAGAAATATCACATCCCCTATTACCTCCCCCATACTACATATCCCATCTCAGCCCACACAGACACACAGACACACATGCACACACACACACCTACCCCTAATTGCCTTAGTGTGCAACAGTTGATGTCCTGGGACTCCAGACTCAGCTTCCTGCTGCTTCCTCAGACACCCAGGCAAATTTGAAGCTTTTCCTTTCTAGATACACCTAGCCCATAATCACCCCTCAGAGTCTGACAGGCCTACACGTCTTCAGAGCCAGTCAATCCTCCTCTTAAGGGACCCCCAGAGTCTGGTGAGAATCATTTCCCCATTTCTTGTAGCAATACAAGCACCCATGTGGACCACAGTAAGATATGTGCTAAGTGGAACACCACCCCAAAACTTCAGCCTGTCTGCTAGCCCCGAGGTGGAAAAGGCTTTAGACAGGCACCCCAGGCCACTCAGAGAGGGGAATCAGAGTTTGTCAGAGTTTCCGGCTCAGCTACCAGGAATTAATTGCAAGCCCGTGTGGGTTACTAAGGGCCCTTCTCAGATCCAGGTATTAATTGAGTGACAAGACGGAACATCCAAAAGCCTGACTGAATGCCTGACAACCAGAATCTCAAAACTTCCAGGTTGTTTCAAAGCCAGTGGACTCAACACTCCAATGCCCCTGTGTGTGCAGGCCTGGCCCAGACTTCCTCAGAGGTGCCTTCATTTTAAGAAACCACAATTCATTCTCTGAAGTTTATTTTTAAACAAAAAACAGACAAAGGACAGTTCCTGAGGAGGAAGGACTGGCTGCTTTATGGACAGTCGGGGAAGAAAGAGGAAATGGCCCTGTCGATAAAATGTCTTTTCAGGAGACAGGCATTTCCCCCAAGGGCTTGTCTTTGGCCAAATCTCATCAGGAAAGTGCATATCAGTCTGACCCTTCTAACTGTGGAGAAGAGATGGAAGTCTTGCCCCTGAGCTGTGCGGGGTTTGCAGCTTGAAATCTGGCTTGCGTTGCCTTCCACTTTTAATGGGGCAAGCAAGTATGGATCAGTGGTGAACCTGGGGTGTGTATGAAGTGCAGCGCGAAAAGAGAAAAGGAATTTAGGAAACAGGGAAATCAATGGGGTGGGGAGGGAGGAAGGAAACAAAAATTAAACAAATGTCCAGGTACCCTTGGGAACGGCGATCTGCTTGGCCAGCGTGTAGTTACCTTTATCATCATAGACAGTAAAGGTGCCAGGCAGAGAGAGACTTTCTTAGGCAATGTATGTGTGGAACTTTTGGGTGAGTGCGGGTCTGAGGAAGCAGCATATAGGAGAATGTGATCATCCTGGGGGCGGGCGGGGGTCTACAGGGCATGCACGTCCCCAGCACTTCCCATCCTGGCCTCACACAGCACAAGATCGGAGTGTTGCAACAAATTACAGTCCTTTTTTTCACAAGGGCAGCAGAGCCAAGGGAGTAGACTGGCAGTGGGCACAGGCTGAAGCCAACACTGGCTGGCTTTCTGCCATGGCTTTTGTGGTGCCTTCTGTTCTTGAGACTGTGGCCAGGTGGCCCTTGTCACTGGAGCCCCCTGGCCTGGTGCTGACTGCAGATCAGGAGCGACCCCGACCCTGACCACCACAGTTCTGCATGGAGAACACCACGGTGCCTTGCAAGTGAGGCTTTTCTATAGCATGTTTACAGGCTCTGCTCTTCAGGGTTCTCGTCCCCACTTACAGAGAAAATATAAGGCATTTATGCCTCGCCACCCGGATTCAAGCCTTTCTCGGGTTTTTCACTTAACTGTAAGAAGAATGTGTGCTGGCTTCCCCATCTATGAAACCTTCATGAAGCCTGTGTTGCTACCAGCGTTTTGGCTATATATACCCTTTTGCTGAGTGGCTACTGAACTGGGGAATGAGTCATGGGGCCTTTATTCCTGGCTCATTCATCTACTGCATGTCTGCTGCGGAGCACTGTGGGCCAGGCCAGACACAGCCGTGGATACAGGGAACTGAAGTGAACTCACACAAGGCCCCTGCCTTCAGCAAGGAGAGGAAAATGTGTCCCGTGAGCAGCGTTGTAAGGAGAAAGCGGGCAGGGCTGGGGATGGATGAGCAGGGTGGGGCTCTGATGGGCTTAGGGCAGTCCAGGAAGGGCTCCTTAGAGAGACCTGCAAGAAGTGATGGCCTAGGCTTAACAGCAAAGCTCTTGTAGGGGATGGGCTTTCTGTGCAGAGCAAAGAGCCTAGAGCCACCAGGGGAGCGTGGGGGTAGTCAGGGACTGTGAGACTAGCTCATGAAGGGACCAGAAAGACGAATTTGTGTGTGTGTGTGTGTTTTGCATTCGCTGGAGCTGTGTTGTGTAAGAAATCAACCTCAGGTGTTGCTCCTTAGGAGTCAGCTTGAACCAGGACCTCTCACGGGGAACTGGGGGCTTACTGATTGTACAAGGCTGGTTGACCAGCAAGTCCTAGGAATTCCCCTGCCTCTGTTGCCCAAGTACTGGAAAGCTTGTGTATCACTGTGCTTGGATTCTTACATGGGTTCTGGGGATCTCTCCCCCCACTTCTCCCCTCTGCCTGACTTACTACTCTTCTCTCCTCCATTCTTCTCCCTCCTTCCCTCCTTTCATTTTTTATGGGTCTCATGTAGTCCAAGATGGTCTTGGACTCCCAAAGTAGCTAAGTAGCCTGGACTTCTGATCTTCCTACCTCTACCTCCCCAGTGCTGGGTCCACAGCATCCTTCATCCAACTTTAGCTTCTCTTTATGGTGCCCCAAGGATCCACTTGGGAGCTGGGGTCCATGGCCAATGGGTCACGCTTTTGAGAGATCACCTGGCTCCTGGCCTGATGGACTGCAGGAGGTATGATAGAATGGGAGATCATTCCAGAGTCTAATGTAGCCATCAGAGTGTGAGGAGAGGGCAATGGACTGGCACGAGAGTAGGCTAAGCTCATGCGAGAGCATATGAGGTGGACTCGGGGGACTACAGCAGGGTCATGAACACAACCAGGGACACCAGGTGAGCTTGGGGCTGGGGCCGGGAGGGCATCAGTGAATGGTTCCAGGTTGGGTCAATGAATGTTAGGCAGGGATGTGGCTGAGGGCGGGGGAGACATTAGAGCTGCGGACAGATATGGCACTGGTGGTGTAGCAGTTGCGCCATACACCTGAGGGGAACACAAGAGGAGCCTTGAGTGGCTGAGCTGGGGACTCATCGATGAGAGGTCCCACAGCACAGGACTCAATACTCTCGGCCTGAGAAAGAGCCACCAGGAGTAGGGATGGCAAGCAGGTGGAGGGGAGAGGATGATGGCGAGTTAACATCAGGCTGGCACTCACAGGGTAAATACCAGGATAGGAAAGTGGAAGATGCTACGATGCTACCACAGGTTTCCTTCACTGGTCACCTAAAAACTTTAAGGGACTAGATCAGCTGGGTTCGGACAAGGGAATGTAGCTACAGTCACAGTTATCAAAGCTCACCCTAGATGCCCTGGGAATGGAGGCACAGGGAAGGCAGCCTGCACCATCAGGGTTCACGTCACAATAACTCAGCTCAGCTCCCCCCTCATCTCCTTCCTGGACCATCTCCTTCCTTTGGACCATCTGTCTTCCTTTGCGGGCATACCTAGTGAGGCCCAGTAATCCCTGCGCGGGAGGGCTTTCTCCCCTGGGCCCATTGCACCTCATCGAGTTCTATTCTTAGTTCCGTTTGCTTTTGAGTGACACCAGGCTTTGTCTAGTCTTCGGGCCACAACTCAGAATTGGAAGTCTCTGGAGAACATGTTTTTAATCTTCAGTCCCCCAGAGACAGCTTGCTACAAAATAAGTCCTCCATAAACATTTGTTACTTATTCCCAGATTGGAGAAGTTCTGAGAACAACTTTCTCAACTCTAGTGTGCAGAAAGCACCTGGGGTGGGGGTGGGGGTGGGGGTGGGGGTGGGTTCTTTTCAGAATCAGACCCCAAGCTCAGGAGGGCTGGGGCAGGGGGAAGGAAGCTCCTGGCCCAGGGAGCACTGCAGAGGAGCGGCCCTAGGTCTGAGCAGCCACTTTGTTGCTCTTTCTGTGCAGGTGTGAGGTGGTTACCTCTGAGGTCTCTAGCGACTGGATCTCCCTAGGGAGCTCCACAGCGTGTCTGTTGAAGTAGTCCATCGTGATGGCGTTGTTCCAGTAGCTCAGGTTGTTCTCGGGGTTGGCCGTCTTCTTCTTTCTCCTCATGCAGCACACTGTCAACAGGACAGCTGTGGAGAGAGTCCCAGTCAGAGGCAGAGGGAGGAGACAAGTGACTAAGTGTCAGTGGGGTGCTGAGGACATCCTGCCCCCAGCCTCCATGTTCATTTAGACTCATGTATCCCGGGTGGGCTTCGAGCTCACTGTGTGACTGAGGACAGCCCTGAATTTCTGATCCTACTGACTAGCTTCTGGGATCACGGGTCTGTGGCACCACTCTTGGTTTCCGTGCTGGGGACTGAAACCAGGGATTTGTGCATTTAAGATAATCACTCTGCTAACTGAGCTCCCCCAATTCACTCTTGTTTTTTTGTCAACCACTACCTTGATTTTGAGTATCTACTATGTACTAGAAAAACTGTTAATAGTAATCAGTTTTCCTACAGGTCTATCCTCCTGTGTGCTCGTAATCAGTTTTCCTACAGGTCTATCCTCCTGTGTGCTCTCAGAAGAGGTCAGGCTAGTGATACATAGGTAAGAAAAGGAACTGGGAGATGTCATTAGGGATGGCTATTCAGTGAGAGATGGTAAGGGGACATGTGAGAAGCCACTTCAGTCACAAAGCTGGCATCCAGGGGAGGAGATGGCTCTTTGCAGAACAGGCAGGATGCTCCAGGATTGGAGGACAGCCCCGTGCAAAGGACCAAAGTGTGGACAGCCCAGGGGTGTGTGAGAAAAGAAAGTGCAGCATGGCAGGGGAGTGTGGGGAGGTAGGGGGGGAAGCCAGGAAGTGTTGAGAGGTATGCCCCAGGGGCTTGTGGGAAGGGAGGCTGCATGTGACTTGGTGGCATTTGTGGTTGCTGCTGTGCTGTGCTTTAAGGATGCACCAAGAAAGGGCTTTGCTCACATCTGGTGGGGGCGTTCCCCAGAGCTTGGAAGCAAAGACCAGCATGTGTGTTCAGAGATCTCTGCTGAAGCAGGGGGTGACAGACATAGATGCATTAGACAAAAGCTCGAGGCTCAGTTAAAAAGATGTGACTAGCCAGTCATACAGGACTTGTATTTTAGGGACATGATCCATACTGATAGCTACAAATGTCCTTTTGACCTCATGGAGTCAGTGTTAGAGTTCGTAATTTCCAGATAGCGAAGTAGTCATTTTATCAGTAGGCTTAGGAACAAAGCCGGATGTGTGGACTCCAAAATTTCTGCTCTTTAACACCCAGGTTTCTGCCCAAGGGCAACAGAAAGGCTCACCCTGTTGACTGCAGCCCAGCTTTCCTTTCCTCTCACACCGACCACGTAGGTGACCACGTAGGTGTTGACAGGTGACCCTGGTCTCTACAGTGTCTGAGTGCCTGAGAATGGGGGCCCAGGCCGCTCTGTTCAGAGGCCAACACCAGGGGGCAGCACAGGGCCATTTCCCACAGAAGCAGTCTGAGGGCTTGACCACTACAGACTTAGTATTTACTTAGGGTGTAGAAACTGGCACGTTTATGAGCTGAGATCTCAGAGCCCAGGTTCCAGTCCTGAGGGTTCACTGGAACATTCTGTACCCCCCCACCTCCAATCGCCACTGGCCTTGCTGGAATTATCTCCAACCAAGGCCAGGAGGCACCTTCAATTTGCAGTTTGCTTCATCTGCTCTGGCCAGAAGAAAGGCTTCCAGGTTGCTAACCATCCCTCTAAGAGTACCTTTTAAAAAGCCCTTGACAATGGAGGGGGATGCTGAATGGGCTGAAGGGGATTTCAGAGACCGGCTGGCGTCAGATTGTTCAAATTTGGTGGCTCAGTCTTTCCCTTTTTCTCACAGCCCAGGAAGGGGCAGAAAGGGCTGTGAAGTCCAGAGTGGAAACAGCGCAGTTAGGGTATCTTTTCACGCTGCTCAGAGACACCATGTCTGTCACAGGTGCCCTCTCTCCCTCCTCCCTCCCTGGTATTCCTCAGAGCCACCAGACTCTGAAACATCAAGCAGGAAATGGCCAGGGCACACGAAGCCAGTAGAACCAGGTCAGCTGCACAGTAAGTACAAGGTGTGAGCCACTTAACCATTTAGCCAAAGAATCAACCGCTCCGCGTTTCCAAAGGCAACAGCCACTGAGACCCTATGGGGAATGAGTGGGGGGGCCCCCTCCCTCTGTCCAAAGTTCTAGAACAGCCCCGAGAGTTAAGCAAACTCTCGTGGGTTTCCCAGTAATGATCTTCTGTGATTTATCAGATGAGAGATAGGAAGAAGGGTCACTTGTATGAAGCCAGAACGCTGCGTACTCTGAGAATCAAAGCCCCAACAGGTCCCCCCTAGAAGATCCAACCTTTCCAAACACCTGCTGCATTGCCAGCTGCCGGGCCTGCTGGAACATGCACTAGGAATCCACACGGGATGAGTGACAGCCCCCTCCTCATTGCTATCTCTTGAGCTCCTTCCCCATGGCAAACCCTGATCGAAGACACTCCATGCGCTGGCTCCGATTTTCATGGGCCGAGGAGGCTAGGCATTACAAGTGAGGAGAGGCCCTGTCCAAATCCTGCTGCCCCTTCAGATTTACCACCATCCCTGACACCTGCACCAGGACGTCAAAGAATCCACTGCCGCAGGGCTGGCAGAGCATTCGCAGTCTCTTGGGATCCCTCTGCAGCTCAAGGCTCCCAGCAACCCAGCAGAAATGCTCAGACGTTGTTCCATCTTCTTTATCTCCCATCTTCTGTGCCTCAAGGCCTGCATGGCTGTGTAGGGCTTGCCTCGCTTACTGCAGCTCATGCCAGCTCTTCCTGGGTGGTGGTTTATGGTATAGCTGCCTGGCATGCCTGATTCCATCTTGGCATCTGCCTTTTGAAGGACCTGAACTGACACAGCAGACGTCCCTCTCATCGAAGAGAAGAGAACGCATAGGAAGGCAGTCAAGAGCGGCGAGGGCTGGGTTGTGGGCAGGCGTGTTTGATTCCACAAGCTGGTGTTAGCATTTCAGGGAACTCCATAAAGGATTCAAGTGACAAGACAGGGACTGGGTGGCTTTCCGCTCTTATGCCCTGGTTATAAGGCCACAACTAAGAGGGTTTAGTGCCTGGCTCCTCACCTTAGCATGTCAGGGTTAGGTAGAAGTCTAGCAGGGGACACTACCTTAAAGTCCAGAGATAGCTATAGTTTAGCTTGAGTGGGTCCTGACCAGAATGACAATTTAAGGACAGTCCTGCCTTCTCACCACCTCCTCCCATTGGTCCATAATTCCAAAGAGACGACCCACCTAACTACACTTCCTTTTGCAATAATCTTTTCTGCTTCATAGTAAGAACCAGTCTAACCCGGGCTTGCTTATGTGGTAATTAAAAAGCCATTTAAGTCCTACATACAACACAACTCACACACACTGCATATACAGGCACATGTTTATGCTTGTATTCATGGTTAACATTCACTGGACAATGAGCAGAGCTAAGAATTATGGGTCCTATAACGTGTCATCCATTGGAATATTGGATTAATGGTCCAGAGCATGGAAAAAGTCTTGCTTTGGGGTGAGTATCAAGGTCAGGGAGTGGCTCTCCTCTGCCCCGTCAGGCTGAACTTGCATTGGTGATAGAAAACACCTGTCTCGGCTCTGGCTTCCTCATTTCACCCTCCCTAAAGCTCCATCTTCTCCTAGGGGAGGCTGTGAGAAAACACTCCCCAGTGTGAGATGGGCCAATCGAGCTCAGCAGAGCCTCCAAACTGTCCTGTGAAAACCGAGAGCACCCACTGGTGAGTCATGGCCAGTGGCAAGCTGGAGGCTTAAGAGGAGGCAGCAGGACCTGTGCATCCTGTTGGTGGCAGCAGAGACCAGCGCAGCAGCCACATGGCTCCTGGCCCTCGCTCCTACTGGCCTGGAGCCAGTCAATTTTAGTTCTCTTCTGAAGCAGAGTTGGCAGCGAGTATCTGGCAAGGGCTCGGGAGACAAAGCACCCCGCAGCCCTTGTACACGGATGCCCTTCCGGCTGTCGGGAGGGTTTGTGATGTGAAAGGCGGGTGAGCTGCTGACCCTCCATCGCTGTGCAGGCTTTGAGTTGAATACACTCTCTTTCCTCCCTTATTAGAACCAGGGGAATCATGAGCTGGAGAAACCATAGCTCGGGGTGAGTCTCTGCTGCTCTGCGAAGGAACCTGGCTTCTCTCCCAGCCCCTTCGCCAGCGGTGATAAATTCTATGCCTGCACTTTGGTACCAGTCTGCCTGCCTGGCAGAGGATGGAGTCTGCTGTAAGGTCTGTTGAGGTGCTCTGGGGTATACAGACAGCAGGGAAGGTTGAAACATGAGCCTTCAGACCCGGAAGAGCCTAGCTGGTCTGGTCCTTAGATGCAGCAGGACTATGCAGAGAGTCCAAGCAGCACCTAGGGTCCTGAGACCAGACTGATTGATACTTTCAAGTATTCCCTGACATTCCCAAGGATGACCCACAGGGGCTATGTCTGTGACCAAGGACATGGAGCTGATGTAGAGGCTGCCAGGACCCAGGTAGAAACATAAAGGAAGTGGGCTCTGTTGTCCCCTTGGGCTATAAAAGACCAGTGTGGACACAATCAGATCTTCAGAGAGAGTGTCCTACCCTTGCACCCCCAGCACCTGAAGGCTCCTCTTACAGCTTCGACTTGTCCTTGAGGAGTGGTTCTAGGCTGTGCCTGCCCCTGCCTTGGCTGACATCGGTTTTCTAACTCAACAGTGTGGGTGAAGACCAGAGTCTCCTGACACCTTGGTGCTGTGTGTTTGTTTATGTGTTTATTTTCTTTAGCTAGTGTAGGGACAGAATGATAAGACAAACCTGGGATGCCAACTATAAACAAGGGCTTCCACACACTTGGGAGATTAGAAAGCAGCTACTTCTCACATATGGCTGTTAATAATTATTAATACATGCTAAGTTTTCTCAATCTCCTTCCTATTTCAGAAGCAGGGATCACAGCTTATGGTCCACTGTGCAGTTGAGGTGGATATACCTAGGAGAGGCGTAGCCCCAGGGGCTTTGTCTCTGGATTCCTTTCTGAATCTAGCAAGGTGTGAGTGCGTGTGGGGAGGCCCTCCCTGCCTCTAGAGGCTGCTGTCATTGCTTCTTGGGAGACAGGCCACTCTACTGAGGAAGTTTCCTGCACATCAATATGAAGATGAACTTTTGTAAAATATTATTTAAATGAATTAATGATTTTCCAGAATTCTTGAGTTGATTTCAATAGTTTTAGGAAGTTCAAGGGTAGTTGATAGAAAGTTTAAGGAGATGGTTTAAGGTGTTATGGCAGAGAGAGATAATAAAGTTAGAATTAAGAATAGAATCTGCCTCCTCCTTGTAGTGAGTGCTGAGTAAGTTAGAAAAGGAGCATAGTAAGTTTTCATGTGTCACAAGCATGTAGGGGTACTTGGAAGAGAAAAATAGGCTTGGGACAAGCTAATGATCACAGAAAACATTCATTCTAGACTGGGTCTGAGTTCTTGGATCTTGTGATCTAGGGATGTGGCCATAGGTTTTGGTGTGTACCATGAAAAGACAGGGTTATGAAAAAGTAAATAATTGTATTATGAGCATAAAAATAGAGGAGAGATGATTAGCTGAACAAGACTTCAAAAACCAGTAAGACGGATGATGATCTGCTTCTTGGCAAATAAAAATTGTCATCAGCTAAGCATAGGAAAACACTTGCTACTATAGACTGGCTTGCTTAAACTTTGTTAATCAATGACAAAAGAATTGCTTTGGGGTTTCAATGAACTTGTGGAGAGACAGATAGATGAGAAATGTTTAATTAGGTATGAGTTTCAAGAAGAATATATAATCAGTAATCCTGTTGCAATGTCCTTTTGTGTAATGAATCTGTTCTTAAAGAATGATGTTCTTGTGATTGTTTTTGGAGAACGTGTAACTTGTGGCTATAAGGTAATCCTTTTCTTAGAGGATTTTTGTCTTAGGTAGTATAAAAAGGCTAAGAGAGAAAGTTGGTTGGAGCTTTGCTCCATCCACCGTGTGTGTGTGTGTGTGTGTGTGTGTGTGTGTGTGTGTGTCTGTCTGTCTGTCTGTCTGTCTGTAGTTGTTAGAGCTTGCTTCACCCACCAAGTGTGTGTGTGTTCCCTCAGTGAAAAGTCTGCTGAATGACCAACTGCCAACCTTACACCCTGCCTCTGCTGACTCTGTGATATCAAAGCCGGCTTTTGACACACGGCCAACTTTACACATTCCCTGATCTCTGGGTCCTGGAGTAGGAGTAGCCCTCCAGCTACTCCTCAACAGAAGTTTTTTTGTTGTTGATTTTCCCCAACAAGCTGGGAGAAGAGATACTTGTAACGAGGAGATGGGTGGAAAGCTGGCTGTGTTGACCTGAGGCAAGAGGGAAGGGTGGTGTTGGCGTGGTTTCACAGCCTCCCCATGGGAAGCCTTGAGGTCTCACTTAAGACCAAGACGAACCCATAGGGTGATACGAAGTCTGTCTGTGAACAGAGCTGATGCCAGCAAGGCTCTGTTAGTGTGGCTAAAGTGCTCCCCCACTTGGCACAGGTGGGCATGTGTGGAATGCTGTCCTTCTGGGGAACCAGGGGTAAAGGTGACCAATCAGAGGCCACAGAGGTAGCAGGCTTGGGTAATACAGAAGGAGATGCTGAGGGTCATGGATAAAGGCAAGGATATTGCTCCCTGAGAGTCATTCCAGTGCCTCTGGGACTGTTAAGTGGGCTTTAGTTTTAATGTAGTTTTGGAAGACATCACTCAGGACTACTGGGTGCAAATGACCAGAAGGCAAACTTGAGGTCCTCAAGAGAGTGGGGAAGAACATGAAAGGTCAGGGAACAGGCTGTGTGTGTGTGTGTGTAGGTTGAGAAGCAGAGGTGACATCTTTAATGGTAACCATTTGAGGTAGGGTGGGGCAGCCAAGTCCAGCAAAGATCCTCTGAGAACAGAGTATGTCATGGGAAGGCATAAAGGGGGGTTTTAAGGTTCTCAGAGGTCATGGTGGCAGGGCCTTGATGGGACCTGAGCATATCCTCTGACTCCTCTCTCAGAGGGACAGGCTTCTGCAGAGAGGTGCTGGTTGCCATGGAGTAGAGAATTGTAATAATCAGGTCCACAGTGCACAGAGCTCATATAACTATGGAGGTTAAAGCAGGCTGGGAGGTAACTGGATGGAGAAGAGCTAAAACCCACCTCACTCCAAGGCCTTAATTTAGCCTGTGCATTGAGAACTGTGCTCTAGCCAAAGCCGGCAGGACTTTCTGGCACACGGAAGCTTTATCCCTTCTTTCTTAGGTGAATGAGGAGAGACATGGAGGGGAGAGAAAAGACAAGACAGAGAAGCAGTAGAGGATGGTGATGACTCTTCCAGCTATAGCCCGTAACTCTTCATGGTCAGCTGCCACCCATGGTGTCTTGGTGCCTAATCAATAAAACTCCAGGCAGGAAGGTCTGTCCCTCCTTGCCACCTGAATCCAAGGCAAGCCAAGTCTCTTACCTCATTTGGTGTTTCTCTCTATAATGCATGTGGCTGGCTTAAAGTACCTTTAAAGTGTCACACACCCCAACCCCCTAAGCTCCGGGAATGATGGCTTTATGATCTACGGATATTTGAGCTATATCCAGGACCAGGGACTGGGATGGTCTGTGATTTCTGCCTTGCTATCTCTTTGTCAGTTAGGGATTGCCTAACTCAAGGGCAAGAGAATGTGGAGGATGGGAAAGATGATGGAGAGGAGGGGAGCAAGCAGGGTACTCACAGCAGGAAGAGATGGGGACACTGATAGCCAAGATGACCCAGGCAATATCCATCTTGCTCAAGCAGATGGTGGCTCTGTGCTGGGGCTTGTCCCCTTCAGCCACGTGGGAGATGTTGGCCACGGTTCCTGGCTTCCAGGTCCCAGCAGGGACCAGGCGGTTGAGGAAGTTGCCTGTGGCTGTGGACAGCACTGTGGAGAGAGGTCTGGGGCCCCTGTCGGTTGTCGTGGAGGAGGTCTCAGCCTTTTCCTCGGCTGGAGAAACAGTGCTTTCTGAGACCCCAGAGGGCCGCGTTGGGGCCTGAGGGGTTGCAGATGGTCCCTGAGGGATTCCCGGGGAAGGGGCTGAGACACTGGCATCAAAGGCAGCCTGGGTGGGCCCTGTGGCAGCCGTGAAGACCCCGGAGCTGGCAGACGTGGGTCTGTCAGTGTCAGGTGTGACAGCGAGCCAAGAGTCACTGTGGCTGGCGCTGTCCTGCACGTCACCATGAGGGTTCTGAGAAGGCACTGGGGCAGGCTGTGTACTGGCAGGGGCACCTGAGGCTGCTGTGGCATCTGGCTCCCCTCCTGGGCTGGTAAATGTGGGGCCACTCCCCTGGTTGGATCTGATAAGGCCTGGCTTGTCCTTTGCAGGTACCAGGGAAGTTGTGGGGGGCACCCGTGAGGTGCTTCTGGGTGCTGTAGCTGGAGACACTGTCTGGGGCTGTGTCGAAGAGAAGTAGCCCCCGAGTGGGGTCCTAGGCATGAGAGCAGAGGGGTCTGGCTCCGCAGACCCCGTAAAATTACCCTTGTAGATTTGGAAGATCTTCCCCAGAGGACGCTTCGGCCCCAGATGTTCTGAGCTCTGATTTCGTCCCCTCTGGCTTTCCTTCCTGGCCAAGTGGCCACCGGGTACAGGTGTAAGAGTGCGAGACGAACCACCAGCCCCCTTCCTAGAAGAGCCCGGGGGTCTGGGGGGCCGACGAGTGGTGGCCCGTGGGGCCACTGTGGGGCGGCTGGTGGTTCCTGCTGGCTTTGTTGGCAGGGTAGTGGTGGGGGCAGCATCTCCTGGGGGGTGGCTCTCTGAGTGGGAGGGTGTGGTTGTCATGGCAGCTGGAGGGGACCCTGTGGGCAGAGGGCTTTCGGGATGCGGGACGGCAGCTGTCACCATCACTGTGGACATGGTGTCTGTAGGAGGGTGCCCTTCTGGATGAGAGACTGTAGTTTCCAGAGTAGCTGTAGCCTGTGATGAGGATCCATCAGGTGTAGGGTTCAGTGTCACCACAGAGGAGAGTCTGGTAGGGCTGTGAGGTGCTGTCACCATGGTGCCTGGGGGGCTGCCTGAGGGGAGGGTCTGTAGAGATTCCCTGGGAGATGGTTCCTGGACAGCGAGTACCAGTGCTTTGGTCAGTGCCAAGGTCAGGAGAAAGCCTGGAGGGGGGAGAGAGAGGAGAGAGGTGAGGAACAAGAGTGTTGCTCGCAGGCAGATCATGTTTACCCAGGACCAGGAGAAAGCTCCAGGGATGCAGGAAGGATACCTGGAGCATCCCTTAGGCCACGCCGGCCCTCTGAGGCACAAGCACCGCATGCGCACCTGGGGAAAGTCTACGAAGAGGCAGGATGCTACATATTAGGAAAGACAGCAGCATCAGGTGACTCAGCCCAGCCAATCCTAGCCTTTCCCCAGTTACCCAGAATGCATCAGCCCTCTACCTCAGGGCAGCACCTTGGGATGGGAGGGGGAGCCTAGGACGCTTCTACATCACCTGCAGCTGGGGAGTTGTCAAGGACCACAGGACCTGTGAGCCACTCATAGTCAACTGAGGAAGGATTGGGTGGGAGAGCTAAGAGCTCCTTTTCTTCTTTATTTACATTTTTTTGTTTTGTTTTGTTTTGAGACAGGGTTTCTCTGTGTAGCCCTGGCTGTCCTGGAACTCACTCTGTAGACCAGGCTGGCCTCGAACTCAGAAATTCACCTGCCTCTGCCTCCCAAGCGCTGGGATTAATGGTGTGTGCCACCATGCCCGGCTTAAGAGCTCCTTTTCTTGAACAGTTACAAAGTGCCAACGTTGGGCCCCTGCTCATTTAGGCTGGCTTGCCCCATGCTTCTGTTCCTGGCACCGTAGAGCACAAACCGTTCCTGCGAGGTCCACAGATGACCTTGAGGTAAGGCAGAGATGCCCTGGTGCCATAGGAGTGTGATGGGCAGAAGAGGGCACTGGTCCAGACAGGGCAGGCAAATCTGGTTTCCCTAGCGTTGTAGTAGGGTCTGGGATAGAGAATACTACATCAATGAAGACCATTGGTTGCTGGAGGTTGTCAGCAAGCGCTATCCCCGTGGTTCCTTATGTAGCTGAACTTGGGGAAAGTCACTGGCGGCACTTGGTCTTTTAAGTAGGAGAAGCCCTTCTGAATGATTAAAAAAAAAAAAGCATCCATAATAATGCGTGTGAATAAGTTTATTTAGAAAATGCAAAGGCATAAAAAAAAATCCCATTAATTTGAAAGCATTCTTAAATATACAAATGGTTCTTATATAACCACAGCACCATAGGGCACCAGCCCCGCACATCACAGGCTGCAAGTCTGGCTGTTGCAGCATCCAGGGACCAATGTGCCCCTTTGCTCTGACCTGTTCATGGTGGTTATTTATGTGACATGCATGTCACAACCGTATACCCTGTGGCTCAGCGCCACAGGGGTGGTCACTGGTGGTGGTAACCTTCAATGTTTGAGGAGCATTCTACTCCAAGATGGTCTCCTGAGTGTTAAGGGCTGAACCAGGGAGAGCTGGTCTCTGCTGATGTTGGGTGGTGGGAAATTTTACAGGGTCTGATTCTGACTTGTCAGCACCTCCATGTTTATCTGCACTCCTTTGTTAGTCTTGGACTTCTTTTCAACCCTAGTGAGACCCCCAGGAAGTGGGTAGGCATCTGTCTGATGACTCTCAGACTTTCTGGACTTCACCATGCTCTAGCAGGGCAAGGGGCTGCACTGGTGGTGTGGGTAGGATTCCCACACGGATTCTGGGATGGGCAGCCAAGTTGCTAGTAGTGGGAGTCCTGCTTGGGCTGCACGGGAGCCTGGCAGGAAGGGCAGGGCCCAGCTTGTGACTCTTGGTGTCTGATGGAGCTGGTGAGACTCTGGTTAGTCTCAAGGAAGCAGGGAGGGAGAAACTCCAGAGAGCCTGGCGCAGTACCTGGTGTGTAGTGGTTTTTGCAATAACCCTTGGACCTAATATTCACAGCTAAGCCCATGCCGGGGAGGCTGAGTGACCTGGTTTCTAGCAGAGGCAATGGCTCCCTCCCTAGGCAAGCCGGGTTTCTACGCTTCCATTCACGAGTCAGCCCACACACTTGCAGTGCATTCTGCTCATTCAAGTCGGTCCTGAATCACGCTTGCTTTCTCCCTAGCAACCACTTGACAGGGAGGGAAATGAGAGCCCGGAGAGACAAGGCAACATGTGTGCGGTCACACAGCCGCAGCAGTCTGTGCTACCAGGGCTCTCTCTAAAGCATATGCTCTTCCTAGTTAACTGCCCCCAGAGATGGGGGTGGGGTGGGGGAGGGCAGGGGGCCAACCGCTGGTACCACAAGAGACCAACCTTGGTACTACTTTGATCTTAAGCTTCCAGCCTCCAGAAGCTTTGAGAAAATAACTACCTGTGGGTTTTGTTTTCTCTTTTTTTTTTGTTTTTCAAGACAGAGTTTCTCTGTGTAGCCTTGGCTGTCCTGGAACTCACTCTGTAGACCAGGCTGGCCTCGAACCCAGAAATCTGCCTTCCTCTGCCCCTCAAGTGCTGGGATTAAAGGCTTGCGCCACCACACCTGGCTACCTGTGGGTTTTTAAGCCCTTCAGAGAGTGCTATTTTGAAATGGTATCCCAGGATAAAGCATTTTGTATTAGAACCCTTCTGGAAGGGGAGAGCTGAAGATGAGGGCATGGGGAGGGGGAGTGGTTTACACTGGGAGATGATCTGAGAGTCGGCCAAGGGGTCTGATATTGGAGAAACAGGGAAAACTTGATCTGAGGGCAGCTGTGAGCTGATGGGAGCACCATACATCATGTGCCTTAAGGAGACTCCCCCAGGCTCCCTCCTAGCTGAGGGCTGCTTCTTGGTCCATACCCACTGGGTACCATGTGGCTGAGTTAGGGTGGTCTTCAGTGCAGGGGTTGGTAGGTGACAAACTGTGTCCATTTGGTGGCTGCTGTAGTAGCTAGAGTCCTCCCAGAGGATGGCTGAGCTGGAGCACAGAGTGTCTTTGGTACTCAGAGCCCTAGAGCCAAGGACATTATATTGTTTTGGCTTCAGAGTCAAGAGCAGCACAGATTTTGGAGGGAGAGACCAGCTAGCCCCAGGGACAGGCACACAGTGGGAAGGAGAGCCACCTGGGCTCTAGGACAATGCCAGCCACCCTCTAGTGCCAGCCGCCCTCTAGAACACAAGGTTTATGCTGCCTGGGGTTTAAAATGCTTAGAGAAAGAAATCCCCCTGATTTCCCTACTAGGAGCCTGCAGGGGCTTAGATGTCCCTGCTGAACCCTTGGCTGGAGTTCTGTGGCTTCTAGTTTGTCCTTGCTGCTCTTCAGGTACCAGACTCCTCAGCCGCGTTCTTCCTCTCTAAGCAGGCTGGGAAGCTACTGCTCCATTACTTAACGTAGTTGCCAATCTTCACTACTATAAATACCCAAATTTCTTCCGGGTGCCATGGGGTTCCTTGTTTTGGTTACCACAGTGAGGGGCCCTAGAGTTCACTTAAGCCAACCTCTTCATTGTAATAGAGGAGTGACACAGGTGTGGCTTGTTGGGCAGCAAGCACTTGGATGGTTGGTGTGTGTGTGTGTGTGTGGCTGTTTGCTCTGAACTGAACTATGCCCTCAGACTCTGAGAGCTCATGAAACTTAGAAAACTCACGTGGCGCATTCTTCCAGGTTATGTAAGTAACACATGATTGGATGGGGAGAGGAAACTTTGTTAGAACTGTCCACAAGCTTTGGGAGTGAGGCTGACTCCATGACAAGCTTTAAACTAGCAGTTCAGGAGACTAGGCCGAAATTTCTGTTTCCCAGAACTGGGCAAGTCGGTTACTGGGGAAAACCGCAGGCCATGGACAACCAATCAGAAGCTACCTTGCCACCTGGCCTGAGGCAAGAACTTTGAGTCAGAACCAGTTTCCAGACTTCCCCAGCAACAGTTTCCAGTACCCACCACCCTCAATGGTTCTGGAATGTCCCCAGAAGCCTAGCCAATTCCAAAGAGCCCCCTATACCCCAAGAGCCAACCAATCAAGATAAAGGTCTCCTACCCCTCCCAGAAAGTCCTCTAATCTGCTTTAAATTGGGCCTGGGAGCTCACATTGGCCAATGGACTGGGTGTCTCCACACTGGCCAATGGACTGCAAAGACCTTGCATGTTGGACTTCTGCAGAATAAAACACTCTTTGCTTCTGCATACTATTTGAGTCTGGGGTATCATTCTTTGGTGAATCACAGACCCTTACAAGCCTAGGAATGCAGCTTTCCAGAACTGTCATTAGAGCTGAGGTCGGGCTTCTGAGTCACAGATGTTCCTGATCATATCAGCTCATCAGGCTAGGCTTGGGTAGAATCACTCTTTGGTCTGCTCTTGTGCCCTGAATGGGACGACTATTTTTTTCACATTTCCCCAGTAAAAGTCACACAAGGAGAGCCAGCCTGGCTCAAGGCCATCTTTCATTTGTATCATAAAATAGCTACAGGGTTGAACTGTCTAACCCCTTTCAACCTTACTGTCACCTTGAATATGGAAATGAGACAAGGGCTTACACTCTTCTATTTCACACAAAAGGTTAGCAAATGAAGACTGTGATGTGTACTGTCGCAAGCATGTGCAAGGCCTTCAACCTGGGGCTCCCCTAACACATGCAAATTTCCATTCAAGGCCTTTTGTACTGGTCTACACACTCCCCTCCCCACAATCTGGGGCGACTGCCTCTTTGCATATCATTTGCATGTATTTGCATAATGGACTCAAGACTCTAATTCTAAACGTGTAAGAGTCACTAAAATGGAAATCTAGCTTGACATGCTTAAAATGTAGAGCCAAAATTTAAAAATGTGTCAGAATAAGGATAAGTGGGGAGGGTGCCCACAGACTGATGGGTGCCCAGATGTCACAGGAAGGCCTCTTCCTCCTCCCTAAATTTCCATGCTTGGGTCATCATCTCAAGGGATGGAGAGGGAATCCTCCTCCTACGTGTTTAGTTGATTGCCACAGTCCGGGTCCGGCACTGGCATTTGCACCTGGCGCAGGTGAGGACAGGAGTGGTGACAAGCCAAATAGCTAGTAAGGTACTGAGCATTTCCTATGTCACATACATTGCTGGAAGGGCAAACCTTTGCAGGCACATGGATGGACAGGAGAAGCTCTTCTTAGCTCCATGCTGCAACTGACAGATGGAAGCCAGAAGACCCCACTGGTGGTCACACAGCTTAGGAATGGTGAGAGGGGACGTGGCAAACCCTGGCTCTAAGGACTGCACATTCACCTTTCTTGGGTTTTATCAGGGCTGGGGATGGAAGCCGGAGCCCTAGGCAAACTTTGCAAGCTTGCCCACTGAGCCACACTCCCCACCCTTCTCTGCTCATCGCCCTCCATCCTATGCTCTGCATGGCCAGAGGCTATGATTTACCACCTCTGGGAGTTCATATTCTAGGCTGAGTTTTTCTCTCTCACCTAAAAAAATGGTACATTTAAGCTTATATACACACATTTGTTATACTGATAATTCCTACTAACAACTCCATTTAATTTCATTATTTAAAAAGACTTCTTGAGTAGATTCTCCTTCACATTCCAGGGTATTCTGTCTACTGCCTCTTTAATCCTCTTGGGCAATCAGAGGAGTCAGAGCTGTCTGTGTCCCATCACTGAGCATAACTGCCTAAGTGACGACTCACAAACAATGGCAGCAAAATATTTTGTTATAGTTTTAAGCCTCTTTACAAGCATTTTAATTTTTTTTTTTTTCATTTGAGAAAGGATCTCATTATGTAGCCCATACTAGCCATAACCTTGCGATTCTCCTAAGTGCTGGAACTTAGTGTGTGCCACCACACCATTTTGAAAAACTAGAGGTCTGGAGAGATGGCTCAACGGTTAAGAGCACTGACTGCTCTTCCAGTGGTCATGAGTTCAATGGCCAGCAGCTACATGGTGGCTCACGACCATCTGTAATGGTCGTAGGATGCTGTCTTCTGCTGTGTGTGAAGATAGTGACAGTATAACCATGTATATGAACTAAGTAAATCTTTAAAAAAAATCAAACAAAAAACCTAGAACATAGTATAATGGTTTAAAGGATCTGCCAAAGGTCATGAACTTTATTCCAAAGCCACAGTGTTGGGAAGCTGGCCCTAAAAGGAAGAATTTGGAACTCAAGGCTATGGGAGTGGGTTTCTTTTAAAATGTATGTTGGGTCCTTTTTCTCCTGTCTTCTCGCTCTTCTCCCGTAAGATGGCAAAACCTGAGGATCCTCCTGGACAAGGATGTAGGACACTGCCCATGAAGAAAATGTGCTGAATGTCCAAATGGCCAAGATCTTCTGCTAATTGGGAAAGGATGTCTGGACCATTGACATTTAATCCCCCCATCTGACAGATGAAATCCCTCCAAATGATTTACAGTTAACCACAGCTACGCAGGGTTAGATGGGGAAGCGAGTCAGGCCAACATACTTCATGGCTAATTCCACTGATGTTCCCAAGTCCCCAGGCTCTTTATTACACTCCATGTGCTTCCAGAACTCTAATGTGCTCTGCCCTTTGAGCTCCAATGACTCCTTTTTACTTTAAAGACCACATATAATAAATGCTAATTCTTTGGAGCATGGTTTTGCTTGGAATTAAATAGGCATCACTGAGTTCAGGGGATACAGCTCTCAAGAGGCAACCCAGGTCTCTCGACCTTGACTAAAGTGCTTGTAGCACAAATCTTTGCTGCTTCCCCTTCTCCAAGGCAGCCACAATCCACAAGCCCCCTCCCATCAATTTTGGCATCCATTCACAGGGCAGAAGGGCAGAAGCTTGTTCTGCTCAGGCCTCTGAGCTAACCTGGTGGGTTCCAGAAATGCCTGGAGATCACAGGTTCAACAGCCAGACTGAGGTCCATGACTCCACTGGGAACTGCTTCCCAGAGCACAGTCTCTAGAACACAGGCAAGCAAGAAAACTACATGAGTCCGGCCTGTATGCTCTGGCCAGTGTGAGCTTACTTTGTGCTGTAGCTCTGGGAGGCTGACGGGTAACAGCTCTCTAGCAAAACAGGTACATGCACATGGGATCATATGTGCAAATGTGTGTGTGCTCACAACCACACGCTCATGCCCTCTTTTGTTTCTCTTTCCTGGTTCCTCCTGACCTCACACACACAACACAAGCCCTTTTCTAGGAACAAGGAACAGACACACATGATACATTTGTAGGTTGTGCCCCCCCATTGTCTCCAAGCTATCACATGGTTAAACCATTTGTCTAAGGTCCCCAGGGTGCCACATAAAAGCTCGACTTTCTTTGATCCTAGATGCTCGAGAGAGATCCTCAAGACAGGGATCCTTGATTCAGGAAAATGTCTTGTATGAGCAGAGGGATGTCAGATAAAGACAATCTCATTGTTATCGAGAATATAACCATTGTTATTGATGACCATAGTTTAATACCCTACGTTCCCAAATGCAGCCACACACAGGGAACTCTGTGCCTTTTATTCTCAGCCTTTGGTTATCTGCCTTAGTCACTGTGATTTAACCCAGACAAACAAGCCGCGTGGCGTCTTCTCAGTCTTGAAGACTTTGCTGGGAATGTTCCAGGGGCTGGGGAACTTGTAATCTCTGAGCCAAGGAAGGCCTACCTCCTAACTCTGCTCTGTCTAAAGCACCTGGGCTGGATCAGCGCTTCAATGTTACAGCCCTCCTACCTAGTAAGAGCTACAATAAATACTTGCAGAAGAACGAGGCCCTCTGCAACCCCTGTCTGAAGTAGAATGTCTATTTTCCACAAGTGACCATCACAACACATATAAATCTGCTCATCTTCCTCAAAGTGGCTTTGGCACTCCCACGGAGGTGGTTTTCGTTCCCTCTCCTGAGTATGGTGGGACCAGTGAATATGGCTGAATGACTTCTAAGCCTAGACATGAAGGGTGTGGTCTCTTTCTTGTGTTCTTGGTGTACTTACTCTTTGAAGCCAGTGAGCATGCTGTCTAGACACCTGTACAGCCCAGAATAGGGACTACGTAGAAGGGAACAGAGGCAGAACTCTGCCCTTCAGTGCTAGTGAACTTGAGTTCACATGCTGGCTCAGAGGGGAAGTGGATGTTAGAGCCTTAGCAAGCCACCTAGCTAAACCTTTGGCAGAGACAAATGACCCTCTTTTCAAACTCCAGTTTTATGAATGGAATGAGAGATGAATACGGTTTTCAGTCCTAAGTTTAAGAGTGGTTTGCTAGGAACGGTAGTGAGATACCACCCCTACATAGTATTCAGCAACCATCTTGGGTTTCAACATGGGGGTCAGGGGTGGAGAAGTGGACTTTAAATGTCTTCCTGGCCTGCCTCTTTCTGTAGCTCTGTGATTTCTGTGATTGATACAGTGTCTCTCCCACAAAGAAGAAGAGAGCAAGCACATAGTAGGAGTGTTACAAAGCACCTATCACATGGGACAGAATAAAACTGGAGGCAACTGATTCCTGCAGACTGAAGGTGTGGCTTCCTGCAAAGGCTCTGTTCTAGAAGGGAGGAAAATCTGCAGAGGGCACCTGCACCAGCAAGAGAATTAGGTGACTTGAGGACTCCCCAGACAAAGTGAGAGCTGGAATCAGATGGATGAAAAGGTCAAGGCGGCCTCTAATAAGATAACAGGGTCATCAGAGGAGAGAACAAGTTCTGATGGCCTCTGACTCTGTCGAGTTAAGAGGAGGCCAGGGTAGTGTCAGTGGGAGGAAGAGGGCACACTGTCAGAGAGCCCTGGGGACCTACTGTGCAACATGTGACTATAGTGAACGACGGTGCTGCATATTTCAAAATGACCCGAAGGAAGCCTTGAAATGCTGGGTGTGCACGCCTCTAATCCCAGCACTTGGGAGGCCCAGGCAGGAGGCTGCAAGGTGGAGGCCAGTCTAGGTTACACAGAGAAACTATGTCAAAAATAAAAGAATTTTAAGTGTTTTCACCACAAGGAAAGTATACATTTCCCAAGTCAGTCAAAAATGAAGGAAGACAGCCAGGCATGGTGATGCACGCCTTTAATCCCTGCACTCAGGAGGCAGAGTCAGGTGGGTTTCTAAGTTCAAAACCAGCCTGGTCTACAGAGGGAATTCCAGGACAGCCAGGGCTACACAGAGAAAACCTGTCTCAATGCCCCTCTCCATCCCCATAAAAAAAGCAAGACTTTAAAGAAAATGTTCCCCAATTTATGGAGCACATTCCTCGAGAGCTTCAGCCAGGTGATCGAAGCCAGCACTGGCCGTGCTAGAGTCACGATGACAGTTTGCACGTTGACATGAAGTGGCACCTCAAATTTGCCATGTTCTCCCTTAAGCCTGTAATCCCAGTGTGATAATAAAACACCAGAAAAAGTCCCAAATTGAGGAGCCCTTTATTCCTCAGAATTGCCAGGGTTGGGCCAGGGAGATGGCTTGGTGGGTACGGAGCTTGCCACGCAAGCCTGGTGACCTGGGTCCCATTGCTGGAACCCACATAAAGGTGTAAGAAGAGATTTCCCTTCTTGGCTCAAGGCCTCTGCTTTCAGGATTTCATTTTTGTTGAGGGCTGGGGATGGAGAGCTGACAAGGGACTCTATGAAGGGCCTCCCCCAAAGAAGCAAGGGACAGGTCTATGGGAGTTATCCAGACTGAGGCAGGGTAGAAAGAACAGAGAAATTAAATGGCTGTGCGGAGACGGAAGATCCTCACCCTCAGATCTAGTTTGTGCCCCACACTGGCAGAGTCAAGAAACGTCAACACAGCCGATAACCAGTGTCACTCTCAGCTGTGAGCTTCCTGTGCTCAGGGCTCTCATGTCACCTTGATACACGCTAGAGTAAGTGGAGAGGCTGGCCTCTCCAGACTGGCCTGTGGACAAGCTTGTGGAACATTTTTTTGATTGACGGAAGAAGGCCCCCTCTGGGTGGTGCCACCCCTGGGGCAGGTAGTCATGGGTGCTATTAAAAAAGCAGGCTCAGAAGGCCATGGGGACCAAGCCAGTAAGCAACTTTCCTCCGTGTCTACAGCTTCAGTTCTTGCTTCCGGGCTCCTGGCCTTGATTGAGCTCCTCTTCTGACGTCACTTAGCAATGGACTGTGATGTGGAACCACAGCCGAAAGAAACTCTTTCCTCTACACGTTGCTTTGGTCATGGTGTTTATCACGGCAATAGAAACCCTGACCAAGATACTGTCCTAAAGACACCTTGCACAAGGATATTAAAAGCAGTAACGCGGTTGCTTCAGTCCTAATACAGCTTTGAGTTTAGCTGCGTTAGGGACTCCTTTCCCTCACCTGCAAACCTGGACAATGCACCTCACAGTATCACGTACAATAAGACAAAACAGTAAACTAGCTCGTATATTTCCTGCTTAGTCATTTTTTATTTGTGTGCACATTGTTGTGTATATGAATGCATGCCACCATGTATATGCGGAGGTCAGAGGGCAACCTGGGATGTCAGCCTTGCACCCTACCTTGTTTGGCTCTTTACCCACTGGCTCCTGTGTGTCACTGGCCCATGAGCCTCTGGGGATTCTCCTGGCGGGAACTCTCCGGTTACAGAGGCTTATACTATATGCTTGGCTTTTATGTGGGTTCTGAAGGTTTGAACTCAGATCTTCACACTTGACTACTGACCTAGCCCCATTTTCTACTTAAATTTTTAAACTCCACTTACTTTTAAAACCCTGACCTTGAAATCTTATTGAAAAATCACACCCTTTGAATCAAGTAACTTAAAAAGTCACTAAACTGCCCAAGGGATGGTGTGGTTGGTGAAGGTGCTTGTTACCAAGCCTGGCACCTGAATTTGATCCTGAGACCCACATTGGAAGGAGGGAGCCAACTTCCTTAAGCTCTCCTCTGGCTCCCACACATGCTCTATGGTATACTGGTGCATGTGCGTATTTATGATTGCATATACAGATATACACACAAGTAAAAAGACCAGTAAAAAGACCACAAAATCATATATAATTGAACAGAAATTTTAAAATACGATTCTCTTGAACCAGTTTGGAAAAGTCATTATTGCCCTACCAGTCTATCTCACCATGTAAGCATTACCGGTTGTGGAGTGGCACAAAGGAATGGTGCTCCTTCTCTGTCCTCCCAGGGTGTGGTGGCTGAGCTACAGTAACATGGCTGACCCTGATCACACTGACCACTTTAGACCTCTCCTGCTTACTTATGTTACCAAGTTAAGTAAGTTTTCTGGGCTCTATATTCTTCACCATAAAGTGCTAATGGCAGCCTCACTGTAAGGATCTGAAGTTAACATATAGGTGATTAAAAACTCTATAAATCTATACCAAGGTACATGGTGTTATTAGAGTCTACACTGCTTAATATGACAGCCACTGGGCAACACGGGTCTAAGCACTCACGGTGTAGTTACACGCTACGAGTATAAATTCCTCCTCAAGTTTGAAGAGTTAAAGCATGAAAATAAAAGTTGAATATTCCCTCACATTTTGTATTACTTACATACTGAGATACCAACATGGTGAGCAGACTGGTACATAGTAATCAAAATATATCATTAAAAGTAGTTTTCCTCAGCATCTCTAATTTAAAATAATATTTGTGGACTGTATTGTGTTTCTATCGGTCAGTGCTGGTTTGAGTCTTTTTGCTTTAAAAATAAAAGGTATGGAGTTTAATAAACACCATAATAGTGGTTGATATTCTGTCATGAGAATGCTTTTAAGTGTGATGGTCACCAACAGCATCAGTGATACCTGGAGACTCAAGAAATAAACACCTCTGTTCTTAATGGATTGAGCTGCAGATCCAGCAAACTAGTTTCTGGTTCTGGTCGAGAAGATAACTTTGTGTCAGGATGGGGCGGGGGCTGTGGAGCCCACAGCAGTGGTACTCAGAAAAATCTGACAAAGAAACAGGCAAGTGCCCTGCAGCAAATCTCTGCCCCACCCTTCTTGGCTCCTTTGGATGTGGCTTTTTCTGGAAACTATGCCCTCTGGCTGCCTGGCTCCCCTGCTCTCTGCACCCTTTTAAGCTAAAGCAAGCCAAGAACAAATGGCATGGAAGACTGTCTGTCTGCCCTCGGTAAGATTCATTTGCATTTGTAAAGCATGACCTCAAAGGAGATACTTTTGATTCCTGGTTGGTTCTGGGTTGAGCACAGACTGAATGTGGGGCAGCCAGGCGGTTGGGGTTAGCCACCGTGACAGGAAAGCTGCCAAAGCAGGAGGCAGTCCCTGACAGGAAGGGGGCTTCGGGAGGACATCACAGACCAAGGGAGCCTGGAGGAAAGTGTTGACATTCACGTTTGTTTCCCACTGTGGGTTCACGGTCTTGTTTCTTCTGGGCTCCTACCAAAGGGATGTGTTTTAGTTGGTGGAGCCCAAATTCCGCCTCTGGTTCTCAGTGAGGTCACAGAGAGGCTCGGAGTCCAGAGAAGACCGAGCACTAAGGGATGGATTCGACCACCGTGGAGGACACAGCTGCCAATACCGAGGCTGAAGGAAAGATAGCTTCCTCGTGGTGCTGAGTGAGCTACGTGTGGGAGAATGAAACTGTCTCTCACCCTGCACAAAAATCAATTCAAACCAGAACAAGACTTAGATATAAGACCCGAAATACTGAAACTGCTAGAGAAAAATATAGACGAAAAATGCTGTGAAATACAGGTACAGGCAAAAGATTTCTGACGAGCACTCAGGAAAGAATATCAAGAACAGACAGAAGTGATATTGTTACACGGGAAAGAGCTGTGACAAAAGCTGCTGAAAGACTTGCTTTGGCTTACAGTGCAGCCACTGGGGGGTGGGGGTGGGGGAAGATGGGAAGGGGCTCTGCTGTGCTGTCAGGAACAGGAGGCATCTGGCTCTTATGGTACCCCTACTCAGGTCACAAGAGAGATGGAGGCTGATAAACCACTGGATTTCCAATTTTTATTCCAATCTAGGCTCTGGTGCATGGGACAGTGCCACCACACTCAAGCTGGGTCTTATCAGTTAAATCTTTCCTGGAAACACTTCTACATACACATCCAGAAGTACGTCTCCTAGGTGACTCTAGAGCCTGCCAAGTTAACAATGAAGACTGATCATCTAGCCCATAAGATGGGGAGGGGGTAGGGTCTTTACCAGCTATATACATGTGATGGTTTGTGTATGCTCGACCCAGGGAGTGGCACTATTAGAAGGTGTGGCCCTGTTGGAGTAGGTGTGTAACTGTGGGCATGAGCTTTAAGACAACTCATCCTAGCTGCTTGGAACGCTGTATTCTGCTAGCAGCCTTCAGATGAAGATGTAGAACTCTCAGCTCCTCCTGCACCATGCCTGCCTGGATGTGGTCATGCTCCTGCCTTGATGATAATGGACCGAACCTCTGAACCTGTAAGCCAGCCCCAATTAAATGTTGTCCTTTATAAGACTTGCCTTGGTCATGGTATCTGTTCACAGTAGTAAAACCCTGACTAAGACAATACCTGACAGGAGATTAATATCCAGAATATATAAAAACAAAAAAACTAAACCCCCATAAACAGGCAAATGAAGAAACCATTGCCCATTAATTAAAAATGGTAAGCACAAAAAAAGAATCTAACATTTTCAGCCCCCAGGGAAATGTAAATTGAACCTATGTTAAGGAGTAATTAATATTGTGCTAATAAAAGCAAAGGGAGTACTCCATTCAGATCTCATCTTACCCTAGTCAGGATGGCCATGGTCATGAAAACACAAAACAGCATTCTAGTGGTATGGGAGGTAGAGGCTGGATAAAGCTTAGCCTTAAAGCATGAACTCCTGTCACTTTCAGGGAAATGAAAGGATCCTCACATTAACCAAAACAAGTCAGACTCAGAAGGGCAAGTCACATGCGTTCTTCCTTTGTGGAATCTCAATTTTAAGAGGACATTAAATTAGAAGGAGCGTTAGCTGGGAAGAGGAAATGTACCAGAAAGAGATGAACAAGAAAGGACAATGTGGGGGTGGGTAATAAAAACAAAACAAAACAGAACAAAACAAGACTTACTGAGCTCAGGCCATTCCTCCTCCTCCTTGTGAGTGGGAAGAGGGCTCGCAGACATATTCTCTAAGGAGGTGATGTCACCCAGGTACAGACACTTCCCTTTATTCGTCACCTCCTGTGTTTAATTTCAATTTACAGGCATTTCTACTCACAGTGGCGGTACCACTGTACCACTTTCATCACTGTTGTGGTGGACTCTGGGCAGTAAATGTCTACCAGTCGACATAAAGCAGAGTTGCTATGGTGACCTACAGACGACCTTGGCTTGAAGTCATGGCAATAAATAAGTAGAGAAAGACAGCTGTGACAGCTAGGTCTATGGTGATGGCTATGGGACTGCTGATACTGTGGAAGAAGGGAAGTGTCACCTGACTCTCAATTCAGTCTGCAATTTTGGTCACCACTCACAACTGTTCCCAGCTTGCATTTGGTCTCAAGGGGGAGGGTGCTAGGGTATACAGAAGGCTAAAGATGAGACATGGAGTTAGGATTTAGTGTAGCCTTTTGTGAGTTGCTTCTACTTCTGTAAGCAACCACAATAAACACATTGGTTTACCTGGTTGGGCGTAGAGAGCATCCTTTCTTTGGTCTGTGATGCCTATGTGGGATTAGTAGACATTTCTCACGTACTCATGGAAAAAGTCATGTAATGCTTGGGGCTGGACAGGAACTGACAGAGTCAAAGATGAAGGATGATATCCATCTTTTCCCATGTGGCCTGGGGAGATAAACCTCCTGGCTGTTGTGGTAGATGTGGGTGACGAGACCAGGATGAGTCTCTACAGAAGGAATTGCCCGAGTTAAGTAGAAACATCTAAGGGTACTTGGGTACATGAGTGGCAGCTCAGGGAGCATGGGACAGAGTTGTCTATTTCTTCCAGTACAGGGAGCATGAAGAAAATAAAATAGGTCTGTATTAATAGCCCTGTCTGGGATTCAAAAACTTGGAACCTCTGGGAAGAATCTGGTAGTATGGAGGAACAGAATGAGATACAAATGACAGTGAGAGAATTGAGCACAAGAGAAGCAGCTTTGAAACTCAACTCACCAGGCCAGACAGAGCTGTGCTCACTGGAGAGCTAAGGAAGAAGGACACTCAGTAGGGACCTTGGGACTGGTACGGAGCCTTGGTGGCCTTGGTGATGAGATATGATCTTCATGAGGCAGAAGAGGTTTCTGACTTAGGGATGTAAAGTGGGATGTAAATGCCATAGCAACTGAGAAGGGATGAAGACAAGGAGAAGGAGACAAGAGGGGCCCATGTGGGTCAGACAAAAGCAAACATGACAAGATTTGTGTTGAGCCAGAGTTCCCAGGGCAGAAGAAGACACAAAACGCTCATGATCTTCGAGAAGACTGTGGAATCCAATCAGCACTTCACCAAAGGAGTGAATCTCCATTGTTCCTCTTGCTATGGGGAAGGCAAACCTGAAGGGCAGGAATAATTCCACTGGTTTCAAGTGAGGTGGCCCAGCTTGCCAGAGGGGAGAGGGCCACACAGTGTGCAGAAGTCACAACTGAATAATGGATTTACTCATCTTCAAATAATGCCAAGTATATTTGGGCTTTGGTGGATGTTGGAGCTAGGTATATCTTAATTCATGGTAACCCCTAAAGGCATCGGGGCAAAAGACCGGAGTGTGTATATATGGAAATAGAGCAGGTATACAAAAAAGACTGAGCTTGTCCTGGGTGTGGAAAATTATTCTTCTCTCCCGCCCCATAAACTGTGCATACTTCTCAGCTGAAAGAAAGCATAATGAGGGGGGATGTACTAGTGGGATGTACCCCACTTACACCAGTGGGTGTGCTGGTGGGATGTACCCCACCTACCACCAGCAGACAGGTTTGCTTAAAGGTGCAAACTGTTAATGGCAGCCCTGAGTCTAAACGAAATGGCAGTCTGTAAACATGAGATTATTTGTTCAGTCCAAAGCCCTTTCGACAGCCTGGTGTGGTCGGTGACGAAGCCAGACTGCTCATGGAGAGTGACTGGATTAGGGAGTTAATGATGTAGCGTCCCCATCCAATCCATGGTACCCACCTCACTGCTCTTCTGGCAGAACAAATGACACATGAGATGAGACATGTTTTTTTGCGCTTTGTTGAGCACTGCTAACATATTTCTTGAACTCTTTAGCCGCCCAAGACTAATTCACATTCACTTCTAGCAGGTGGTAGTGGACCCTATCAGAGATCTTGCTCACATTCTGTAAAGAGGTTTCAGTGTGAACCTTTCAGTGTCTTACAGAAAAAATAATCTGGAAGAATAGTAAGAACAGGATTGGAGAATTAAATGCCAAAGGCACCGACCTCTGTTAACAAAAAAAAAAAAAAAAAAAAAAAAAAAAAGGTATGCATACAGAGAGTTAAAATTACTGAATAAAAGCCTCAGTTGTTGGGGTGGGATGTATCCTGATGAACTGCTGGCTACAGAGGCACGTGAGGCTCCAGCTGAGCCACTGCTGTTGTGTGTACACCAGAACTGGACAGTGAATTCCTGTTGGTGAAGCTATTTCCTACTCTGGAATGCGGGGCATACAGAAAGTAGGTTTGGACTGAGTTGTAAGCACCATCCCTACTGGGTGATGTTCATAGTACTGAGAGACTCCAAGCAGTTCTATGAGGGAGACTGGCTCTGCTCAGCTAGGGACGGTATATTATCAGTATGCCAGGGGACAAGCACTTTCCAGTATAATAGTGGCATGACTGCTAAGGGGGCAACCAACCACTTCCTGCTTGGGTTTAAACCACTGGAAGGAACCCCTATTTGGTACTTTAAGGCAGGGAGAAAACATGTCTGTGAAAAATCACAGGTCTTGGTGGAGAACGTTCTGCTTTTTTTGAGAGGTGGTAGTGGTGGTTACATATCTGTCAAATTGCTTTCTAGACATCCGTGTTTATATCTATAGGTTAGCACTGCTATAGGCCACAATCAAAGGGAACCCTTTATAGTTGACAACAGTTGTGAGATTTATAATTATCCAAATGGCTGAGGACAAATGTCTGTAGCTGTAGATGCCACTGCAACTGAGGCGAAGCAGTAAGATACTCAGGAAAAACAAAACAAAACAAAATGTAGATTCGGGGAACACTGTAGAAAAGATGAGAAAGAATGTGAGAGAGCCAGGGATGTGGCTTGGTGGGTAAGAGCATTTGCTGTGCACGTTTGAAGGCCTGAGTTTATCCGCAGCTCCCTGAAAAGGCCAGGTCATCGTGACTGCAGAGATGGGGAGACACCAGGGCTTGCCGGCTAGCCAGCTTAGGTGAATAAAGATGAGTTCCAGATTCAACAAAAGACCTGTCTCAAAGGGATAAAGCAGAGAGCGACAGAGGAGGACACCCAATGTCCCTCTCTGGACTTTTCACTCACACACATGGGCACTTGCACACACGCATGCACATACACCACACACGTCATGACATACACAAGAAATAAAACGGAAAAAAGGAAAGAATGTGTGAGTTGGAGCAGAGCGGACTATAGTGTAGCTATTTCCTCCGCGCGTGACATGACACCAGCCACAGTGAAGCTGGTCCTTACAGAGGGCTTTAGCTCATATCTGTGGTAACATGAAACTAATAACATCCCATGGGAACAGCATCGAGGCTGCTGATGCTCTTTTGTGGAAGGAGGAGAGCCATGAGATGCTTCCCTGAGATTTCAGTCACTACTCATCTCTTGCCTCAGCTGCATGTGATCTTGAGGGATGGTCAAGTATATAGGGAGACTGAAGGCTGAGCAGAGGTCGAGACCCTTTAATGGCACAGCTGTATTAGCTGCCTGTTCTCCTACAGGTAACCCCAGTACACTCAATCATTTCACCAGGCTGGATTTGAATAGATTCAGTTTTCTGATCTGTCAGTGTCCTCTCTGTTTCTTTATGCCTCCCCCAGTAAAGTTAAACAATTATGCTAAAGAACATTTGCCCTAGCAAGGATCTCATTACACTGTTTTCTGAAAGTAGCCAAGGCCCTCAGCCACCCGTGGAAAAGCACGTGAACGGAAATGGCATTGGCTATAGCTAATTTACTGGCAACGGGGAGAATATTGACTGTAGATGAGATAGCATGCGCAGTGCTGGTGGCAGAGATGGCCAGCTGAGGGTCGTTTATTTGGTTCTTCTCCATCCCAGGTACTGTGTGTTAAGTGCCTTAGTATCATACCGGATTGTATTTCCCATACACACCAGAATCATCTCGTGCCCCAGGTTCTTCTTATGAGGTGACACAGACCCATGGACAGGGTCCGTGTTCCTGACCCTTGTATCTGTGACTACGGCAGGAGTGATCCTAAGTTCCAAGGCTAGGTCAGGAGTGAAGATGTGTCATAAGTCTGGGTGGAACTATATCATACCGAGGTGGCAGGAGAGCCCGGGGCCCACTTTTCCCAGAAGTAACTGCCAGACGTTCAAGTGTGAAAACCTTCAGCTGACTTCAGTACAGCTGGCACGAACAGTCCTCCTTCACCTGAGCAAATCCGACGGACCTCACGACAGACCCGGCTGTGGCATGCTTTTCATGTAAGTGGAGTCCTGGTCTTCTGTGGTTGGTTTTTAATCATTAGAGTACCTGTGGGCACCACGTGTTTGCTATGTCAGTAGCTGTTTCTTTGTTACCGTCGAGCAGTATTGGAAAACAGGAACATGTCTACCACGCACCAGGTGACAAGCATGTTTGATCTGTTTCCAGCTTCCAATGCGGTTGCTATGGACGCTTTAGGGCTGTTCTGCAGAAGGTTGCTATGGACATTTGCGTAAGAGTCTGTGTGGACATATGCTTTCATTTACCTTAAGTAAACACCCAGAGGTGTTTCATTGGGGCACATGGTAAGTACTTGATTTCCAAAGAATTTTAGTATTTTGTATTTCTGATTTAAAATTTAATTGTTGATCGACAGGCTGATTGATTTTTTTGGACTGTAGGTTTTATTAGCATGATCTATAAGTCAATATTAAAGAAAATGAGTACAGTGCCATTGCTCCCTCCGACTTCCCCTCCTGCAGCTCCTCAGTTCCTCACACCCACAGGAACTCACATGCCCTATCTGGTTTGCTTGGATGAGTGTGTTCTAGACGACCTCATTTTTCTCATGACAATGTATTCTGGATACTGCTAAGGAGCCAATTCTCACAGTGCATCCACCTTAGATTCTCCCCCGCAAATGCTCCATTAGAAAACAGTTTTCACCTCACCTCAACTAGAGATAAAGGGACCCACTGTGGCCACCTCTCAGAGCAATGGACTAACTGAAGGTTCTGGAAGTATCAGGATTGAGTGGTGTCCCGTGACAACCCGGTCCAGGCGCTGAGCACCACCTGGGCTCTGCCGCAGTGACTCGGTGATTCGGTTCTGCCATGATAATGCAAAGGCAGCCACGCGAACCAACGGGGCTGGCTGTGTTTCAGCAAACCTGTATTTACAAAGTGATGTTCAGCTGCTGTGGGCAGCTCCTGAGCTAGAGTATAGCAGAAATGAGCAGTGGAATGTTCTAGTAAAATTCTAGAGCGCTTTTCAAAGGCCCTCCATTTGTGGTGGTCTCCCTGCCTGCCATGCCTTCACTCCATTCCACCTCAATAAATCTGCCACAGCAGGGTTCAGGAGGAGGACAGGAAGAGGGAGGAGGAGAGGACAGAAGCAAGGGAACCCAGGGGCGGGAATGGAAGGGAACAAAGGTGAGAGTGGGTTTGTCAAGAACAGAGGCCAAGGGCAGTAAACCCGAGAAGAGCTCGACACCAGCTCCTTCAGAAACCACTCACCCCTTCTCTCCTTCCTCTAATTTACTCCTCCGCTTCCTCGCCCCCATTCACCCCACTCTCCTTCCACATGCCTACACTGTGCACCTGGAGCTGGAGAAGGGCCCCGGCGCTTCCCATCTGTATTAAATACATGTCCCGTGATTGAGTTGAGATTTGGGGTTCTGGACCCATCTGAGACTCTTTTTTTTTTTTTTTTTTTTTTAAGGGACGATCTAGCTCTCTGGTTTAAGCAGCTGTTATTTCATCAAATCGATGTACTATTGTTTTATGTAACAGCAAGAGAGGGAAAAATTCCTGCTGACTAAATATGACACAATGCTTTCTTACACTTACAAGCATTATTCTCCATTTATGAAAGAGCTCCTTTCGGCTTGTCTAGACAGTTTCATCACTCCCCCCCCCCCCCCCCCCGTTATAGCACATGGCGGGTAACTGCCAATCCTCTCCCAAGCATCTCAGGGACAGAAGACATCCCCTGTTCAGCTGTTTTGACAGTGTCTTCTCTCCTCTGCCATCACATGGAGCCTGGTGGTCCCTCTGAAATACAGAGTGTAAAGAATGCCTTTTTTTTTTTTTTAGAGCATTTTCTCCCCCAAACCTTACACTCCCGTCCCTCTGCTCGCAGCCCCTCTGCTCTGAGTCACAGGTCTTTGTGCAGACTTCAGACACAAGAGGAGATGGCTCAGTCTGCCCAGTACCCTCTGTGTGAATCTGAAGACCTGAGTTGGATCCCTAATGTCCACACGCACACTTTGGATCTGAGTGTGTAGGGGGCGTGCCTGTAATCCCAGAGCTGGGAAGATGGAGACAGGGTAAGCAAAAGGGGAAGATACTAGATGTTGCACTCGCTCTCACACCCTCACACCATTAAACACAATTTCTCAGTTGGAGCAATGGAAAGGTAATAGTTACTATTGGTAATCTACCCACACTAAGTCACAAGTGTGGCCTGGCCCAGAGGGACCACGACAGGCAGCCTGGGTTTCAGAGACATTAAACTTCCGTAGCAACACGAACCCAGATGAACATGTCTTTAATTAACAAGGTACTAATTTTGAACTTTAGGGGATTTAAGGGAAGACAAAACCAAAGCCTTTAAATAAACAGCAGCATCACTTTTACACAGCCATCCCTGAACACTCCCCTCCCGGGGTGACATCCAGACCCTTCAGGCCATGGCTGTGTCCTGGAGTGAGCCTCTCTGACCACAGGGTTCCCGCAGGCGCTTGCACACAAAGCGGGAGAGCGGAGCACCTGCCTCCTCCCTTCCCATGAGCTCAAGAAGAATCTTGGTTTGCATAATGAATTATGCATCAAGAGTGTGAGGTGCTGATCATTTTGAAGTAAGAAAATCAAAACGGAACCATAACTAGTTTTTGAAAAGCATGTGCTTAGCACATATGCCGAATGAATGTGTAAAGGAAAAAGCCAAATTAGAAATTTATATCTCTGTTAAAAAAAATAAAGATTCTATGACATTTAAAGTAAAATCTGACAGGCTCCTGCCACCAGCCGGGGAGGCTGCCTGGCTTCTTTTTTTTTTTTTTAAAATTTTGTAATATTTATGTACAGAAAACTTAAGTGTACATTTAACCCAATTTAGTGGCGAGTTCGCCACTCTCCGAGCTGGGTTTGCCAGGATTTGCTTGGCAGGGTGTGGGGGAGGGGCCTGGGTGAGGACGTGCCAGAGGGGAGGCACCATACTATCCACAGAGCTTCATCTCTAAGTCAGGGGTATCAGAGGTCAATTCCAGGTCAGAGGCTAACATTCTGTGCCTGGCCCTTCTGGCCCCAACCTCTGTTCATTCTCTCTCATAGTGGTTCCCAGAGGCACGGCTAGAATCGAACATACAAACATACAAACCTTCATGCTTCTGCTCCATTCAGCTTACTGTACTAGATAAGAGTCCGGGCAAAGCTTCTCTAGAGGTGGGGCTGAGCTATGTGGCTCTCCGGATGCTGGCTCACTCTACCATGCCCCTGAAACACAGCTGGAGTCTTTCAGATATCTGACCATGTGTGACAGAGCTACACATTAGTGTGAGGCCCTAGATGTACACATCTGAGCATCTCATTGGCCGAGTTTCACTGGCATATGGTCTGTATGGTAGCCGCCGTGTTTTTACTGCAGACGTGGATGTATGACTTTTTCTTTTTTTTTTTTTTTTCATGGTTTCCAAAAGGCTGCAGGGTGGTATACATCAAAAGGGGCAACTAAATAGTAGGTCTTGTGACAAAAACATCGAGATCGAGATTTCCCAGAGGAAAGAGACCAAAGGTCAGCAAAAGCAGAGAAAGGCAAATGCAGTGGGCAGGATGGAGCGATCTCATTGCTAAGCAACCTTACCTAAGGACATAGCTAGCACACTGATGCTTCCAGAATGTCAGGAGAGAGCCAGTGCCTCCGTATGAAGGGAAGTTTGGGCAAGCAGACTCTCTGACTGACAGGAGAGGAAGCATTCACAGCCCTGTTCTTTCTCTGAAAAGGAGTGACTGAAGGAAGGCTGAGGAAGGCTCTTGCCCAGCTCCCAACCTGCCTCTCTGTCTGCAAGTTTAGGGGTGACTCTTCCATACTCTCCCCACCTCTCTCCCAATTCAGATCTTACACCCCAAGCTTCCTCTGTCAGCCCGCAAAGCATGAGGGTGACAGGGTGGCCTCAGATTGTACAGCTACTCCATGTTTGATTAAAATCTGTGATGATTATGTTGTAAACGAGACAGGGTCTAGAATCATCTAGTAGACAGACCTCTGAGCATGTGTGTGAGGGAGTTCCAAGACCGAGTTAAGTGAATGGAAAGACCCACTCTGACTGTGGGGTTGCACCCTGGGCTGATGGGAAAAGAGGAAGTGGGTGGAATATCAGCATTCATCGTTCTCTGTCCCTGACTGGGTCTAATGTCACCAGATGCCTAATGATCCCACTGCCACAACTTTCCACCATGATGGCTAGCACCCAGAGTCAAGCATGTCTTTCTTAGCTTACTCTGTTACCGATTCTGTTTAGCAAGGAGAAACGTAACCAATGCAAGGTCCTGATCTGTTGGGTGAGAGAGAAGGTGGCTGAAGGAGGAACGCCCATGCTTGGTAGAGTCCCCTGACCTCCCTCTTCCTAGAAGGCTGGGCCTTCATAGGAGCCAAACTCACACTAGATTCAGGCTATGTGCCTACTCTTGTAGGCTCTTGTCCTACCTCTTCATACTAAAAAAACTAACAGCACTTACACTTCAACGAAGGAAGGAATGCTTACCACAAACAGGCTCAAGACAAATCTGTTCGTTCCTGGTCACTATCCACAACTAGCCTTGAACCTGCCATATAGCCAAGGCTGATCTTGAACCCTGGTCCCCTTGTCTGCTTCACTGACTGTGTGTCATCCTTTCGCAGGGCCCACGCTAATCTCTCTATTGTTCCCATTTTAGTGTATGTACTGCTCAGGTGAATACCACCACTGTGTCACGTTTAGGTTCTCACTGGCTTCCTTCAGCTTCTAGAGAAATCTCAAGGTCAAGATCACAGGTGGGAAGTGTCTATATGCAAGACGTATATGTCTGGTCTCCGTCTCTTTCAAAGATGGTCTCACTGTGAGGGCTAGATCCCAGGGGAAATGGCCAAGCGAAATGCTGGGATTTTCGGCAACTATCCCCTTACCTATGTAGAGGTAAGGGGGGATAGAGGGCGAATGTGGGTAGGCCAACAGGCTCTTGGGGTTTGGGAAGGAGAGCCAGACCTTACAGACCTGGGAGTCATACCAAGTGTGATACAGGTATCTTTTCTACTGCTTTTTCTTCCCACTCACACCTCCATGTCTATAAAATCAATAGTCATGACCGAAGTTTTTATTTTTGTGTGTATGTGTGTGCGCACATAGATGCCATGGAACACACATGGAGGTAAGAGAACAACTTGTGAGAGTCAGCTCTTTTTCTCTCACAATGTGGGTCCTAGAGACCAAACTCAGGTCATCGGGTTCAGAGGCAAGCAGCTCTAACCACTGAGCCATCGTGTCAGCCCCTGCTGCTTCCTAACTCCCTTTGACCTGCTTTGGAAGACACATAGTGTGCAAAGTGAAGAGCACGGGCTTTGTAATTAGACAACATGAAGAAGCCTGAGATGCCGATGGCATTGAGTCTCTCCTCTGGCTCTCCTGCTGGGGACAGGTTGGAGACTTGGAATAGCGTCTGTGGGTATTCAGGGAGCAAACTGAGGAAGAGGTCAGGTCTTAGCAGTCAGTGTGTGAACTCTTTGTCAACTGACTTCTGCATATGGTGTCTGCCCTTAATCACTTGTAGAGTGGATCTTCAGTCTTCTCTATGGGCAACAGAGTTCAGACTCTCTGCTGTATGGGAAAGAGGCCCAAAGGTAGGATCACTGAGTCACAGGAAGGTTAACGCTGGGACCTAGTAATCCAAAAGCCCTTCCCTTGGATTATACAAATCCCTCGATCAAAGGAGTAATGTATATGGACTGCATCCCACACGTATAACAGGGTCATGGGATGGCCCTTGCTCAGTAAACATAATGTCATATAACCTAGAGATACCAGTCATGTCAGTCAAGAAAGATCTGCCCTTTCAGGAGACCCCTTCCCTTTCCTCTGTAATTATACATCCTGGACCAGGACACTGGGTGCAGCAAGGAGCTCTGGAGCCCGGGCCTGCTCCAGCTGCCCCTGCTCTGTACAGTACACCTTTCTGCATTCACTTTCATCATTAATACATCTATAATTCTGCTACTGCTTTTCTCTGTCTCGTTCAGTTCTTTGAGACACAAAGACCTTAGACAGCATATTAAGGATGGCTCTTGATTCCAGTGTAAGAGGAGAGTTCTGAAGACTAGACTTCTCCTAACAGCCGTTCAACCGACTCTCTGGCCCCGGACCCACTTAGGCGCCTATTTTCAGAGGTTCCTGGAATTATGGCCAACTCCTGATCCCTGGGCATTCTTCACTGCCAGATAGGATTGCTTTTATGCTGAAGTCCCAGATCAGCTTGTGAAGTTCCTAGGTTGGCATGGAAGCTAGTCCCCTCTCAGTGTGTGTTCCAGTTTCCTGGATTATGTGGCTATAGTTAACTCTCCTCTTTTCTTGGTTCAAATCCCCTCACTACTGGGTATGTTGCTGCATACTTATAAATCCCAGCATGGAAGTGGCAGAGCAAGAGGATCAGAAGTTCAAGGCCAGCCTGGATGATAGTGTGTTTTGAGGTAATGAGAGCCTGCCTCAAAAACCGAATCCTTTTCTGTCCATCCAAAGGGGTTTCCATTAGATCTGTGTGCCATGCTGTATTATATTTAATCCACATTCAGCTATACATTTGAAAACTTAGTTCCAGTCACTGTAATTTTGATAGAGATTTACATAGACTCTCTTGACTATTTGTGGTACCACAGGCATTTTCACAAAGGTCTTTCCATTGTCTAGTGAGTGTCTCTTTCAATTTGTTTCTTCAGTGTCTTAAGTTTCCATCATATGTCACCTCTAGGGCAGAAAGGCCGGTTTATAGTTATAAAATGATCCTCATCAAGCTTATGTAAATTTGGCTTCATGCTGGACTTGAGTTACCAATGACCGTGATCTCCTTTTGATGGTTACTAGTGTACCTGTCTACCTTTTCCATAGGTTTTAACAGCTTTTAGACTCTCCATTTCCTGTGTTGTTCTGTAGAACACTATATACTCATTATGGACTGCACCATTCATAAAATAATCCTTTTCGTAATCAAGATTTTTTTTTCTCAATGAAACTTCTAAAAATTGCGTTTTTTTTTTTTTTTTTTAAATTAAGGACGGGACATATTAAGTGGAAGTATTTATCACCAGATGCAAGCTTCATTTCCACTCACAGACATAAATGCTATTAGCTCTGACCCTGTTCATCTTAGTTCATTCTCTTTATTTCATTGATTTAGTCACGTTTCCCCCCAACCCCCTGAGACAGGGTCTTGCTCTGTAGTACAGGCTGTTCTGGAACTACTTAGCCCAGGCTGGCCCTCTCCTACCTCAGGCCTCCCAGGTGCTGGTATTACAGGTATGAGCCCTCACGCCCAGATATTTATCCCTCTTGGTTTTTAATTATATGCGCTGTTATTGTTCTGTTATAATTATGCTTTTCTATTTATGCCAAACTTGGAATTTGGAGTCTATTATCTTCCTACTACTCGCCTATAAAAAGAGAGAAATTTACCATCAAGGGCTGGCCATCCTGATTTATTTCTAAACAGTTGCTGTTCTTTTAATAATGTGTTCTGAAGAGCTCCCACCAAAACATCAATTGTTCTTCATTATGCTAATTGGATTTTCTGGCTAGTGTCCTGCTGCCAGGGACACTATGGCTTAGTTAAGCCTAAAATGGTCCTTAAAAAGAAAAATGTCCAAGGAAAAACCAGAAATTAGTAGATTTAACTATTTTATTTAGTTGCCACAAAGAACCTTGGTTATAATGTTTATATTTGACTTCCTCTTCTCCTTTAGACTTAGAATAGTGAGCAGATCCCTGCCACAGAGTCTTGGACCAGCCCCAAAGAGGTGAGAAAGAATGACTCTAAGAACTGTCCGCCAGGATCATGATTTTGGAAGTATCCCTTACCTCCAGACACCCTGTCAGTCTCCAGTTGATCCTAGCAGTGAGTTTGCATTGACTCCTTTCCTATGAGTACAGTGATACTTTCCATCCACACACGGCTTTAAAAGCTCAGCTCGGATCTCATCAGTCTTCCTGACAGCTTACTTCTATGAGTAGCCAAACTCATAAGGTTGTTGTATTGCCTAATGAGTCTCATTTGATGCACTGAATTTATTTACATATGTTAAAGTGTGTCCTCCATTTGGTTGTGACAACCTTCAGGGCAGAAATGTTATCCCTTTTCTGAGGTATGGTCTTATAATGTAGCTCAGGCTGGTTTTGAACTCATGATGCTCCTGACTTAGCCTCCCAAGTGCTGGAATGTAAGGTGAAATTCAACTTCACAGCCACAGCTTATTGGTTCTTTCAGTGTCTGGCATCTCTCAAAATGCCAGCATGCAACCTTCTGAAGGACACATATACACTGACCCAACTCAGTGCCTGCACTAATTGGAATATTAAGAAAGTGTCTGAGGAGTATCTCCAAAAAGGCTTAAATAGAGAGGCTGAAGTATCACCCAGAGAAAGGTGGTGACTGACATAGAATATGTGAGGCTGGGAAAGTAGCTCAGTCTGTGAAGGAGGACAACTTGATTTTGGATCCCCAGCATCCACATCTGTAATACCAGGGCTGGGAGAGCCACTTGGAGCTCACAGGTCAGCCAGCTTAGCTGAATCAGTGAGCCCCAGGTGAGAGATCCTGCCTCAAAGAGAGAGAAAAAAAAAGGTGGAGAAGTGGGGGTGGGGGGGTGGGGGTGGGGGTGGAGGAGTGCTCAATGGGTAAGCGGGTAAGGGCAATTGCCATCTAAGTGTGAGGACTTGAGCATCTACAATCCCAGTGTTCCTACAGGGAAATGGGGAGTAAAGAGAATTCACAGAAGTCCATGGGCCAGCTAGCCTGTGTGTAAGGTATCAAGATTACAGAGAGACCATGTCTCAGACAAGACAGAAGGTGTAGATTGATACCCAAGGTTGTTCTCTGAGCTCCACACATACATGCTGTGGTGTTACTCAAACGCCTGCATTCATACACCTGACTGCATGCGCACACACACACACAGACACACACACAGACACACACACACACACACATCCATACACAAATAAGGTGGAGAGTGACTGAGGAATACACCTGACATTGACCTCTGACCCCCACATGCTTGCCTATGCTCATGAACATGTACACTTGTCCATGCTCCCTCCCCAAATATGTACATGTTACACCCATGCTCAAAACCCTCTTGGACTCCACCTCTTTTGTTTTGTTTTGGAGCTTCATGTAGTCCAGATCAGCCTTAAACTTGCTTTGTAGGCAGTGATGACCCTAACCTCCTGACCTTTCTGCCTCCAACTCCCAAGGGCAGGAATTACAAATTTGTGCAATAGCCCAAGTTTTAACAATGGCCACTGTCCTCTCCCCTGACCTGTCTCTCCTGATCTCTCAATTGGTCGGCTTCAGCTCCAGTGACTTCTCCTGGTTAAACTTGAGCAACCTTTACCTCCTAACTCACTTGATATTGGGTTTCTGTGTCATATATGATCATACACCTACATCAAGCTCTACCCTGGTGTTTCCATAGTGTTTAACATCACTTTGCTTATACTGTGTATCTACCGTTTGTAGTGAGTATTTGTTTTGTGAATATGTTTTGTTTTGATCCCAGGTGTGGGATAAGAGGCTGCTTCACAGCAGGTGATTATGATTTGCCTCATGCACTAGCAGGGGCGTTATCTTTGCCAGCTGCAGATAGTTTCATTCTGGGGACTCTGGAGAGGGATGAATAGGAGAGCCCTAAGGAGGGCTCTGAGAAAGCTGCTGCTCCCCCCTACTGCTGTGGTCACGAGCAAAGAGACAAGAAGTTGGAGCTATCCTGACAAAGAAGAATGGACTTGCCTCAAGGAACCCAACACCATAATCAGCAGCAAGTAGCTCATAGAAGTCTATGCCCTCTTTCCCCTCTAATCTTTCTTTCTTACCTAGTGTTGGGGGTTAGATAGGATTAGGGTGGAGTAAGGGTTAGAAGGGAGGTAGAGGTATAAGAACCCAATAAAATAGCTAAAAAATGGCACCAGCAACCATTCCCATCTTTCCTAGAAGCAAGTACTAACAGAACAGTGTTCATTGTTTTGCTAATGTATTTCCAACCTCTAGAGTAGTACGCAGAAACAGCAGATACTTAATCATTAAAAGTACAATGATTCCAGCACTCGGGAGGCAGAGGCAGGTGGATTTCTGAGTTCGAGGCCAGCCTGGTCTACAAAGTGAGTTCCAGGACAGCCAGGGCTATACAGAGAAACCCTGTCTCGAAAAACAAATAAATAAATAAATAAATAAATAAATAGTACAATGATTGACAGGTTGACTTGCCAGTGTTCATGCCTTATGGGAGTTGTGTTTGCTTTTAAAGGGGAAGATTTATATCAGTCAAAAGTCTCTTAGTGAAATCGAATCCCCTGTTGGGCTAGGTTCTTCTAGATGAAGATGGAAGTTATAATCTAAAAGCCAAACCTCCTATTCCCCCCCACCTTCCATCCTAAGGCAGGGTCTTACTATGCAGTCCAGGTTGGCCTTAAATCCAAGATCTTCCTGTCTCAGGTCTCCTGACTGCTGGAAATACAGGCATCTACTACCACGCATGGGTAAAAAAATTTTTTAACAATTTTTTTATTAGATATTTTCTTCATTTACAATTCAAATGCTATCCCAAAAGTCCCTTATATCCTCCCCCCACCCTGCTCTCCAACCCACCCATTCCCACTTCCTGGCCCTGGTATTCCCCTGTATTGGGGTGCATGGGTAAAATTTAACTGCAAAGTTTGAAGACCACGACTAGACAGTACCACCTCTGTGCTACTGTTGGGGGCTCAAGATAGCACTGTGTCATCTTCTGCCCATAGCTTCAGTGGGGGTATCTGTCCTCTTGGATACTTAAACCAGGCAGCTATGCTAAACTTTGTGTGCTGGCTAGTTTTTATGCCAACTTGGCACAAACTATAGTCAACTTAGAAGAGGGAGCCTCGACTGAGAAAATGCCTCCGGAGATCAGGCTGTACTGAAGCCTGTAGGGCATTTTCCCAGTTAGGGATTGATGGGGGGTGGGCCCAGACATTATTGGTGGTGCCACCCCTGGGCTGGTGGCTGTAGGTGCTATGAGAAAGCAGAAGGCAGGCTGAGTAAGCTAGGAGGAGCAGGTCAGTAAGTGGCACTTCCCCATGGCCTCTGCATCAGCTCTTGCTTCCTGGTTTCTGTCCTGTTTGTGGAGTTTCTATCTTGACCTTCCCTCAATAGACTGTGATTCAGGATAGCAAACCAAATAAACCTTTCCTCCCCAAGTGGCTTTTGGTCATGGTGTTTAATCATAGCAATAGCAGTAGCCCTATGAGGTGTGAGTTTGAGTGTGAGTGAGTGTGTGTGTGTGTGTGTGTGTGTTTGTGTGTTTGTGTGTAGGCACTCATGCATGAGCAGTACCAGTGTATAGCAGACCTTTCTGAAGGTGGACAGAACTGACCCCTGCATACCTCAAAATCATTCTATTTCAGTCCCTGTCAATCTCCTGATTCATTTTTCTTCCCTTCCTTACACTGGTTGTTCATACCATGCCACATACTCCTGTGACTGAGAAACAATGGGAAAATGGCACACATGCACAGACAAGTTCTTTCAGTCAGTGTGAGGTTCAGCATAAGTCTTCGAGGACATGAGCCACACCTGGAGGTCACAGTCCTCCAAGAGAGACTCTGTGTGTGTGTGTGTGTGTGTGTGTGTGTGTGTGTGTGTGTGTGTGTGGGCTGGCTGGCTGAAGATTAAAGGAAGCTATTCTGGTGACAAATACAGAAACATCAGATAAGATAGGAACCAGGATTCTGACAATTTTCTCTTGCTGTGTTTTGATAGCAGAACAACAACTATCTAATCTGGACTTTTGGAAGAAAAGGTAAAATCAGAAAAGCCTGGGTGGGGAGACCCCAGGCTCTGGCTTGTATGAAGTCGATGCAATGGCCTTATTCTTAAGTGAAAGAGGGGCTATTGGGGATGTTCAGAGACTACAAGGGATGCTGAGTGACCCTCTGCTCCATGGAGCTATTAGCATCCCAAGACTGGTACAGTATAAACCTAGAACTTGTGGGTGCTGATCATCTCAGGCTGGTGGAGACTCTAGAAAGAAGCAGTAAAGGCGTTTGTAACCAATGCTGCATGGACCAGACATGGCATGCACTTGCACCCTAAAACTGTAACATTTGTATGTATGTAGCTGTGCATCTTTTCAGAAAAGAACTTAAAAGAGGGCTGGGAAACTGCCTAGTCTACGTAGTAACTATTTTAGACGCTGAGGACCAGATGGTTCTGTCTCTCCACTGAACTCTGCTGGCAGAGTGGGAAAGCACGGATACCCACGAGAGAGTGGGTGCGTCAGGCTTCCAGGGAAACTCGGTTTTTACAGCAACAGGAGGTGGACAGGAACAAAGCCTGGGTCTGCTGACCTCTGGAACAGGAGTACGGTGGCCACTGAATTTTCCATGACGATGGAGATGCTTGTGCTTGTGTTCTCCACCACGGCAACCACTAGCTTGCCCATGATTAAACGATGACTACTATGACTGGCAAGCTGAATTTTTGACCCATGAAAATTAAATTTTGCTCATGTGTGTTCATGCACATGCGTGCTTCTGAGCGATCTTGGGTGTACCGTCCACCTTGTTTTTTAAGCCAGCCTCTCAATGGCCTGGAGATCACTAATTAGGCTAGACTGGAGTGTCAGGGAGCCCCAGGGATCTACTTGTCTCCAGCACTTGGTTCTAAGCATACACAGGCATGATTTTTGTATGCGGGTGAGAGGATCAAATGCCAATCCTCACACTTGCCTGGCAAGCACTTTATTAGCTGAATTTTCTCCCTAGCCCCAAATTAATGTTTCGAGGGAGCAGTGGGTACTGGTTTTGAAAGGGTAGATCTAAAAGTTCTTAAAATAACTACCTAAAACACAAGAAGTCACAGGCTCAAAAGAACTCACCCAGCATGGAGAGGTTTAACATCCACAGACACTGCCACTGGGCTGTGGGCAGCCTTCATCCATAGGGACGAGGAGAATCAAGTTCAGGGACTGAGGAGTTGGCTGGATACTGTGACAAAGAATCAGTATGGTGGAGCGCGGCAGGAGACAGCAGACTCTCTTGCTCGCTCTCTCCTCCTGCTGCAGTTTGCCAAAGTGGCTGTAATGGATCACCTGCTTTCCTGGTTATAGGGGCCTGCTGTGCCATGTGAATAACTGGGAGAGGGCAGAGAGCCTGGGAGACGGTGTTGGATCCATCAGAATGGCTTTAAGGCATATTGGTTTTTCTTTCTCACCTAAAAATGGTCTTGAAATAGGCTTGCATCTGCCTTGGGGGCATTCACATTTCCCAGTAAGGCTGTCTGTCAGAGTCTCTGAAGGATCCTGTTCAATATTATTTTATCTACCTGTCTGTGAGGGCCCCACTGGGGGAGGGCTCTTCTGCTTATTCTCCTCACTCTGTTGGTGTTTATTGCTGCATATTCCGATTCCCCTAGGACTTTCCGCATAGGGGAGATATTAACCAGCCCTTACAGCCAGCACCCGAGGTGGAAATAGACCTGAACTCAGCACCTGGAGTCCTGCAAGTTCTCTAATGTTAGTTTTTGTTATAGCTGATGCAGTAGTCATATATTTTCCAGACATCCAGCATCTCACTTCAGCAGAGCCCCTCCCATTGGGACCTAGTCTGAGTCTGCTGCTTCCTCAGACCTTTAAGAGGAGACATCACTGTCACACTCTGCCCTCCCACAATGAGTGTCCTTTTCAGCAGCACCCGGAACACATTTGCCCCTTGAAGGCTCCTAACCGTGATCTAGGACATTTCACAATTTAGTCTCTAGCCAGGAAATCCAATTCTGAGCTTTAGAACATATTATTATTATTATGCCACAAACCAACATCTGGCGGGTCTACCTTCCTGGTTCTCACTTCCCCATCCACCATCATTAGAATTCGCCTGATAAATATTAATAAGATAGCTTTCAAGTTCTTAAGTTTTAATTAGGCAGGTCCTCAGGGAAATGTGTGTATCATGGACACAGGGGAAGCCACGTTTGGGGAAAACTGGAAAGAAAGGAGCTATGATCAGTATGGGTCCTTGGGGACCGTGTGGCCATGTAGCTTGGTTATAGATAGCACAGATACAGTTGTTATGGATGGATTCCAGGTGCCTTCGGCGCCCCGCCCCAGTGTTAAGTCTCAGAAAACCAGGATGAAAGGCTGAGGTGCTTATTAACATACCAAATGGGGCACTAGCGAGCAATTCCAGCATCCCTCAGTACCTGTGGCTCCTCCCAGCTCTCCCAGCATCCCTCAGTACCTATGGCTCTTCCCTGCTCTCCCAGCATCCCTCAGTACCTNAGTACCTGTGGCTCCTCCCAGCTCTCCCAGCATCCCTCAGTACCTATGGCTCTTCCCTGCTCTCCCAGCATCCCTCAGTACCTATGCCTCCTCCCAGCTCTCCCAGCATCCCTCAGTACCTGTGGCTCCTTCAGCACTTCGTATCCCGCTGCCTACCCTAAACCTTTCCCTCTCTGGGGCTGGGCTCCCACATCCCTTCCCCACCTGATTCCTATATAACTCATCCATTTGGCTACCCCGCTCTTGCTCACTTGGTCCATGCCTCCTCTATTGCTCCCTATTCTACGTGCACTCTCCTCTCCCGGTCCAGTTTAGACTGCCAGGCATGTTCAGGCTGGACTCTTCCCTCTGACCGCTTTCTCCCTTGTCTTCTCCATACTTTTGGAGTAGTCACGCCCTCCTCTTGTTTCATTTTCTCATTCACTCAGAGCAACAGAAGTGACACTTTGGCTATTTGTTGTTGGTTTAAGGAATAGAGTCTAGTTCCCTTTCTTCTACCAGGAGGTTGACACAGTCCACACTCCAGGGGCTAGCTTTTTCTCAACACCGATGAGAAGATGATGAGAGGGAATAGCTCCACCTAAATGTGTTCACGTCCACCATCGGGATCTGTGGCTGCAGGCTCATTCCGTTCAGTTCAATGTCTTTCCCCAGACTCTATCCATATGGAAAGGTCGAGAGACATATGTACAACTATCTTCAAAAATATTAGACTTATTTTTTTTTCATGTGTGTGTGCACATGCCACTATGCACATGTTGGGGTCAGAGGACAACTGGGAGTCTGTTCTCTCCTTTCAGTATGTGGGTCCCCCAAACAAACCCAGGCCACCAGTCTTGGTGGGTGACAAGTGCCTTAACCATCACACTGGCCCTCATTTTTTTAAAAAATTTATTATGTAAACTTTATTATGCACAAACTATCTAAAAGTAGGAAGAATAGTAGCCCTGTGACCCTTCTGTGTACTGGCAGCTACTATGTCCTTAATCCCCCCTTCCCTGTATTGTTTGGTGGTAAATTCTGGGCATCTCACAATTCTACTTTAAGGTCCACCCTTATCCACTTTCCTGACATGCTAGGTCATCAACTCTCCCACCTCTATGAGGTAAATCTCAACTATCCTGTGTCTGACTTGTTTTTAAGGGACCTTTCCCTTCCCCTTAGTCTGATACTGTCATGTCAGGCTATCTGTTCACTAGACAGAACCTTATGTGAATGAATACATGAAGACAGGTCTGACCTGGACAAACGAGCTGGCAGAGGAAGCAGGATGAGGTGGGACACTGAGGGAAGACACCGGATGTTTAGCAAAACTAACCACCCCTCCCCCCAGCTCAGACACATACCCAAAATAGGCGAAGAGACACAGGACATACTCTCTGACACATGTTCCCCGCAAAGCCAGCTGGTCTTGGTGACTAAGATCTCTATCTAGAAATCTTCTAGAAAGATTCAGCCCAGAAAAATTATCACCCATTCATTAAATAAGGCTTTTTTCTTTGTTTTGTTTTTTGTTTTTTTTTGTTTTTGTTTTTGTTTTTTGGTCTCTCCCTCATTTCTCTCATCTGTCTCTTCTCTGCTCTCTCTCTCATCTCTCTACTTTCTCTCTCCTTTGTTGCTGTTTTTTCTTCTGCATCTCTTCTGGCTCCCTCTCCCCCACACCCCTTAACCATTTCTTCAGAGGACCAAGACTTAGCCCAAAGGCTCTTCCTAGCTCTGCTTGCTCCTGAAGCTGCTCTCCATGGCAACAGAGGCTGCCTCACACTGTGAGGCCCAGCAAGGGAGTGGAGGAGGAGGCTGGCTGAGAGCAAACATCAGCAACTGACTTCTTTCTAGGTTGTTTTGGAGAAGGAGGCCGACCCGGCGCATTTCCGGAGAGGTGACAAAGTGAGTGAGGATGGAACTTGACTGCTCCTGTTCCTCAAGCTTGTGGTGACGTTTTCTATTTCCCTCCCCAAAGCAAAACTGTGAGGTAAAAAGGAAGAAAAGACAGGAGAATTCATTGCTTCGATGCACCCCCACCCCAAGTGCCATGCAGTGGCGGGAAACTTCCCATCTTTTCCCCCAGGCAGAGGGAATGCAACCCAGGCAGAATGAATCCTCCTACACCGTTCCCCTAGCCTCCTCGGGAGGCCTAATCATCTTCAGCCTGGCAGGATGTTTAATCAGCAAGGAAGTGGGTACCATACAGTGCAGGTCTTTGGGGTGGGTATACAAAGAGGGCTTTGGATCTTTGCTTTGGGGCGAGTTTGTTTGTTTTGTTTTGTTTTAACCTCCTGCCCTTGAGAGCCTGCAGGCTGTGAGGAAACTGTTGCAATTTTACTCCCACTGGCTATGGAAATACACAAGAAGCAAGTAAAGGAAGTGAAAGGGAGACTGAAGGCTGGGGAGAGCTCAAAGTGTCTGCCTCCACGTGAATCAGGACCTGGGTTCCTCATCCCCATCCCCAGCACCCATGAAAGAAGCATTACAGTGCACATCTCTGATCCTAGTGTTTAGGAGGTGAAGTCAGATGGGATCTACCAGAGTACAGAGGAGGATACCTCATGCTGACCTCTGGCTTCTATAATACTACACACACACACACACACACACACACACACACACACAACACAGCACACACAATACACTACACACACTATATACATTCTATACTCTATATACATAGACAGAGATATACTTTACAGACACTACACACATATACTACATACAGTGCACACATTCTACACAGACACAAGACACACTCTATACACACTACACACACACACACACACACACACACACACACACACACAGATACACATACCTCTGTGGGACTGAGGGCCATGCCAGGAAACTTGGTACAGTTGAGTGGGTTCAGAGACAGTAGGTGGCTCCCTGCTTCCCATTAGATTTCTGACCTAGAACATGTGCCACACTTCTCACATAGGCAATGTGACCTCTAGTCATGTGGCCAAAAGCAGAGTTCTCTAGGCTAATGAGGCCTTGAGGGTTTAGCCAATAAGCTTCCCTTTGCAGACCTTCCTCCCTTCAAAAGGTATTCAATCTCTAGTCTACACTGAGGAGATGGTGTGCGCCCATTTTTCACGATGAACAATAAACAGTTTGAAACCAAGAGTGTCTCTTCCATCAAGAACGGCTATGGGGAACATGGAGAAGGTCTTCGCCTACAGGCCCCTCTGCCCTCCTAGACAACTGCTGCTAAGCTGAGGATTTTCACTGTGAGCTAAGCTGGAGCTCCCCATTCTCCCAGCCCCTGGCTTGTCACAGTCTTCAGCCTACAGCCACCCCCCTCCAACTCTGTTTCCAAACTCCCCACAACCCAGCGGCTCCTGGATGTCCAGGAGTCCTCATCGAATACCTGGGGACCCCCCTACTCTCCTTTCCTGACTCCTGTGTGCAGCAACTGGATGCCTGGGAGTCGGGGAACCCCAGCTTTGGGCCTCCCACATCCCAGGCTGTAGTTTTTCCACCCCCTGAGCAATGCTCAGTACTTTCTAAAAGCCCAGCACCCGATGGTGGGGAGCTGGGTAACCTAGTCTAGCACTCCCCGAGTTTCACATCCCCAGCTGTGTTTCCCACACCCCAGCAGCAGCGGGGCGAAACGTGGACCCACACACACATCTCCAGGGTGTTCTTCCTGCTCTTCAGTGGGGCTTTTGTTCTGGGTCTGTCTGCAGAGATAAGACCTAGCAAAGTGTTTTCATTCTCTAGCCAAGCTGTCACATGCCTTGGGCATCAACGTATTCATGTCCCAATGTGTCGCATGCTTAAACCACTGCATATCTTTCTTAGGAAAGAGCCCCCATTTCAAGTCTGAGGGTGGATTATTGTACCCCCTCTGGGATTAACATTCCTAGCCTCAACAAGACAATTTCCACGGGGCCCAAACAGTACAGAGAGAGCCTAAGGAACCCCCCAAGGAGAGGAACATAGGTGGTTCTGGGAAAGGAGACCTTCAGCAGATAGTGATGTGATACCAAGCAAGCTAGGACGCCTGTGCCTCTCTCCTCAGCTGCGCCCCCTTGCTGCGTGGGAATCTCCCTGAGCTCTTTCAAAATATGGGTGGCTCTGCTCCTGCCTGCCCATGTCCTGACAGGCTTTTGATGCCCACCTCAAACATTCACAGAAATGGGTCCTGTCTGGGCTCTTCTCTGCTCTTGACCTTCCGGGTTGGAGTGGAAAGCAGAGAAGGGGGGCGGGGCAGAGAAGCCACTGAAGCATACACTGTCCATGCTGATCTTGATGCGTCTTCCGCAGCGGGAGCTCGTGGCCCTTCTCTGTACCGTGGTCAGGAGGGTTTCTGACTCCACTGAAGAGCCATCTGGAAGGTTAACATGTGCAGAGTTGTCCGGGACCCAAGGGAGGCCCAGGGAAAGACTTTAGTAGTGCTCAGTCAGGTTCATTTGGATAAACTGATATTTTTCTCATAATAAGCCAGGCTCCTTGATGCTCAGGTTAGGGTCCCGAGTCAACCAAAAAAGCAATAATCACGTGGCCTAAAAAAAAATATAGTTTCAAATCAGGTCCGTTGCTTTGAGACTATGAATTTGAATTTCCTTTCTCTCGACACTTGGCAGTCTTTGGAGTCATTCATTACAAAAAACGAATGCCTTTTTCTGAGGGACCCCATTTTTCTCCCAAGTAGGAGTAACGTGAGCACCCTCACCACTGGGGAACAAAGCAGACAAAGATACTGTCCTTTGGGTGGGTGGTCCTACATGAAGGGACACAGTTTGGGAAGTCCGCAGGGGGCCTTTGTGCTGTGACAGACATGAACAACTCTATCCATCGACAGCCCGAGGCAGAGAAGCATCTAGTGAAACCCAGTCACTCATTACCAAGGTATCGATTGAGGATGACGTTGTCAGCAGGCAGGGGCCTGGGTAATTAATTTCCCTCATTAAATCCTTCTGGAGGTCACTCTGGCTATTTCATGGAGAAGGGCTTTAAACATCTGCTAAAGCCTCTGCAGTTAGGGAGTGACAGGTATAGTATTTGAACCCAGGCCTCTGATTCCAAAGCCATATTCTTCCTACCTCACTTGTGGAGGTTAGGACTGTCAACTCGACAGGATCCAGGATCACCTAGGAGACAGACCTCTGGACATATCTATGAGGAGGTTTCTAGATGGGGTAAACTGAGGAATGCATGCCATGTGACCAGGAGACTCACATGCCTGACACTGTGACTTTCCTGCCTTGATGGGCTGTATCCTCTCACGATGCCCAAATCACTTCTGTCGGGCATTTTGTCACATAGAGAAAAGTAACTAAAATATTCAGGAAACACAAAGAAACTGACAGTGTGGTTCCTTTCTTCAGGGGTGGAAATCCATTGGGAGAGGTATTCAGGATTCAGAAAAACATTCACAGTGAGGGAGAGGAAGGAGGGGGAGATTGAGAGAGACGTGTCTGATTCGCTGCTGGATCTTAGCAGATCAAGATCCCTGGGAGCCCAGACCTTTGGGACGGATCTGACTGTTTATGCGATTCCTCCTGGTCATCACAACACCCCGCCCCCGCCCCCGCCCCCGCCAGGCCATCCAGGCAAAAGGCTCAGCTAAGGATTATGAAACCAGTAACCACGAACGGCAGACTTCCAGCCTTTTCAAAAAATCACCTTTTCCCACATGGACCGGTTTCCTGGGTTCTTGGGTGGGCTGGGCCCTGGGGCTGTTTCCATCAGGGCTGGAGAGCCAGGACAGGAGTCTCCAATGGGCATGTCTATGTCAGGTCTAGATACCAGGACAGGGATGGAACTGACACGCACTGTGCTCTACTGCAGGGGAGTAGGGAGGATGCAGGTGGCCAGAGGAACTCGTTTCTCAGGCAGCCAAGGACAGAGGTTTTCCTCGGTTTGGAAAATGTGGAAAGCTTTTTAGCATATATAAAACTGGGACACAAAGCTCAGCACTCACCATGTGCCTGTCGGCCACCGGGCCACAGCAGCCAGGGCAGGTGCAGCTCCTTTACCCTCCAGTCCTTTAGGGCTAAGTCCATCCCAGACAGCGTATATACTCCAGAAATATGTTAGTATCTTGAGAGGACCTCCTTCAAAGACCTAATCACTCGTGGCTCTAGGACTAACAATGAAACATAAGTTCATCATTCATTTGAACCCTTCAAAACTGCTGTTAGGTAGCTTTGATAATACACATTTTACATGAAAATGAAGGCTCAGAGGCAAAGCACTCTGCTCTAGACATCAGCTATATTGCACGTTCAAGTAGAGGCCCTTTAGTGTCATACATGAAAGATAATAAAAAATAAATTTATAATTCTAGCTAGCTTAGAATTCAAATTCCTCAATCTGATCTGTTTTTCCTTTTTTCTTCTCTCAATCAGCCAATCAATCAATCAATCAACCAACTAGGTATCTATCTATCTATCTATCTATCTATCTGCCTATCTACCTACCTACCTACCTATACTTTTTTGAGTGAGAATCTAAATAGTCTATCCATTAAAATTTGTTGTCTCTAAATAATTTTTAATTGATAGGTTATTTTCTCTTCCCTTTCTTTTTCCTGCAATTTACATGTCCAAAATACTAGGTGATTTTATCTGATACAGTGCCTTGCATTCTGGGTTTAACTGCACATACCTCATCTAGGAGAGATTTTCTGGGGTAAAAGAGGTGGTATTTATAATGACACGTCTAAGTATAGTAGATACAGACTTTGGAATCAGAACTGGCTTTAAATCCTTGGATTACAACTAACAGCATGACTTTTAGCAAGATTTTTAGTTATTTCCTGATTTCCTAATGTATATCACGGGCTCTGAAGATGATAACACACCACAGATGGTGGGTTCTAAGAAAAGCTCTTAAAGGGGCAGTGTGTATCATCCCTTCACCTCCACTTCATCTCTCCTCTGTCTTTTAACCAGGGCTGAAAGGACCAGTGTGTCTCAGGTCACCACCCCAGGGCTCAGCATACTTCTTGGGCAGTTTAGGGCATTAACTGGCACACAAGAACACTGCTTCTGATTCACTTTTTAAGTCTAAAATACAATTTGTTTCTTAATTTTCCTTGTGTCAGGTACCAGAGTGCCACCATTGATCACAGCTCTCAGAGGGTGTTTGTGAAGCCAGGAAGTAGTGTTCCACACCTTTAATTCCAGCACTCAGGAGGTAGAGGCAGGAGGATCTCTGTGAGTTCAAGGCCAGCCTGGTCTATAGAGCGAGTTCCAGGGCAGCCATACATGGAGAAACCCTGTCTCCAATGTTCATGAGGGAAACCTCACAGTCCAACTGATTCACCAGATGGATGGTGGTCAGAACTGTCCCCTGCCACCCACTCTGGGGTTCTGTCTGCACTTCTCCCCTTCCCATGCCAAAGCCCCGCCCTTCAACCAAACTCTTTCCTGGCTTCCACGCAGGCCCAGTTCCTATCTGTTTGTTCTTACATATCAGTCCTACAGGTGCTAAGGACTTGGTCTGTTATGTTGCTCACAGCTGAGTCCCCAGCTTCTACCTCGGTATGGGTGTGTGCCCCCGCCCCCGCCAGCAGGCATCTAGTTCTCACTGGCTGTGGCACTCAATTATATTAACTAACCCTTTCACCCACATCCACTCATCCCTCTAAAGATGACATTAAAGGTTACAAGCTCTTGCTATTAGTTACTGCTCTTCAGGGGTTTGCCCTGCTTGTTTCAAAAACTGGCCTAATGTTGAGCTCCTGTGTTGAATTTGTGTTTTTTTTTTTTGTTTGTTTGTTTGTTTGTTTTTTTTAAATCTGTTGCTCTATAAGATATTCATGCAATGTATACATCTGAAAGCACATTTCTTTTATAAAACTCATATTGTTCACACATGTGCCAAGATCTTCAGGACTTGGCAAAAAAAAAAAAAAAAAAAAAAAAAAAAATCTCCCTTCCTTTGTGAGACCGTTGATTGATTCTTTAGTAATGGCCACCTTGAGAGGCCTGGATAAAGGGAAGGGAAGAGAATGGGTATTCAACATCCATCACATCAATAGTCACGACCATGCACTGGGAAAGTCCCTGACTACTTGATCCATATGGGTAGCAGCCGTGTTGTAGAGTTTGCTAGCCCAGATTTTTGAATCTTTTCCAGTCACTCACACCAGCATAGCTGGAATAAATCCCCATTCTATTGGAGATCTATAAACCCTCCCTCCCTGGCCAAGCTGGCTTTTCCAGGGTCATTTCTCTCCTGATTTATGCTAAGATGCCAATCTCAATCCCTTCTTCCCACACGAAGAGTGTTTTCCCACCCACATTGGGAGCCTCTTGTTGGCTGTCATCTGACTCAGAATCCAGCTTTTCCAGTCTTTATTTTTGACAGTTATCCTGGACAGCCTGCTAGCTTATGTTTTAGCATTACCCTCCAGATTGCTTTTTGGTTCTTTCTGGGGTCTTGCACACTAAACATCTAGAACCAAGTATGTCTACCCCAGCAGGCCTGATTCTCCATCCCCTAGGGACCTTGCTGGCTGGGTCCTGTAAGGACAGGAGGAAGATGCTGACTCAAGCTTATTTTCCAGATGTTCCAGAGGTGTGGCTACATCTCCATCCATGAGGACATGAGAAGAACTCTCTTTCCTACCTCCATCCTTTATCCTGTGATGGCAAGGTCCTCTGTTTTTTAAGTGTCAGGCCTCTTTAGTTAAGAACTGGGCATCATGATGTCACTTAGAGCTCAGCCTTCTCACTGGGACAAAAGTCAACCTAGGGTCACAGCTCCCTCAGGGATGATCTAAAGGTGGAGGCTTTTCAGTGTGTACCTTTATAACTGGCACTCATTTTTTACTTAAAATGGATACTTTGAAAGTGCAGTCTCTTTTAACTTCTGTCATGATTAAGCTCTGGTAAGTAGGAATAAACTATGGAAAGGAGCTAACTGAGAGCCCCTTTCACCTCCGTGTGTGTGTGTATGTGTGTGTGTGTGTGTGTGTGTGTGTGTTTCCTGTTCTCCTTGCTTTGTGTGACTTATGGAATGCCCAGTACCACAGTACCACAGATGGAGAGCAGTTGAAGATTAGAAGCTGCACTTGCCTTTGTGTTCGCTTCACCCTCCCCTTCTGTTATAGGAGAAGCTTGATGGGGGGTGTGTGTGTCTGGATTTACACAGTAGGGGAGGACCTGCTTTGGGGACATGTGCTGACCAGAGCTGCAGAGTATGTATGTGCACAGATGAGAGGTACCACTGTGCATCCTGTTTCATTGCATATCAACATGTATTGTAAAAAAAAAAAAAAAATCATTTTTTTCAAACCAATGTTCATTTCTTCAAGATTTTAAGTTAGGAGATTGGTCTCATTGCTGCTTCTTGGGTCTTTATTTCAGAGTCAATCCCCTCCCCCTTTGGCTGCAGCTACAGCAGTGCTTGAGTTTGGTGCAACTAACCCATGGATGAGGCTTCTTAGGGGAAGCCGTGACCTGGAAGAGGCGGGGAGGGAGAAGGCTGCGGTGACTCCTGCTCCCAGCTGAACTGGCTCATCAAATCTGTTTCTGGCAGTTACCAGTGGACCAAGCACTGGTGGGCCTTCCAAGTGAAGAGACCCGCGTGTTTTCATTTGTTTGTCTTCCGTGGACAGAGTTTGGTCTCAGTCTCACTTCGGATGTTCAAGTTGGGGTCCCAAGGGGTTTATTTCTATACCTTCAAACCATCCCTCATGATGAAAAGACGGGAATGAGACACAGACTTCCCCAGGGACATAAAGCAAGACTCTAAGGTTTTGAGTGGTTCTTCTGTGATGCAGGTCCCCCATCAACTACTATGTCAGCAAAGATAACTCACTGCGGGCTTCACCTTCATCCATCAAAACAGGATGCCGGTCTATGCCTCCACTTTCTTAAGCGGGATACAGAGTAAGGAAAGCACTGAACTCTCAGTAAAGCACTTCCGGTGTGCCAGGCATTGTTAAAAGCACTTGGTCAGTTCTATACTGTCATTTGGTTCCCTCACTCTATCGACGAGTTTCCCATATGACAGTGTAGAAACTGAAGCATAGCAAGGTTAAACAGCTTCAAGGTTATACAGCAAGAATACCATGGTGCCAAATATCTCCCCGGGCAGGCAGTACGGCGATCAAAGAGCTTATTCCCATAGTTATTACAGTAACATCCCAAAAGCCCCACAAGCTTCGGTGTTGCGCTGAGTCATTTCTAAGGACCAGGATACACAAACACTAAACTGAATGTGTGTCCTTGCTCTGAAGCTACCTGAACAGGCCCATCCGCCTATGCATCACCAAGATGGACGTCATACGTGATGGTGTAAGCAGCTCCCTAGGAGCCACTGACCTCTGAGACCAGGTGAAGAAGCGGTATAGTGTGCGTGGTGCAGCTGTCTGGCTCCCTCGGCGACAGTGGAGACGAACGGCAATGCTCAGAGGCAAAGCAACCGAGAATGAGGGATGCTCATGGAGAGAGGCTGTACACCCACCATTTCCCAAAGTACATACGTACTCAGAAAAGCATCAAACTAAAACGGAGCGGCGTCGAGAGTTTTCATGCTATCACGGAGATCACCCCAATAACGGTGGTGCCCTGCTAATGAAGGTCGGTTACCATCCCATCCCGCCTGTTTGTGCCTCCAATCAGTGTTTGCATAATTTAAACCACAAAGCTGTCATTCTCTATTAACTGGGTGGGAGCCGGGACACATCTTGGATCTGTCAGCCTCATTTTCTCAGTGATTAAACACATTCTATTTTTTCCAAGTATTACCCTTTCCAATAAAGTCTTAGCCATTTCTTTTGAGCAGCTCGTTTATCTTGGTAGAATGACATAGGAAAAAAAAAAGAAAACCCTAAACCTTAAGCATTCCTTTAGGAGCACAGCCCCATCCATTTATGCATGGACAGGGACGACAGGAATCAAATCAGGGAAGCCTTCAACTACAGATATTAATAGAACGGCGGCGAGGAGTTAATCTTCTATTAGATTACAGTGGATAGGGAAACTGCCATCCAATTGCTAGCTGCTTTCTCTAATGCTAATCATCCGTGCAGTGGGGAAAAGGCTTAAATACACATTAGAAAGGTCTTCAGCCTTTAATGCCATTATAAACGCTGTCTTCACAGGGGGTAGCTATTACTTGTCGTGCTGGGAACAGAGGCACAGCCTCACAGGGTCACAGTGAAAAATCTAAATATGTCTGTCCACAAAGAAAGCTGAGTGTTTACTCGCTCCAAGGGGAAAGCGCTAGTTATACCAGGGAGAAATGAGATGACCTTAGCTGGGTGCTGAAGAGGACCATCCACGAGGAACGGATGGATGTCATGTGTCCAGGGAGGACACTCCATCTCCCACAGGGCATCCCATTCAGGAAGTCCAACATGGACAGAATCAGGAGGAAATGGCGGGCAAAGACAAAGCAAAGAACACTTTGATATAATTATTTCTAAAAACTGAATGTGGAATGAGATTTTCTAAATGTATTTTGAAAATAAGATTTTAGAATTGTCAATGTTACAAAAGGCAAAGAGGGGGCTAAAAAGTGTTGTGGGTTCAGAATTTGGGTCAACTAAGGGAATTATGTGACATTGGGCTGGAGCCTACTCAGGAGGGGAACATGCCATAAGGGGCATTCTCCTTGATAAAATCAGAATAGGGAAAACGGATTAGACGAAAGCATCCTGAGCAAGTTAGGTCTATCGGCATTGCTAAGTCATTGCATTCACCTGACAGAACGCCTGCTTATGAAATGGAGATTCAAGTATCTGAAGGCAAAAGGCACGAGATGTGGAATCCATTCTCAAATGGTTTAGAAATAATTGAATATTAACACACCACAAATACCAGTGTGGGCAGGGTAAATACTGTGTGATTCTGCCTACATGAGGTGTTTACAGGACCAGGCCTCATCGGCTAGGAGAGACTAGTGTTTTCCAGGGGTTGGGGGAGGGGAGTTGCTCTGTGTCTCTGTGTACCTGTAGTGGGAAGTTTGGATGGTATGTAATTTACACTTTAATGAAGTTGTTTATAAAGTTAATATGAACAGGTTCAGGAGGAAGACCCAATGGATGTCTCCAGGTTATTGTATGACGGCAGCTGAATATCTGCCAGCTGCAGCTTTGAAATGAAACATCTGCAGTCTGTTTGTGGCACATGTGGAGAGGGGAAGAACTGGTCATTGTATTAATTGTTTTTATAAACTCAGCATTTTTTTTTGTCTGGCTCCTTTCCTCCCACTGTCATTATAGACAGCCACTTTGGCAAACATAACTTGGTTGAATGTTCCCATTTCTCAGATTTGGGCTCAAAAGTTGTTAGGGTGGTGAGGCCACGCTCATGTGGCTAGAAAGAGCCAAATCTCATGCTGTGAGACCTTCTGGAAGTAAGAGCGTCCACAAGGCTTTGTTGGGTTGTGTAACATGAAGTTGGCAAAAAAAGCCCAATGTTAGTTACGGTTATAAAGTTACAAACTCCACAGACAGAAAACAATGTTCCAATTTTCTGTTTAGACCAGAAGGAAATTGTGGGCACTCTATCACAGAGCCATTCTTTTTCCTTCTGTCATATAAAAGCACAACAGGACAATAAGTTAAAATAGAATTGATTTGCTATTACATATGATAGCAGAGAGGTTTCCAAGATGAAATGCCACATGATTTCAAGGGATCTTCGTCAATCCGCACTGGGTCAGTCATTGAACAGGAATCATTTTAAGGGTAGGTGCATATTCTATAGTTAAGACAGGCTTTCACACTAAGAGTGCGTTGAGAATGAGCAGTGGGTAAATATCGGTCTCCTTTGGTTTCTTCTCAGTTTTAGGCCATTTGGAGGCTACTTACAGAGGACACATATTTGACACGTGACTCGGTTTTGCATATTTCCTACCCACCGTGAAACGTTTAGGGAAGCATCAGAAAAGCATGGTTTATGGAAGTCTTCTCTCAGATTTACTGTCCACGGGATGTGTCACCGTTATGAAACACTCCCTCACAGAGGTCCAAAACCTGCCCACTTGCCTCTTCTGAACAGATGGCTGTTCCCTGCGGGATCCCTGACTGGCAATGCTGATGTATGACAGAGGGTGTCGCACGGAAATAAAGCAGAAGGGGGACTCTCCGGGAAGGGTTTGGAAGAGGAAGGAGACAAGAGATGGTCATGGGTAATAAGGGGGTGACTATAATAAAAACACATTACACACATGCATGAAAATGCTATGATAGAACCACTAAATAGATATATCTAGTATAGCCTAATAAAAAACTTTTAAAACGGTGGTTATTATTATAATCTATGAAATGTGCTAATAAGATGACAATTCAAATTATACATGAGCACATATAGTGACTATTCTAGCACGTCTGGCTACCACTACTGGCCTTGAAGAATATCTATATAAACTCAGAAGTTAGTGTTGTGTAAAGATCCCCCCCCCAGTACAGTTTTATTCTGAAATACTCTTAGTTCTGACTATATTTCCTGAACCATTTCATCAAAACTCACCAACAGACAGCTACAAGCCAGGCAGGGGAGGTGAGGTTCATGGCAGACTGGGGAGGTCCACCAAGGACGGACATGGTGGGTGTCTGAGGCCTGCTACGTCTCGCACTTGAAAGCCATCATGGTGAGTATACGGCACACACTGGATACCCAAAGATACTGGAGGTAGGAGCTGCATTAAGATTGGAGTGTAATACTAAACACAGCATAAAATTTAGGGTTCTAACTAGTGGTTTTGGAAATGTATCCCCAGGCTGGAGAGATGGCTCAGTGGTTAAGAGCACTGACTGCTCTTCCAGTGGTCCTGAATTCAATTCCCAGCAACCACATAGTGGCTAACAAATATCTGTAATGGGATCCGATGCCCTCTTCTGGTGTGTCTGAAGACAGCTACAGTGTACTCATCATATACATATAAAATAAATAAAATCTTAAAAAAAAAAAAAAAAAAAAGAAAAAGAAAAAAAAATGGAAATGTATCTCCAGGCTTTCCAGGACATGAGGATGCAGTACGCAGTATATGTGCAGACCTACTCTCACGGTCCCACCAACATGTATGTCACTTTGGGTTTTGGCAGCATAAACATAGTTAAGCATAGTGATGCCTGAAACCACACATTAGAGCCTCAGAGCCTCAGACGGTGAAGGGGGCAACTTCTCTAGCGAGTTCATCCTAGGCAAGATCCAGGCCACTTTGGATTGTCTATCTCCTTTCTCAGCATCTCCCAGCCGAGATTACAGAGATCGGCAATGCAGAGGCAGAGCAGAGCCAGGTTCTCCTATCTCGGGCACGGCTGGACTCGCAGGCTACTTTCCGAGTTGGCCTTCCTGCTACATGCAGAATAAAGACACCAAAGGGTCACATGGGAGAACGGAACAAGGCAGATCCCACCTGACACGCGTTCCTGCCAGGCTCTGAACGTCAGACTTGCCGTGTCACAGACAATGAAACTGATGAAGTTAGCTGTGTGGGCTTGCTGAGACTATGAAATTAATGCTCAATTGTCTCCTTTCATAATCCCTTTCAAACCATCATGCGCCTCTCCTGAATAAGCATTGTTAAGAATCCCCCGAAGTAATCATTAACACTCGAGCCAGCCGGTGCTTGTGAACCATCTTACAAATACAAAGGAAGGTTCTGTAAATGTTTATTCTCATTAACGAGACTAATTAGCCGATGGCTCCGTGCAATATTCCCACACAAAGGTTTCTGGGTGATGCTCACTGTGCATGACAGGAAATGGCATGGAACAGCGTGGTGCAATGCTCCGCAACTCGGGATGCTTGGGAGGTGAGCCGAGGAAAATGTGTCTCTGCTTTCCCAATCAGAGGCAACAGAAAGGACCAGTTGGAGTCCTGCACTGTGTGGAGTCATTTTTTTTTTTTTCTTTCAAGTCTCTGCTTTGTGGACTGCATGCTGCTATGATGCAAAGCACTTCTATGTTCTTTAGGTCCTGAGAATAAATCTTAATAGCTGACTGGCTCTCCGAGGTGAGGCGCCTCGCTTGGGGTCAGCACAGATTACATAGGTTTGCTTGTCATGTGCCTTACATCAAAGGGACAAGAAGAGGGACATTCTTCTAATGCTGTTCTTTAAGACTCCCACATACTTAGTGAAAACAGCTCCTGAAACTCAGATGTCTCAAACATGACACTTTTGCCTGAGTGCACTGCAGTCTGCATTAATTATGTCGTATCTCCTGTGCTCGCATCTTGGGCTCCTGAACTTGGGTGAGCTTCCTAGACAGCAAACGTGACTATGAACATGTATTTAACACCTGAACTAGCCAATCTTTAATTTATACTCTTTACCCAGCCCCTTTTCCAGCCTGTGTAGTATGGGACTCTATCCCTCAATCCCTGCAATTACCCCAAAGCCAGGTACCATTTTTATTACTTAGTGTCCACTGATGTTTTCATAATATCAGTCTCTCTGATTTATATAGCTTCCCCAATTCCTCTCCATGAAAGCCTCCATAAAAACTCTGGCACACACTTTCTTGTGATCAACCCTGGTGCATCCCAAGTGGCCCGCGGCACCTCCTGCTTCTAGAGCTCTGTATGATTTCATTCCTTCGCGACAGGCATTTCCTTATTTTCATGTCTTGGGTGCCACACAAAATTAAAACATGGCCAGCATGTTTTTCAAAATGTGTCAGTAGACAGGACTAACGGTGTGATGGTGATTCTGTGGACACAGCCCCAATTTCCCTCTTTGTCTGCACACTCCACTTTGCCAGGCCTGGCTACATGTTAATAGGCAATCCCACCAACCATGCTGCAAGTAGGCCTGAGATTTTAATCTGTTTTTATTAACTTAGGTATTTATTATATATTATTAAGGTGGATACAGACTCAGGAATGGCTAGTTCAGGTACGAAGGGTATGCTCATAGGCAAATTTACTATTTAGGAAACAGCTTAATCCTGGGAAGGGTGAACCCTACCTGCTTCTTAAAATCACGCATACTTTTTAGTTCAGATGTGGGCTGGGAGGGTAACATGTATGAAGGCCAAAGGACAGCCTTGGGTGTCATCCTTGAAAACGCCATCTGCGTCTTTGAAACAGAGTCTCTCTTTGGCCTGGAGCTTGCTAAGCAGGATAGACCAGTTGGCCAATGACTCTCAGGGATCCTTCTGTCTCCAGCTCTCCAGCGATGAGCTGAGCATGAGGTGCCTGCCCTTCCTCTTGGCATTTTATGTGAACCCTGGAGCTCAGACTCAGGCCCTCTTGTTTGCAATGTGTGTGCGTGATAGACTGAGCTATCCGCCCAGTCCCACTAGAACATTGTTGAGGATTTCAATAAAACAATGGCTTTATAAAGCATCCCATGAGCTAATGAACAAGTGCAGACCAGGGAGGTGGGTTGCTCCCGACTGAGTCCTTAATAAACCCCATCACAGCCTCTGTCACACTGAGTTGGAAGTGAGAAAGAGTATTTTTGTCTCTTTTCACTGTGACATCGCACCTTCTCGCTGTTGGTTTGCAGAGTCATCGCTGCCGTGTGGCAGGACGACTTTTAATAAAACCTGCTAATGGAATATGATAATCACATATGTAATTAGGGAAGACGGAGAACAGATGTATAATGAGGATGACCGTGGACAGGGACACCTTCAGAAAAGGCACGGACTGGGCTTAAGTGGTATGTTGGCCTGGCTCTCCCGAATGAGAGCTGTCTTCAGTTTTATACACTGTGCTCTCATTCTGGGTAAGGAGGAGGAGTGGACCTGGGCAAGAGGTGAGCGAAAGCAGAAAAACACTCTGTGAGCCACTTAAAGCTTCAGGGTCTGGCACCATGCCATCCAAAAACCCAACAAACACCCTAAAACCCAAGCCAACAACAATGAGAACAACAACAACAACAAAGACAGCAACAGCTACTAAAAACCAACTCCTTAAGCAGCACTTGGCTAACACCATGAACCAAGAGAGTAGGGACATCATGTTCATAATCTCCTGAGCTGGAAGGGTTCATACTGCCAGCCTGACAGGATGCAGGATCAGCTAGCAGAGGGGTCTCTGAGGAGACCTGTGAGGGTTATCTAGGTTACCCAGCTGGGAAGAGCTCCCCGATTAAGGACAGACTGCTCCTCGACTGGATACAGTGTGCCAGCTGTCGCAAGCTCTTGCCATCTTGACTTCATATGACAGACTGTATCCTGAACCTCCGGGCTGAAATCAACCCTCCCCTCTGTATTGGCTGGTATTTTATCACAGCAACAGGAAACCTCAGGACAAACCGTCCCGGAAGGAAACTATGTGCACGACTCAAGACAATTCCCTTAGGCCCTGCCAATACTGACAGCCAAAGGCTATCCAAAGGCCTCTGGAGAGCAGGTCCTAACCTCTAACTCCCCAGCCTATAGACTGACAACCCCAGGCTGAAGGAGAGAGGCTAAGAAGTCATTCTCTTTCTAGGTCTCCCTAAAATAAATTTTAAAAGATATATTTTTTTGTAGTTTTGTATAGAGTGGTTTTATAGCTGCCAGGCAAGCTGGGGTGGGAGGTGGGGTACTAACTGAGCTCTGGGACGCACTGTCATTAGCCTAAAATCTCCACTATACCTGAGAGCTTTATCACTTTACCCTTATTACTTCTTGGGCACAGTGGTTAGGGACCAAACACTAACACCCTCATGAGGAATGTCCTTCTTATCCAGTGGGGATTCACAAGGACTATCACCCCCCCCCTTCTGTCAGTTTGAAATAGGGACCGGGGCAGGCAGATCTCTGGGAACTGTAAACATGGGACCGTGAGTGTTGTCACATGTGTAAGATATCCTCTGTGATCATATAGAAAGCTTCATTAGCAGTTTGAATAACATAAAGCAGAAAGCTCCTTGAGTAACATTGCCAGGGAATGGTGTCCTTGCAGTGAAATAAGTAACTTCTGTGAAGAAAGGCAAGGATCACAGCCAGCACGAACCTTTGTCCCTATGTCAAGCTTGCTGTCCCTTCCTCCTCTGCTCCTGAGTCTCGGCAGCCTCGCCAGGAGGCTGGGTCCTCCCTAGGCGAAAGCACTCCGGACCCGGTGGTTCTGTGGTCTACATTCCTGTGGTCTCCCTCCTTGCTCGTCCACCTCATCCACCTGCTTTACAGAATTCTTCATCATTATAAAGAACACACAGAGGGGCTGGAGAGATGGCTCAGTAGGGAAGAACACTGGCTACTCTTCCTGAGAGTCCGGGTTTGGTTCCCAGTACTCACATGGTTGCTCGCAACCATTTCTGAGGATACCCTGGTCTCCATGGGCTTTATATGCACATGGTGCACAGACATACATGCAGGTAAATCACCCATATTACACACACACACACACACACACACACACACACAGAGAGAGACTCAAATAATCCATAGACGCAACCAACCAGTAGTCCTCACAAGCTTCCTGATGGAAGGACTGGTTCTGAGTTTCCCAGTGGATTTTAACAAAGTCCCTGGAACTTATGAAAGAATTCTGCAGTGGGGACAGGTACTTTGGATTTTTCATACAGTGAACCTAACTTACACATGGGAATCACACATCAGCTGGATTATTTTTGTCTTAGAGATGCCTATTCTTGGTTGTCAACTACATCTGGAATTAACTAAAAACCCAAGCAGCTGGGTACATCCGTGAGTGATTTTTAGTTAACTGGTCCATTTAAAGAAGTAGGAAGACCCACCCTACATCTGTCCCACACACTCTGGTGGCCACCTGTAGAGAAGAGATGGAAGAAAGAAACTTCCACTCTCTGCTTGTCCTCAGTCTCCTTGGCAGGTCCATCCCTGTGCAGGCATTAGAGCCTATTTCTTCGGGATTCCAGCGTACACTGAAGACCAGCTGGGTCATCTGGCCTCATGAACAACTAATAGATTAGCAGGACCACAGCCTGTTAGACATTCTAAGAAACCCCCTTTTCATACACATAGAATCCTTCTTTCAGTCTGTTTCACTGACCAATGCTGTCTTTGGCAGTTCCATCAGCAGGCAGCCATTGTTGGATTAGCAGGACCGAACAGCCTGTTAGTCATTGTAATAAATCCCCTTTTCCTATCCACAGGATCCTCCTCTCAGTCTGTTTCTCTGGAGAGCACTGACCAATGCTGCCTTTGGCATCTCCACCACTCGCTGTTTTCTCTCCTTCCCCGAATCCATCTTTGTTTATTCTCTCACAAGTTCTGTACCTCTCTTTAACTACAGAAATGAAAACCTCGGTCAAATTCGAGGAAGCTGGCAGTCTAAAGTCACTGGTCAACAAGCTGGCACTGGTCCAGCGTGATCTCGCACCCGGCATCTGTCTCAGTCACGGGGAAGCACATCTCAGCCATGCACATCTGTCCTGGCAACCACAGCAGGGACACAAAAGAAACACCGTAAATTAAATTCCAGTGAGCCACAAGTCTAATGAGCTTTATTAGCAGATGAGCACACATTTAAGAAAAAGCTGCTGATGGCCTGATACTGTCCTGACCCCCTTCAGGGAGAGGGAAGACCTGGGAAATGAAGTCCCTATGTAGTCCTCCTGTCTGGATCATGCATGCATCAGGGGAAGCAGTCCTCCTGAGGAGGTGGGGGCAGCTGATAGATGTCTCTAGGGGATGGACCAGCATCTTGGGGGCTCACTCTTGTTCTCCCTCCCACTGAAAGAGGAGGCTGGTGCTTCAGTCACTCAGACACATGCATTTAGAACCTGTTGCCATAGTCACCCTGAACACACCCTTTGGGGTTTCGGCCTCAGGACTCTCAGCTTACCTGGCCACTAATGGCTCTAAGTTGCTCGCTGCCTTACCCCACCAGCTCCTGACACAGGGTTTGCCTTGGCATCAGCCACGTGCCACCTCTAACCCTATAGCCTGTCCTTTTCTCATGAGGACTGGGCAAGCGCAAGGCCCGTGAAGTGAAAACACCAGGTTATTCCTTTTCAAATAGTTTTCTTTTTTGGCAACCTAGTCACCTGGTATTAATATCTTAATATTTATACGATACTTCCTGGTGAGCCCAGCGACTTGGTATCTTACATCCTGGAAGCCCACACACTCAGAAACAGGATGATTCCTTAATGCACAAATATAATTCCTCACGAGGGCTGTAAGCACCCTGCCTCTTGTGTATAATTCCTAATTAAAGGATGCAATGCTTATTTTACATTTAATGAACTCAGCAAAGCAAGGGCTTTGTGGGGGAGAGGCTCTGCCACTTAAACCCTGTCCCAATTGCTTTGCCCGCTTTGATGTATTCTTTATTACTATAGCTTTAGTTTGTTTTTTTTAAAGTACCTTTAACATTTTAACATTTTCTTTGAAATATAAAACAATAGCTACGAGAAAAAGCAAGAAAAAGAGGAAATTTGTTAATGTTTGAAATGAAAATTATATGTGAACAAACCCATTAGCCATTCTAAGAAGAGCAAGAATAAGGAGAAAATGTGAATTTGGGGAACAGGCCAACTTGGACAAGAGTCCCTTGCAGACCTTCAATTCCAAGTTTTTCTAGATCTTTTATTTTACTTCAGGAGATTCCACTGTACACAGTATGCTGTCCTCTGTTGACTGTGTGGTGTTTTCACCCAGGGAGCCTTGGTGAACCCGCCCCATAAGGCTTTTCTCTCAGCTGCAGATTTGATGTGCTGGCCTGTAATGCCTTTGTCCTGTCCCTCAGATGTGGCAAGGTGTATGTAACCCAGCTGCCAGCGGTGACCCTGCTTCTCTGCATGGGGCAGGGATGTCCTGGAGCCAAGGCTTTGTTATGCAAGAGAATGTTTTAGGGGCAAATGACAGCTCATTTCTTTTTTTCTTTCTTTCTTTCTTTCTTTCTTTCTTTCTTTCTTTCTTTCTTTCTTTCTTTCTTTCTTTCTTTCTTTCTTTCTTTTTTTCTCGAGACAGGGTTTCTCTGTGTAGCCTGGCTGTCCTGGAACTCACTTTGTAGACCAGGCTAGCCTCGAACTCAGAAATCTGCCTGCCTCTGCTTCCCGAGTGCTGGGATTAAAGGCGTGTGCCACCACGCCCGGCACTGACAGCTCACTTCTGCTCTCCACCTGAAAAGGGAAGGAGGGGAACTTTCTGGATCACAGGAATACCCGGCGCTGACATTGGGCACCGTAGCTCACAGAAATCTTTCAGGATATCACTTCACTTCATGTTCGCTGCTTTTCAGGTTGACACAAGAGTTATCTCCATCTCTGTGTACGAATAAGGAAACTCGGAGCTAAGCAGCTACCTAACTGGTCCATGGTCACGTGACGGAACTGGAACCGCGGTGTTAGAACCTAGACCAGGCACTGCTCAGGGCACGCCCATCTGAAGCTGTGTTGCTCTCCTCCTGTCTGCCTGATTCTGCGCACAGGCTCTAGGCCATCAGACTCTTAAGGTTTACTGATGACGAGAAAAGCGATATGACAGGGATACATTAACTAAATGGAACTCTCCTCCCCTCCTCCCTCCTCCCTCCCCCTCCTCCCTTCCTCCCTCCTCCCCTTCTGCTGCTGCCCAAGAATCAGACATAGCCTGATTAGAAGCATAGACTATGGTCTACTCATCAACCCAAACTAGCTCAACTATGAATCAGCCATCTTTGTTAAGGACAACGGGCTCACAGGCCACGTCCAGAACATCACTTTTTTTTTGTAGTGGCTATTTAATAGATTAAAACATTGTTTTAATTAGTCTCTGTCAATGATATTAGAAGCTTACAAAATAAGGCAAACAATAAAAATACATCTCTTTGTTACTTGGGAATGAAATTGCTTCTATCCTTCTACAGATAAGAGAATTATCACAGGAAGGCAATCTCCCATCTCCACAAACAATCTTTATAGCGGTATTTAAATCAAATTGCCTGGAAATAATCATATTTGAAGGAAGTAGAGAAAACTTCTTGAGGTAAGTCATCTTGGGGGCGATGTCTGTGACATACAGCCATGGATTTTTGTGTCTTACGGTCTTCCTTGGCTTTAATTTGCTATTTTTTAAAAAGCAAAGTAACTAGTACAAAAATGGCTCAGTTTTTTTTTTTTTTACAATGACATTCCTATGAGAGACTGAAAGAATTGTAGATTAATGTTGCCATCCACTCCCAACAGCTCTGAGGAACATTTTTATTGGACAATAAAGCTTTCTTCCTTGTGTTCTATACGATTCCTTTTTTTCTTCTTTCAGAAGATACTGCCGTTTGTATAAAGAGGAGAAATACAAATGCTTATTATCCAACAAAGCAATTCTAGTAAATTAAATTCGTTCAATTCACATAAGGCATAGAGGACCAAACACTTCAGGGAGTGGGAAGTTAATATTCAAACACAATGCATTTGAGACCTTTTGTATACTGCCCAGGTCTATCTTTGGAAAAAGATGGCAGTATTCCAGCCTGCAGATTCTCTCCCAGTGTGTGGATTCTGATTGCCACATCACCAGCTGTCGTTGGAAGTGGTTCTAAAATTCACATAGCTTTTCTCCTATAGTCTGAGCTGACAGTCCCTGCTTCTAATCTGAAGCAGACCAGATATTGCTAATAAGACTAATAACACAAAAACTCCTCTACACAAAATCCAGGAGTGTTCAACTCCTGTAAGTGTAGAAAGAGGAGGTGGGCACAGGCCGCACCTAGGATGCTCATGCTGATGGGTTAGCTAGCGGAAGCATTCCAACCCCAACTCAGGAGCTGAAAATACAGAGTCCTAATTTGTCAGGTGCTTAAAAATTGGCTCTGACTAAACACAGGAAGTTGGTGAGCTGAATCCTTAAGATCCATTCCAGTTCCAAGTGAACGTGTACCTCGCTCGTCGTCGGCCTGAACTCTGCATCTAATCCAGCACTGGCCGGTATCCAACCTTGTTCATTTAATAGTCAACATTTGTCAAGGGCTCCCCATGTACCGAGCCCTGCGTTAGGCATGTGTTAGGGGACAGATACAAAGAAGGCTCCTGCCTTTGAGGAATGTGGAGAAGTATTAGATTCAAAGGGAGAAGTCTGAAGGCAGGCACAAGGGACTCTGTGTCTCCGTGTGTGGGGCTCACTGCTGAAGGCAGTGGCAGGCCGGCTCCTCTGATGAATGCAGATGTAAACTCAATCATGTGCTAATATCTTCTGAAAGGTACCCACTGGTAAACTGACACCTCTGTGTGCCTTAGAAAAAGCAGCAGGGTACGAGGTTGAAGTACACACAACCTGTGTCCTGTTGTTCTTCAGAAACAAACTACCCGTCACCATTTATGGTATCTGACACTCTCATCAAGGTGTCAAAGATCCCGTGCAGTATTCCGGCTATAGGAAGTGAATCGTGCTACTGGCAGCAGTTAATAGGACCAGACTTGAGGCACGGAGTCAGGATGTGGCACGGAGTCACTTGAAGTAAGAAAAGAGTACATGAACTGGCACTGGGAGCCAAGCATGGCCTATCCCAAGCTCAGAGCTCCTGCAAATCCTCTCTTCAGAGAATTCATAGTGAGAACAGGATTCCACAGCAGGGGAGAGCTGCAGAAGAGAATGAGAAGGCCAGGCAGGGGCGCTTTAAAGTGTGGGAACACTGCTGGGGAAAATGTCAGGACGACTGTCTAGGGCTCCCCCAGGAACCAGGCTACAAAGCTGAAGCCCTGCAGACCCACTGCCAGTGACAGTGCATTCTGGGGGTGGCTTGGTCCTGCTTGCCATGTCTTTAAGCAGTGGTGTTCTGAGTTCCAGCCCCACTGCCTATTTTTCTTCTGCCGACCATCAGTGCCAAAGCAAGGAACAAACAAGAGTTGGGTATGGTGAGAACAAAGGAAAGCTCTGGACCGAACCAGACCAGGGTGATGAATCTATGGAGGTCTGAGCAACCCTTACCTTTGGTTAGTGTTGAAACAGCAAAGCTGTAGGTAGCTTACTGAGGTCTTTGTTTGAAGATGAAAATACTAAGAACATATTTCTTTTTATTTACATATAAGAGCGTGCCAGCTTGTCTGTATGGGAATGATGCTCATGCAGGTGCCTACGGAGGTCGGAGGTCAGGAGGTCAGAAGAGGGTGATGGATCCCTAGGAATGGGAGTTACAAAGGTAGTTAACACCCACCTGGTGCTGGGAATCAATTGGGTCCTCTGCAAGCCATCTCTCCAGCCCTAAGAACACATTTACGATGTCCCTGGTCTCTTAAAGACACCTCACAGCCCACGTGTAACCTAACTACGCTTTTCTTTGTGGGCTTGGTGAGTCTCAGCTCACCTTTTAAGACCCCCCCCCCCCACATCATCAAGGTATGGATCGAAATACATATTCTTGATCTTCATCTGAAACACAGATTCCTGTTGTCACTGGGGGTGAGGGTGGGGTTCAGATAGCCCGAAAGGCTTGCTCTGCCAAATACCCCTACAGGGGACGATCATTCCTGAGCTTGCTGGGGTGGGGGTGGGGTGGGGGCAGGGCGGGGGCAATCTAAGCTGGGAGAGCATATACTGACAGGTAAGGAGCTAAAGCTGTTCCAGATTCTGAGTGGCAGTGGAAATGAACTTGATGGCCTCATCGGGGACACAGAAGCTGAGGCACAACACATGTGAGAAGCTCATCATGGACGAACCTTTCAGTTTTCTCTTGGTCGAAGCTCATGGGAACCCAGAATCCCAGGAGGCTGCAGCTTTACCTAAAAGTTTCAGCGATGGGTGAATTAAACTTTGTTTTCCATGGGTGGCTCCATTTACAAGTCTTTTAAAAAGGGTAACAGAAGGAAGACGCTCAGCTGCTTGCTTTGACTGACAGTTCTAATGGCGATGAACATTTTCAATATTGAAGCCCCACTGTTACATGTGGCAAAACTGAAAAAAAAATTCCCTCACAGCCCTCAACTCTCCTCTCATAAACCATCACACAGAGAGGCAAGGCACCGCTGAGTTGTTACTGTGCCAGCAGCTGGCGTTAGTGCAGTGTGGGCTCTGGCTCCCCTGCTCTAAGCGTTCTAGCTGCGGCCATTTAACAGTTCTGCTTGCGATAACCTGGCTTCTGATTTGCATGAGATCCCCAGGTCCTTCTTTATCTCCCACTGCCGCTGAGGTGCAGTGCTGGGCTGTCACGCTTTTATGTCACCTTTGCTCCTATCTACTGTAAGTTCAGGGTTCAAAGGGCGTGTGCAGTCAGGGGGATCCCAGGGCATTTCCCTTTGCATGGATGAGAGCTACCTGTTGCTTCTACCTTTGTGTTGCTGTTGTTACTTTAGGTCAAGGCTGGCTCTGAACGGTTTCATTTCACTTTAACCAAGTATCAACCAAGCAATCTGGTTTGTTTCCATCAAGAGATAGCCAAGCGGTTGACAGGCAGCCATCTTAATATGCTTTTCCTCATTTACTGTGTCTGAAATGTCACCTCTCTGCCTATTGCACTTTGGATCTTAGATTGCTCCTAAAGGCCTAACTGTTAATGGCCTATTCATCCGGGTCAGTGCAGGACATGGTGGAATTTCAGTGGGTGGGGCCCAGTGGGAGGAAGCTAGCTCACTGGGGATGTGTCCTTGAAGAATATACTAGAACCCAGACCTTTCCCTGTTTCTCTCTTTGCTTTTTAACTGCTATGAGGTAAGCAGCTTTGTCCATTGGACTTGCCCCACCATGACATTCTGCCTCACCACAGGTCCAAAGCAATGAAGCCAACCAAACATGGCTGTAAACCTCCGGGCTGAGCCTCACTTCCTTATGACTTGACTAGCTCAGTGTGTTAGTTGCTGTTCTATTGCTGTGAAGAGATACCGTGATGGAAGAAACTCTTATAAAGAAGGCATTTAATCGGGGGCTTGCCTACAGTTTTAGAGGGCTAGTCCAGGATCCTTATGGTGGCAGACAGACAGGCATGGTACTGGAGCTGGGAGTGGGGTTTTTAGATCAAAGTACATTCCCAGTGACACGCCTCCTCCAACAGAACAACACCTCCTCCAATTAGACCGTACTACCTCCAACAGGCCACACCTCCTCTAATAAGACCACACCTCTAACAGGCCACACCTCCTCCAACAAGGCTACACCTCCTCCAATAAGACCATACCTCCTCTAACAGGCCACACCTCCTCCAACAAGGCCACACCTCCTAATCCTAATCCTTTTCAGAGAGTTTCACTCCCTGATGACAAAAGCATTCATTTCCTTTCTTCCTTTCTTCCTTTCTTCCTTTCTTCCTTTCTTCCTTTCTTCCTTTCTTCCTTTCTTCCTTTCTTCCTTTCTTCCTTTCTTCCTTTCT
>NC_034599.1:96784858-96829413 GCF_900095145.1 Mus pahari
ATATATATATATATATATATATATATATATGCCCTATGTGTATGGATATATATATATATATATATATATATATATATACCCATCCTATAGGGATGCAGGTAGAATGTGGTGTGCTTCAAGTTCATTTCCCCTAACAAGGAGTGGCTCGTGCTCATGGGGAATGGGGCTGGTTCAGATGCCTGCATTGATAGGGTACACTGAGTCCCAGCGTCCTTGGAGGACTGATTCTTGACTCTCTCTCTCACCAACATCCAAGGATGCTCAAGTCCACTATATGAGGTGCAGTAACATCTGCAAATAATTAATGAACATCCTCATGACGCTTGAAATCACCCGAGTTAGTTACGATATTGAATATAGTATAAAGAGTTGTTATCCTACACTGTTTAAGAGTTTTTATTTTGCTCAAGGGCAAAATTTACAATTAAACCATTTCTAACAAACATCTGTGTCTTTTAGGTAGGGGTGTGTGTAGGATTGGGCAGCTGCTTTGAAATCTAACCCACATACCTTCTCTATAGCGTTCATTTTATTGTCATGAATTATGTCATAGTTCCCTCACTCCCCCTCTTCACAGACGATCAGCAGTTCCATACAAAGGAGCCAAGGAAAATATTCTGACAAACAGAATGAGCTAGCTGGAAGTGACTCTATTAACCTCCGTGGCAACTTCCAGAGGACAGGGACCCAGTCAGATCTCATTTGTCAATAGCTTGTTCAGGGAGCAAACACACACACACACACACACACACACACACACACACACACACACACGCACACACACTCACACATTATTGTGTCAAACAGTCGGCTACTTCAGAGCGTGTTGTTTACAGAGTCCTTACTGGATTAATGGAATCACAAGGTCACTCATACTCCTGGATACAGTCAGCATTGACTCTTTCTTAAAGGGGCTTCATAAGGAGGAGTTTTTGGGGGGATGATTTACTCACCCCATATAAAAGACTGAAGTAGTGATTAAGAAAACATAAGGGCCTTCTGATCAGCCTCCTGCAATTCCAGAAGCAGCCACAAGGAGGTATTTGTCTGATTGCTCTCCTTGTTTTTAACTGAAGAGGAACATAGATAGCATTTGGCTGTTGAACACAACACAGGATACTGAAGGATGGGATTAGCTAGATGCCAGTCTGAGGAAGACATACATGCCAGTCTGAGGAAGACACCGGGTAGGAGAAGGAAACAAAAGATATAAAACAGGATCCACCTCCTAATAGATCTGCACCATTGCTGGGTACACAGGCAAGCTCAAGGCCACAGGGTCCCAGAGAACTCCTCACGGCTACCTTGCTGTAACCTGAGGCCCATGCAGGTAACGATATGTGGTTGACAGCTGGAAGTCTCATCCTTAAACACGGGAAAGCTGCACGTGGCAATCAAGGATGACCTCAGGTTTTTTCTATGCTTCTCATTGAAAGTATTTCAATATTCATAAAGTCTCACTGGGGCAGGAGGAGTTCGAGCGCGTGCGCTTGTGTGTGTGTGTGTGTATCAATGCTTAGCTCTTTACATGGGTGTTGGGGATCTGAACTCAAGTCACCAACATGAACACAGACAGGGACAATGTAGGAGTGGGTGTTATCACACATTAAGGTGAACAATTAAGGATAGACCAAGGAAGCTAGTTTTCTCGAGGGAGAAGACAATTAATTATACTGGTTTCTCTCTCTCTCTCTCTCTCTCTCTCTCTCTCTCTCTCTCTCTCTGAGACAGGACTTGGTCTTTTCTATTCATCAATTAATTAGGCCCTGGAACATCTGGACCACTACAGAGGAAGAGAAGAGCTAACTGCTGAGACAGGTTGGGGAGGAGCTCTAAAGGAGCCAGGGCTACTGGGCGTGGTGTGGGCTGCTCAGGACCGCCTGCTGCCTCTCTGGCCACTAGCAGGTAACAGAGGAGACCAAACGGGAGACTGAGCAAGAAACTCAGTTCCAGCTTTTGAACACGTTGCTTTCTGAAGCCCACTGGTCCGAACACTCCCATTAGCATGACCTGCAACTGAGCCGTCTAGAACAGGAGCCAGCAGGCCTGTGTGTCTGCGAGCTTGGCATCTAGCTGGTCCACAAGGGCTGGCTGGAAACTCTGCACGGGCGTTTTCTCCTGCATGGTTTGATCCACAGAGGCTGCTGTTAAGATGTTTGTTCTTCTTTTGGCTCCTGAGATGGTACCAAACTGATGGCAGATGAACTCTAGTTCTCAAAGATACAGAGGCACGGCTTAGCATCACCCATAACTTTATCTTTCTGTATCTTGTGAAGCTATAGCATCTCATTGGAATGGCTCTAAGCATCAGTTACATAAGCCCTGAAGGTATGAGAGGCACACTCATCTGCAATGACTCCAGAGCAGGGCTTGAAGGATGCGCTGGTTCTGAAAGAGTTCCCTGACTCTGTTTCTTCGTGTTTCATTTTCAAAGAGCAGACTGTGGAGGAAAGCTGACGGTCATGTGAGCTTTCTGGCTGCCCAGATTCTCTCTGTGTGTGTTGGGGGGAGGGGTAGCATTTTCCTGTAATTAAACTGTAAGAACTAATTGTAATTAAATTGCACTGACTATGAGAAATCTGTCACTTCTCAGATTTAGCTGTGAGGATGAACCTCAAGTGTGGGTGTAATTAAGACCTGAGCTGTGGAGGTCTTCAGGGCCCTATGCAGGTGGGAATAGGTGGGCCTTGATTTCCTGCAATCTTTGTCTGTCTCCCCCATCCCCCAGAACAGGTGGGTTAGGGGGGAATCTCTGATCTCCCTGCAAAGATGCTGGGTTGTTAATCTAAGGAGAGAGTCTCATTAAAGCTTTTATTTAATTACTAATGTCATGTGGCATATATGAGCTTACTCTTTGAAAAAAATCCCACTCATTTTAAAATTGCACACATGATTATATTTTGTTAAGGTCTAATAGAAATAGGAAGGGCTGCAATTTTCTTTGACTTTCTGAAAAGCTCAATCGGTCAGCTGCCACTCCTGCTCCCTCTTCAGATTCCTCTCTTGACCTTTTTCATTCATCTCTCTCTTCTGGAAACTGCTCTGTGTTAACATGGATCCAGTTCGAGCCTTCTAACTGCTGTCAGAATGCCTTTGACCCTGTAACCTTTTTATTTGGCCATTTCTCCCACTTTTCATTATTAAAAACAATACTGCAATATACATGCTGTGGGTGGAACTGGAAATATCCCTCGTGGGTTCTTGTTTTGAACACTCTGAGGAAGTCACCAAGGGCCATCTTTTGGGGATTGCTCCCACTTCTGATTCTGGCCTGCTGTCCTTAGTTCCAGGCTGGCAGCTGTACTGGCTGGTTTTGTGTGTCAACTCCTCTCAAGGTAAGAGTAATCAGAGAGGAAGGCGCCTCAGTTGAGAAATGCCTCCAGAAGATTCAGAGTAAGGCATTTTTTCAATTAGTGACCAATGGAGGAGGACCCAGCCAGTGGTGGGTAGGGCTGTTGTTGGGCTGGTGGTCCTGAGCTCTAAAGGAGAGCAGGCTGAGCAAGCCAAGTGAAGCGAGCCAGTAAGCAGCATCCCTCCATAGCCTCTGCATTGGCTCCTGCCTCCAAGTTCCTGCCCTGCCTGAGTTCCTGTCCTGACTTCCCCCATTGAGGGACTATGGATTTGCAAGTGTAGGCTGAATAAACCCTTTCCTCCCCAGCTTGCTTTTTGGTGGTGATTGTGTATCACTGCAACAAAAGAAACCCTGACCCAGACAGCAGCCACGTAAGTCAGCAGAGCCTCTGCTCCGTCACCATGGACTAAGTGGCTCTCCTCTGCCTTCCCCATCATGGTAGATTGTGACCCTCTGAAACCAGGAGCTAAAACAGATTTTTTTCCTTCTTTGTTATTTCTTTTTTTCCCTTCTTCGTTATTTCTAAGTCAAGCATTTTGTCACAGTGTCAGCTAAGTAACTAACATCATCTCACTAAAGGTGGGGCAGGACACAAGGAAGAAGATGGCTGCCTAAGAGCCTGGGTGCTCAGTAGGTGACCCCAAGTCTCTGAATCCAGCAGGGAGAACTGGAGCTTTAACCACCCCTGGACAACACCCAGGAGCGTCTCCTAACCCCAGTTGACCTCTCCTAACTCTATCTAATTACTTCCTTATATCAAGGCAGAGCTGCAAAAGTGAGTCTACGAGCAGAAAACATAGTTGAAGCCCAGAGTTTATTGAAATATCCATCCTCCTGCACTGCCCCCAGTGTACATTGTTTTGGGTATGAGCTACCATCTGCTGGGGTGGGGGAGGGTCTGCCCCATAATCGAAGTCGTGCTACTGAAAGAAATTGTAGGCATGTTCAAAGTCACACTCTCGCACTTGGCAGAGCAGACAACCAAAGCTTACAGAGGGAAAGTGGCCTTGGGAACATCACAGAGCGGATCAGTGGAAGGGCTGAGGCCAGTCATCTTGCTTACTGTGGAATGCTTGCCCATCATGACCCAGTATACCGACTGCCCTTATGCCTTTGCAGGGGGTGGGGGGTGGGGCTCTCTGTGTATCTCTTCCTTAGCCATGTGACTCAGGAGATTTTGTTTAAATGCCTCTGTCATGGGTAACAGCAGAAAAAAGATGACTGCTCACCGCTGTCTGCAGTGCCTCCTCCCGGACTAATTTTATTACTCTTGAATACCCAGGAAGCATAACTCTCTTGGAAAATTAATCCCTCTCTCTCCCCCTGTCCCCCCACACATTCACGCCCTACACATTATTTATTTCCCCATCAACACCAGTTTTGCACACTTTAGTGTTCCATGGCCAGACTTTGGCTCTCATGTGTTCTTGCACTTAAACATGCAAGTTCCTTTGATATTCGCTGCCTCTTCCTCCACACTGGCAATTTAAACACCACTTACTCTTTCCATTCAAGAACATAATCTTGTGAAGGACTATGGGTAGGTTGTACAATTGGCCTCCCTTCTTCCTTTCATAGTGTTCATGCCCTCTGCAACACAGCCTGGAGGGGGCCATTTCTACCAGGAGCTGAACTTGTCTGTACCCCTTGAATATAGGCTGGCCTGTGACTTACTTTGGCCAATAAACTATAAAGGAAGGGACGGTGTACTGGCTCTGGGGCTGGACTGCCAGAGGTCTTGTGTGGTTCAGTCTCTTCTTAGATACCTGTTAAGCTTCCGTGTGGATACGGTTGAGCAGTCTGCTAGAGAATGTGGGGCCATGGAGTCAGAGATGAGGAAGTTCTCAAAGGAAGCCATCTCAGATCAACTACCCCTTGGTTCCATTTTGAATCTGACCAGAGACATACATGAGAATTTGGCTTGAATCAGAAGTGAGGCGCTCTCTAGCAGGCCTACGCATTGCAGACAGGTCTAGACCTTTCCCTTGGTAAACCCTTAGAGTGCACTCCTAAAGCTGGCCCCCCAAGGTCTAGTCCCTTACTTGGCCACTGACTCCTTCCTGAGACTGAACTCCAAGGTCCAGCAACCAAGATTCATGATTTGGCTACAATGGCTAACCTGAACCATCAGGTCCTACCAACTCACCCTAGCACAGACTCTCCTTTTCTCTTTAAAGAACCCATTCCTGAAAACAAAACAAAACAAAACAAAACAACAACAGCAACAACAACAAAACCCTGCCTGCTGCTGCTGTCTGCCCTTGTCTGACCCAGAGGCATCTCCTCTGTGCTGAGAACCTGGTGTCTGAGTGTGTTCTGAGCTGATTCTGAAGGGCTGCCCCTTACAGGAAGGCCCGTGGCAATGATGGTTGTTTTAAGCTATTACGTTTTACGTTTTTTATGCTGTAAGAGCTAAATGATATCACTCAGTTTACTCCTGTAACTGAATGGAAATTAAGATCAGAAGTTACCCACTCAGGGTTGGAGAGACTGCCCGTTGGGTAAAGCTAGTGCTTGAGAAGCACAAGGACCTGAGTCTGGATCCCCAACATCTGTGTAAGCCAGGTGTGGCAGCAGAGACCCATACTCCCAATGCTAGGGCAGCAAAGACAGGTGGGTCGCTGAAGTTCTCTGGCTAGCTAATGGGTGAGCTCCAGGCTCAGTAACAGATGCTATCTCAAAAGATAAGGTGGAGTGTGATTGAGAAGATGCCTGATCCTGACCTGTGACCTCTATACACCTATGCACACTCATGAATGAACACACACACACACACACACACACACACACACACACACACACACACACTATATCCTCAAAGGGAAAGAGGAAACCGGAAGGGCTGATGAATGGCTGATTCCCGCTCTTCCTCTTTGAAACCACCCCAAGACTCCACAGCCTGTGATTATGAAAACAAACAGAAGTGCACAGGGTGCAGACCTGTCACTAATCAACACAGGAAAGTAACACACGGAGCAGCAGAAACTCTTTCTTTACAAAAGACTGCACAAAGAAATATGCCAGGCGAACCACGCAGGGACCTGTTTTCCGCCCTGTGACTTTTGCCGCCCTCTTTCATTATCACTGTCTTAGGCTCTTTCCTGTGAGCCTCCCTGTCCCCTTCAAAAAGGCAGCATCCTTCTCCCCTGCTCCTGTCACTCTTGAGGACAGGACCCCCCACCCCCCTGGCTGCTATGACCAGCTCCTTTCTAAGCCCTTCCAGGATCTATGCACCAATTCCAAAAGGCTCCCCCCTGCCCCATGTTACATTAAACAGAAAACACCTCCATAACCCTAACCCTCACCCTGGGTTTAATATAACTTATATATTAGCCTAAGAGTCAAGTAGTACTTGACTAGCTGAGGTAACATTGTTTCTAGCCTGCTTAGGTTGACTTTACAGCTTATTTTTAATATTTGCAACCCATCTTGTTGTTGTTGAAGCTCATGTGAAACATTTTCACAGACTCTGTGCCCAAAAGTACCTAATGGGAGAGTCACTTTGTCCTAGGCAGTCAGCTGGCAAGCACACGCCGAGTGCTTAATGTCTATCAGGCTCCTCAGTGAAAGGCTTCATTGGCTCATGTAGTCAACACTTGAGTGGGCCTAGATAGTGTGCTAAGTGCTGGGAGCACAGGTAACAAGCTCTTCAGCTCCTTCCTTTGACACTCAGACTCAGCCTACTGTTGGAGCAGGCAACCGACAACTAGAAGCTGTTGTCTTACACAAGGATGTAGGGTCAGGTGGGGTCATGACAGCTTTGCATTCTGGCATCTAAGGGTGACGGACAGACTGTGCCAGTTCCTCCTTGCAGCTGACCTTGGGTTGAGTCCTATATTTATTCTATTAAGACCACTGTGCTCTCATGATGGACACCATAGTTTTCAGACCAGCTCAGACTCTAGGACTAACAGGTATGCCTGAATGCACATCTGTTACCCATTTGCAGACGGTGCATTTCCCCTATGTGCTCAGACCTCTGTGCTGTGGAAGATGCTGGGTTCGGGCACCAGGTGCAGGCAAGACACAGTCTGTACCATGAACAGTCTGTACCTGGAACAGTTACACTACTTCATCTGCCATCGTGAGGTCCCTGCTCTGAGTAGGTGGCTGGGCCTCTCGGAGGCACCGCTTTAGGAATCAAGTCGGGTGAGCTGCTTTAGCTCAGAACTTCACAGACTTCACAGCTGTCTGACTCACCTAGGACGGAGGTTCAAACACAGACTCTGATTCCAGGCTGGAGTGAGGTCAATGCTTAACCGCCCCGAGTCCAGGGACTCTCCGATTAGATGGGCTTACTACCCACGGCTTACCCACAGCCTTCTATTTTGTTCAGTCCACAGACTGGATGAAGCACCAGGGCTCCCATTTCACAAATAACCCGGCGGGTTTGGAGAGGCGTTTTCGAAAAATTCAAGGCTTCTGACCTGAGTCCCACATCCTTACAGTTCACCTGCTGCCCCAGATGATTTTTCTCTCGACTTTTACCTCCCACGTCTTTCCAGGTCATTCATTTTAAGGTCAAAATCCTGTGCTTCATTTCATCCTTTGCAAACCTTTGAGCCGACAACCTGACCTTTCTTCTTGTGCTGTGGGGCGGGCCGGGGAAGAAAATGATTTTTCCAAAGCACACTACAAAGGGCTTGCCTTGCCGTGATTTGGTCCAAAGCGATTATGCCCACTGGGAAGCCAATCCTGCCTGGGAACGCTGCTCAGAGTCCTTACGTGATTGGGCTTTGTTGCGGAGGGGAGGGGAAGGCACGTTGAGATCAGAGGGTTCCGGAGAGGGCAGAGCCTGAGCCTCAGGTTCAGTATATTTGGTTCCTTGTGCCCAGTGAAAACCAAGGCCCCTTGGGCCAGCAAGCTGTAGTGTAGTGTTTCCATGGAAACACAAATACTTTTGATTTGGGGAATGCAGCCTTAGTCTAGGGCTTTGCAAGCACCAATCCTATCAGGAAGGTGAGGTGACAGTACTCCATGATCAGGATGACAGAAGTGAGGCTCAGCTGAAAGACTCTCCTGTAGAAAGAAATGCTTACTAAATCCCACACCCTGGAAATGAGTCAGTAAAGCCTGTGCCTGAGAGGTTTACAGCTACCTCGGGTCCTGTCCTGATGTTGGGGAGGCAGCGTGGATCCTCCTGGTCCCTATGGCTGAACCTCTGGAACCTCTGGTTTAGGATGCTGTCAGGCCACTAACCTTTTCTCCTCCTTTTTTAAATTAAAAATTTCTTCCAGAAAAAAAAAGTTGTAATAACTTCCATGCCCCTTTCACATGTTTATGAATAGATAACTTTGCCCCATTTATGTGTTCGCATGAGGGACAGCTTTTTTTTTTCTGAAGCATTATGATTATAAAGGTAACCTTTCACACTGAAGGTGGCAAAATGGTGTTTTTAAAATATTATCACACAGTACAATGATGGTTGAGAATTCTGTTGTTGGGGAGAGAGAGAGAGAGAGAGAGAGAGAGAGAGAGAGAGAGAGAGAGAGAGAGAGAGAGAGAGAGAGAGAGATTGAGATTCTCTGTGTTCCCTGGTATTCTAGAACTTACTCTGTAGAGCGGGCTGGCCGCAGACTCAGAGATCTAACTGACTCTGTCTCTTAAGTGGTGCTGGGATTAAGGGCATGAACCACCAAGCTCAGAAAGATTTACAGGCACAGCATTTCCAATTTTTGGAATGTTCTCTGTCCCACCAGCTGTGTCTATAATAGGTGTTCTAGAAACGTATTCCCTGAACCAGGGTTCAAGGCCAACATGGTGCCCGGGCTTGCTATACCCTCTTAATCTCCTGTACTTTGGAATGGTTGCCAGGCTGCTGGGCCAGCATCTCACAAACTGCTGAAGCGTTCCGGCTGTCACAGAAGTCCTTGGGATCCTGTGGCATGAGTGGCCACAGTGCTGTTCCCTTCTTAGACTGTCACGTGTGGCCAGCTTCTGGTGACACTGAGATGCTCTGTGTCTGAGCACAGCAGGGGATGCTGGGAAGGCTGCAGCTCAGAGCAGCTGAAGCCTGCTACAGATGTAGGTTCATCTGGATGGGCCAGATGGTTTGGAATGGAGCACTTCCTCTAGGTACCTCTTCATTTCCGAGTCATTTGGAGAAGGAGCTGTGCTGTCAACAAACACACAGCACTTCCAACCCTCGTCTGTGAAAACCCATTATCACCACCAGGTTACACTCACTGGCTTTCTTTCTGGACTCCTTGGTGAGGTTCCGAAGTGTCCACATCAGAGGCTGTATGGCTGGTTAGTGGCTCATGATCTGACAACAGTTCCTATGGGCTTTAGGGCAGTGGAGGATGTCACCCTTGGCTCATTAAAGTGCCCCCTGCAGTGACACCCCCCCCCCCAATGTGAGGACTGCGGATGCCACATGCAGGCTGAATGCCACATGCAGGCTGAATTTCCTGTCCTTATGGTGTGGATACTGGAATGAAAGAATCCAGGTTTCCCTTCTCCTTAGCCACTGAGCCTGCTCTGCACTGTCCTGAGCAGACCTGATAGAGAACGACAGCAAAGACCTTCCTTCCATGTCTCCTCTGCAAGCCCTGCAGGAAGCCATGTCATACTGGCTGAACAGTTTCTGACACAGAAGAGTCACCTAAGCGAGCCCGTCAGGGACACCAAGGCATAGCTGAATGTTTGGTTACTTTACTCAAGGTCATATGCGAATGGGGCAAACTGATACTACATTCCTATTTCTAGTGAACTGGCATCCTGTGTCTTAGCTGGTAACCAGAAGTCTGATTCCTTGGATCACCCTTCAGCTGCTGTGATAGCTCAGGTTCAAAATGAAGGAGAAGGCTCAATGTCATGCCCACCACGAGCCAGTGTACAACTGCACTGTTGTATAAACGCTGGGCCGATTTTTTTGCTAAAATATCTAATTATACCCCAAAGCTGAGCCCATGGTACATGGTACAGTTCATGGTACAGACCTGCAAAGCTTTATTTGTAAACTTTAAGAGGCAATATTCTTCAAGCAAAAACAGAAGCAAAACAAAACGGTGTGAGTGTTCTGTAACTCATTAGGCGGCAGCAGCCAGCCTACGTGGTACTATTAATTACTTAATTTACCTCGCTTTGTGTATATTGTCATACTTCTTGCTACAAAAATATTTATTTGTTTGATCACAGAGTGCTGTTCCAGAACCTACCCCATGGGGGAGGGGGAGCTCACATAATATGTAAATACTGCATTTGCTTTTCAAATATGAAAAGTTCTGAATTACGCATTTGACCTTGTGAGTTTCAAATAAGAGAGCATGGAAGAAAAGACAAACAGCCAGAAATCAAATTATGGTTCTCCTGGCCAGTAGGATAGGCATGGTCCAAAAGTGGCCACACTCAATCCTTAAGATGTGTCCACTTTGCATCTTGGATGTGTGGTAAGTATAAAATACACATTCGGTGTAACTTACAATGAGAAAATAATATAAACTAGGTAGTTACATGTTAATGGTTTCTATACATTGAGCCCAGTAAGTTGCTAAACTTAGTTTCACCTGCTTCAACTCATTTTTGATGTGACTCTTAGATATTTTAAAATTGGGGGCTGGTGAGATGGCTCAGTGGGTAAGAGCACCCGACTGCTCTTCCAAAGGTCCAGAGTTCAAATCCCAGCAACCACATGGTGGCTCATAACCATCCATAACAAGATCTGACTCCCTCTTCTGGAGTGTCTGAAGACAGCTACAGTGTACTTACATATAATAAATAAATAAATCTTTAAAATCCAGAAAGATTTAAAGTGATGTACTTCAAGCCCCGAAAGTTGGCAGATGCCAACCCAGACTTGTGATCATAACTTTAAAAAAAAAAAAAGAAATTTTAAAATTATATTTGTGTTTCTCATTTCATTGCTTTGGGAAATATCTAACAGAAACATTTACTTCCCAGCTGGGGAAGCTGTGTGAGAACCTGACTGGGTCATGTGGGCAGTTGGGTATTAACCCAGGGTTGTTGTCTGTCTCCTGGCTTACTGACTTTTCCATTTCCCCTCTCCATGAGCCACCATGACTTCTAAGACTGGAGTCTAACACAGTGCTCATGGTTCTTGCTAATAGAAGCAGAAAAATCAAGGACCGCCTTGGAATCAAAGATCTATGGCACATTAGGGTAAGAATCAGAGAAGCGAGTCAAGAAGATTAATCATTCACAATTTCTGTGTGTTATCTCTCAGCCAGTTCAGAGCACCGGATTTCAGGCAGACTTTGAGGTAGGCTCCTTCTTCATCAGCCCTCCTAGAAATGAGCGAGGGATGGGAAAAGCACCCCTCAGAGGATCTCCGGGATGTCTGGCACTGTCGGAAAGTGATACAAGGGTCCAAGGCTTCAGTAGGATGTTCTCCAGCAAGCCGAGCCCGATAAGCAAGCTCAGGGCTGAGTGTGAGACCTTATCTCTAAGAACAAGGTGGCAGGCCACTCCTCAGGAGCAATCCTTAGGCTGTCCTCTATCTTCCATATCCACCCCTCAGACCTACACAAAAGAAAAATTCATGTCCTGTGTCTTCTGCCACCCTTGATGGAAGCTCAGGTCATCATGTGAGCTGCATCAGTTAGTGGAACTATGTTCATTCCCATGTTGGAACAGCCGGGATCAAGCGATGGGGGTGTTTACAGCTGCGGATGCTGGGAAGCACCTGCTGGCTAAGTCAACTGAGATGTCTGAACATCTGGGAACCATCAGTTGGGTGAGGAGTTATGGGAGGCTGGGTTTGAATTCTGTCTCAACTGTAAAAGGTAACCTCTTCTCAGCCCCAGATTCTATAAGAAAGAGAAGAAGTCATCCCGAGAAGGTCACTGTCAGATGCAAATGGGCTGCAAAGCCCTAGTAGCTCAGCCATTGGCTAAGGTGGAAGGATCTACTTTCACATCTGACCTGCAGCCTTCTCTCTTATCCTGGGAGTGAGCCATCTGCCTTTCTGGTCATTAAAGCACCACGGGGACATGTTATTTAGCCTTTATTGTGAACGGAAGGATCGGAGAGCGTCTGAAGACGAGGCATTTTGCTAATTCATGAGTTGAGTGAGTCTAACATGGTCCACTTGGTAAAAAGTTAAAGCCCAGCGTAGGGTTTGCATTCTCCCGAGACTCATTCAGACTCGGGTGTGCAGGAGAGGCTCCCTAGGATGGGACACCTTGGCAGAGAGCACCTCCCGTCCCATCTCCTGGTCACATACTGGTAAGTTCAGGGTCAGGAAAAAGAGGGAAGGTGCTGGGGTGGGTTTGGTGGTGTTTGGCTAATGTTAGGAAACCATGGCTAGGATTCTCAAGCTATGGATAAAATCCAAGGCTTCGGGACTACAAAGGAAAGAAAGCCTACTTGTCCGGGTGACATTGTATCTACTTGATAGGAAAAAAGAAAGCACTTATCATTCCCCTCACCCCCATTGGATAGACATAGCAAGTCTCCTTTAGAAAAAAAAAGTCTGATGTTCTTGCAAAGCTAGATCAGAGTTACCCAGCATGCCTCTCCAGTGCCTTAAGTATTAGACACTAATCAGATGTCTAATTAAGACAGAAAACCCTCCAGGGGAGAGACTAGTCTGTTTGGTGTTATGGGTGATAATCTGGGTTCTGAATGGCCTTCGGGGAGACCGAAGCCGAGTTCAGATGTTAAATCCTTTGCTTCTGATGATCAGATGAGTCCGGGACCTCAGGACGGAGTTTCTAGATGACCTGATTTTAACAATGGCTGTGACCGTCTGCCAAGCTTCTGATGTCTTTGAAAACAGCAACTCTTCCGGATTCTTTCCAGCTCACTAAAGTGTCCAGCACAGAGCTTCACAGCAGGGGAGACTCAGAAGCAGGAATGCACCCGGGACAGGACCAGGGGGCCTTGACTAGAAAGGGACAGGACAATTTGGAGGGGCTGGCTCATGGCCATCTGTAACTGTCACACTGAGCTTTGTTCACTCTGGCTCCCTGGGAGTCAGAGCAGCCTGTTAATCTCCTCCTCTCTGCAAATGAGACACTTCCTGAACTCTCACACTAGCCGGGCAGTCCTATGAAAGCCAGCTGAACGTCATGTTAATTCCTGCTCTTTCCCCCTCTCTCTGGTGAGCAGCATCTAATGGGCAGAAAGGCCATTTGCAATTTTCTCTGGAGATTTAACACTGTGTTGGAGATTATTTCCAAGCAACTACGTTTTGTAACATGGGGTTTAAATTTTTTCTTATTGAATAAATGACAGGGCTGCTAATAGAAATGTTTGTGGGTCTTGTAAGAAAGGTTTTGAATGCAGTAGTCAGTGGGCAAAAGGGAAAAATCAATATTTTTCTAATGACAGTATGATGTGGTTAATTCAACTCTGCAGACAGCTTGCTTCTACAGAGTTCTCAAGACTGACCATCTCTTTGGTTCCCCTTACTGTCTCCTGATTCTTTGCCGTCTAGGCTAAAGTTCATTTTTTCCATTTAAAAATTAATTTTGAGTTAGCATACAAAAATGAGTTTCATTATGCAATTTTCACACATATGCGTTATTCTATGCATTCTAATCCATCCCCTCCCCGCTGCCTTTCCCTATGCCCTGCCCCACAATGGCTCCATTCCTGCCTCCAGATAACCTCCCATTTCGCTTTCCTGTCTTAGGGATCCCAACGTTCTTAGAGTAAAAATCTCCACCTACTCCTTCAACCAGTGACTCAGTTCTGCCTGCTTTCTACAACTGTCTGAGGCCCCTTGGGATGGCAAGGGATCTGGGCAGAGAGAGGGCAGAGCGAGACTGGTCAGATGGTGAAGTAAGGCTTGGGGCTCCTCAAGATAACTCTTTGGTCATCTAAAGTAACCAGAGTGGTAAAACCCAAAGAGTCAAAAAGCCAGGAATGGTTCAAAGGTCAAAGTGGAGATTTCATCAAAAGGATAGCATCAGAACTTCAGAGGTCTCACAGTTACCGGGAATCTCCCTGCCTAGGGTGCAGCAAAAAGATCTAACTAAGGTTATGACCCCGTTCCTGACAGAGTAGGATGCTGATTTGGGAGCACAAACGACGATATACACGTGTTGTAGGGGCAACGTTCTTCAAATAGACAGTTTTGTTTGTTTGTTTGTTTGTTTGTTTTTCAAGACAAGGTTTCTCTGTGTAGCCCTGGCTGTCCTAGAACTCACTTTGTAGACCAGGCTGGCCTTGAACTCAGAAATTCGCCTGTCTCTGCCTCCCAAGTGCTGGGATTAAAGGCGTGTGCCACCACTGCCTGGCCAAATGGATAGTTAAATAAGAATCAGAGATCGAACCCTGCATCAGAAATTGGCCTTCACCATCAAGAAAGCCACGTCACAGCTACCTCTGACTGTTGAGATCGTTTCAAACATGGAAGATGCTCAAAATACCATCTAATTCTGGACAGAAATCAGAAAACACCTTCTGTAAATGGGACTAATAATCCCAGACTCTGCTCCAGCTTCAGCAACCAAAAGGGACAGGAAAGGGTAGGACAGGCAAAGGACTGAAAGCTGTCCCTACGGATTGTGTGTACAACGTACTAACTTGGACTCTTACTATCTTCACTTCTAAACAGGATTTGAGGTCTTCCATCTATTTTAGTAACATGCATGGAGAGCCTACCACAGATACTCTGTAGGAGCCAGGGATAGAGCAGTGCACAGGGATGACTAAAGGTGTATGCCCCCTGGAGGGAAGATGAGGGAATTACATCATCCTGTACATGAGATGGAACTGAGCAGGCTAGTGGGATCTGGAAGCTGGTCTGGGGTGGGGACTGATATGAATTCCTGGACATCTGATTCTCTTCATTCTCAAAGAAAATCTTGCAAAATTTCTTTTGATCATTTTTATGCTATATACATGGGTGTATGTCTGCGTGTATGTACGTATGTGCATGTGTGCTACGTGTGTGCAGGTGCCTGTAGAGGCCAGAAGAGGGTATCAGATCCCCTGAAGTTACAGGCAGTTGTGAACTGCCTGGTGAGAGTATTGGGAACAGAACTCAGGTCTTCTAGAACAATGGGCAGTGGTCTTATCCACTGGGCCATCTGCTTGGCCCCTCAAAGAATGTTTTCAGAAGTAAACTTATTTATTTCTTTTTTTTTAGAGAATTTTTAAAGTTGGCACACACATATTGGGTTTCCTTAGGGCCTTCTTGCCCACCCATGTGTTACTGTACTTGTTCACAGTCAACACTCATTACACACTGTTGTCACACGTTCACCAAATCCCTTCCCCTCAATAGTGTGACATCTTTATAAAAAATCATGGGAGAAGACCAGTGATGCTGGGGTATCATCGGGCCTCCTTTTCTCTTCCCCATCCCACTCTCTTGTTCCTCCTTCATCCCTCCTACTCATCCTCTTCCTCCTTAAAATAGCTCCCCTTTGCCTCAGCTGTAAACTCCTAATAAGCATATTTTGTCATGCTCAATATGTATGGTGCACACTAAGCTGACTTGGAAAGGAAGAGACTACAGTTTACCTTCTATGAAACTCAGCTGTGACTCAACCTCTTTTGCCTTATGAACTCATTTCCATGTGAAGATAGGGAAGGTTATCCTCAGCACCCCTAAGAGTGTGACGGAGTGCTGGCTTGGGAGTACGTTAAATCTAGGACGGGTACTATACCATGGGATACAACCTCTGTCCATTCAACTACAGGGTCTTCAAAAGCCCAGAGAAGTCATTTATAGGACACAGGCATCTTAGAGACTGAACACTGAAGGCCGAGTAATTGTCCCTGGAGCCTCACATTTGCCGGTCAGGGATGTGCCCAGCATGGATGGTAGCCAGGCATGGAGAGCGGTAGTGGATACTTTCATCTTACACTAGAAGCCAACCCCAAACGGCTCTACACCCGAGCAGTGGCACACTGGTAATCAAGCCATCTGGGACTGGAACGTGGAGTGAGGAGAAGATCCAGGAAGGAGATGGACCCATTCCCCTCAGTTCTTCCTCCTCTGGACATAGCCCACTGAAGCCACTTAAAATCTCCGCAGCCCCCGGAGCCTGCCACCGAGTGTTCTTTGGTGAGTTTGTATAAAGCATCGTTCCTTCAGCAGCAGAGAGAGCAACCCAAGGCTGGGGAATGACACCTTGGCTCTGCTAGGTCTTAACTCAGTACCATAGAAGCAGTCCAAGATGTCAGGAGGGACCTCTGCCTTCTCTATACACAAAGCAAGCTCACTGTGCCAGGCTTCTTAATGTTTTGGGGTTGAGCCCATCCTTCCTGCCCTACTTCTTCCTACCTTTCTTCCTATCATTCTCCCACCCTCCCCTTTTCCCTCCTGCCCTCTCCTTTTTTTCCCTATCTTTTTCTTTGTGGAATTGGCTTAGCTAAGTTCTGAGATCCACAATCATTTTATATAATTTTCCTAACTGCAAAGTGGGGAGAGAGGCAAAAACTGACCCTTGAAACATGATGACAGATGGCACCCGCCATCCGGCCGACCAAGAGGACATCATGCAACGTGATTGTACCAAAGGGCAAAAACCCCTGGTCAGGTCTCCTATTGGCCATAGCACAAATAATGGATTTCCTGGCAGACATGTACTGTGAGTGCCCCAGGAGCTAATTAGCCCACATCTGACTCTAGAAAAGATAATGCCTGGGAAGGTCACTGGGAATTGCAGTTTTCCAAACTCCTCTATGCTCCTATTGGGTTCTTGAAGGCTCCATTCTGGAAACTCAAGTGTCCTGTTATTTAGGTTCTGAGATGAAACAAACAAGCCCTTTGGACAGTCCTATCCATCTTCATAGTGGCGTGGTAGTATCCAGTAGATTTCCCTCATGGGCAACTTTGTTTCCACGGTTCTAATTCATAATAAAAAAAGGAGGTCTTGTTATAAAGTCACCCCACATCATTAGTAACAGTGCGCAATTGCCCAAAGCTCTTGGGATCCATTTTGTAGATTCAAGTAAAAATGTCTTCAGGCTCTATTCCAGTTCTGAAGTGCAGGAAGTCTTACTCAGGAGTCAGCCTCAGGCTCTGGATTCCGCAGCTCCCATATTCACCAGCACCACCACGTCCACTGCAGACCTCACAATAGCATTTCTCGATCATTCAGGTCCACAGAAATGAGATTTGATTCAGCACCGCTGGGATTCTGCACACCTGTGAGCTCCCAGACACTGCCAAAGTTACCGGTCTGAGAACTGCACTGGGCAGCCATGGTCTATGTTTGCACCACCAGGTTAAGGTAGGCTCACATCACCTGCTGGACATTCAGCTTCCATTTCCAAGCCCGTTCCCTATTCTGCCCAGATCTGACACTACAGATTCCCTTCCTACTGCTGCAATGGCCCCATAACGCATAGATGAAGCCCAAGATCCCATACTTGGACACTAGGTTCCATCACAACTGGGCTCTGCAACTGCCCAGCTTCTTCTGCCTATTTTAAACTTTATATCCTTGTGTGGTACCCAGCTTCCAACTCTCCTTAACAATCTGTGTTCCACATCCTTTTATAGTCCCCTCCTCTACTGAACAGGGCTGATCCGATGTAGCTAGTAGGCTCTGTGGAACTCGTATGTGAGGTGATATGATGTACGGGCTTTCTTTCACATTGCCACCTCCTGGATCATACACTCTAAGAGAAGCCAGTTGTCATGTGGGTGTGTCTAGGAAGAGACCACCACGGTATGGAACCAAGGCCTCCTGCCAATGGCCAGACCAATGAGATATTCTAGAAGTAGACCCTCTAGCTGGCATCAAGCCTTCTGGGAGTGGCAGGCATTACTGACACCTCAACTCCTGCTATGGGTGAGATGTTGAACTAGAGCCATCAGGCTGAGGCATCCCTGAGTTCCTGACCCTTGGGGGAATAGGATGTATAGTGCCTTAAGGCACTGAGTTTTGGGGTGCTTTGTGATACAGCAACAATGGACCTGCCTTGTACACAGAGTCCATTCACAGTGCTGACTGCCAGAATGTATAGTCCTATTCATTATCCTTCTAGAATCAGTCTTCCACTCAATTTCCCTGGGGAGCCTTTAATGGCCTCCACTCTCAAAGTCTGGCCAAATGCCACTTCCGCAGGTTGCCGCTCTGTGCTGCCCACACCCCCATCCATCCCTCTGTTTATTATAATATCTAGTGCCGATTGGCCCACCAGGCTCTGTGCTCTCCACAAGTGGGAGGGAGAGCTGCTTGGCATCCTCACGCCAGTCAGGGTACCTGGCGCACAGCAGGAGTCACTGTGTGCCGGATGAATGAAGGCAGCTGCTCTGGGATCATGGAGTGCAGCAACCTGTCCTGTATCCTGGATGCTTTGGAAAGACCTGCTGCTGCCTGCTCAACCCAACCACCTCATCCAGGTCGACCAGAGCCCGGGCCTTTCTCAGCCTCATGTCTAGTTTTTGTTTACAGCACTCACTTTTTAACTCACTTCAGGGCCTCTTAGTCAGGACAACACTGCAGAATAATCACTTGTGGACATTTAAAAATATCCGACTCATAAGATCAGCCCCATCTCACGCATGGGCTTGCACACACGCGATGATGAGGTTGCCTGAGAGAAGAACATCATACCAGAAAATCTAGGCTAGGGGAATGACTGTAATGAATATTTATTAGCACGTCCTTGGAGTTAAGGTAAAAACCTATCTGAACAGGCTGTGTTCTTTCTATATGAGCGAGCACACATGATTATTAATGACCTTTTGTTTTTCCTTTTAGTACTGAGTTTTAAGAGGCTTTTATTTTATAGGTGTTTATAGAAAGACAACAAACAATATAATGATTTGTATCTTTCATGCTTGTTTTTTTGAAAGTGCAGAAATATTTCACATGCAGCTACTTTTAAAAATAGCTAAGGGGCTGGGGAGACGGCTCAGTGGCTAAGAGCCTTTGTGGCTCTCAAAGGACCTCAGCTCCATGCCAAACACCTCTATCAGGTGGCTCACAACCTCCTGTAACTCCAGCTCCATGCGACCTGATGCCCTCTTCTGACCTCTGTGGTCACCAGCATGCATGTGTGCATACACAGACAGACAGACAAATAAACAGACAGACAGTCAGAGATAGCCTTTCTCTTTTTCTCCTTCCCCCTTCTCCTCCTCCTCCCTCCCTCAATCTGAAGAACAAACCACGGTGCTAAATCTTAAGCGAGATCTTGTGGGACATACCTGTAATCCTAGCATTTAGGAAGGACCAAGAGTTCAAGGCCTGTCTGAGCTCCATGGCCAGACCCTGTCTCACAGACACCCACAGTGTTAATTCTAACCTGGAGAAGGTGTTTCTATGACGAGCTCAGTGATCCAGTGTGCAGTCTCCCTGTCATCTGCCCGATATACAATTAGGAGGGCAAGCAGCACGGATGCTCCATTCCCAGGCTCCCTTCAGAAGCTCCCACCAGATACCTCCCTACCCCAGACTCTTACTTGGCAGCCTACATCTGAGGTACTCTTTGCTGAACCTCTGCTTGCCAAGGACCGCAGACAGAGATAGGAAGAGAGAGGTGTGATGTAAATGAGAGAACACGGTGTCACAGAGGTTCTTGTAGACAGGACTCTGAATCCCCGCACTGGAGCCTCAGCCCATGGAATAACACCTGAGTCTCATGCACCAGTGCTATGTGAGTGGCAGGCAGTGCGGGCCGCCGCCACCACCCCCGGTCCCGGGACACGCTGTCAGCCACAGTGGGGGGTTCAAGGACAATTTTTGTTTGTTTGTATAAGATATGGTCTCACTCTGTGATGCTCAAACTCTCTACCTTAAACTTTTTGTAGTCCTAATTAGGTAACTGCATGTGTCCAGGGCCTACCGTATAGGGCGGCACACTTCTATTCGAGTTGGTAAGCCGCCAAGGGCACACCGAGGACATAATCATCAAGAACAGTTTTTCAAAATGAAATATTCCATAGCTTCAAGGTGGAACATCAAAGACGGAATGTCAGAGGCAGGACCAGAAAGCTGTCTGGGAAGAGTGAATTTTAAAATGAACACGTCATCAAAGGATCCTGCTCGCCTCTGTCTGGCTGCAGTGATTCTTAGCAGCTTTGAGCTAATCGGCTCCCTTAGGTAGACTACGTATTTGACTAAAAGTCATCAGACGAGGTTTAAAAAGCCGCTGACTTACTCTCGGTGTACCTTATCACACTCAAAGGACAACTTTGGGAGTCACAGAAAAGTCCACAACAGGCACAGATCGCAAGAAGATTGGTATCTAAAAACAGTACGCTATCAACAGTTCAGAAAACTTACAATGGTTACAAAGATCCCTGCAACTTTTCCTCATGGATAAAGATGTATTTGTGCCTGTGGGGGTTAGTTTCAAATGTCAGCTTGACACAATTGAGAATCGTATGGAAAGGGGTTTCAGTGAGGTATTATCTAGACTAGGTTGGCCTGTGGGGCTATCAATGGGTATTGTCTTGATTATGTTAACTGAAGTAAGAAGACCCGTCCACTGTGGGTGGCACCATTCTCTTGGCTGGGTAAATCGAGCCAACACTAGCACACACTAATTCATTGTTTTCTACTCTTGACTGTGGATTTAACGTGACTAGCTGCTTCAGGTTCTTGCTGTTTTGACTTTCCTATAATGAACTATGAGCTAAAACAAATCTTTTTTTTTCCTTTTAAATCAGGGTGTTTTTATCAAGGAATCAGAAAAAAAAACCCACTAAGATAATTTTAACCAGTAAAATTTACATCAGTGACAGAAATCATTATAGAAGCACTGCCCAAAATGGTGGCCATGAGATAAGCAGGCAATTTAAATTTTATTTAAAATTTTTGTAATCTAATTTAGTTTGAATAATTGTATATATCTAGTGGATACCATGTTGGGCAGCACAACCCTATCAGTTATGAACTAGTAAGAACAAAAAGTTTTATAATCTAATTTAATTTGAATAATTATATATATCTAGTGGATACCATGGTGGGCAGCATAATCCTATCAGTTATGGACCAGTAAGAAAAAAAACAGAAGACTTCTCTGGGTAATATGGACACTCCCAAGTAAACCCGAATCTCCCAAGGGAAACCGGTTCACAGCTTGTGTTTCGACTTTGGCAGTGATGTTAGCTAACTGTCAGCTCTGAGACCCAGGCTGGAAAGCAGCTGCTTTCAGTGTGGTCTTTTGGTGTCATTCCAGACCAACTGGTAAACGGAGCCTCAAAGAACCAGAAGCTTGGAGAGCAGGGTGATGCCGCCGAATGTCCCATTAACCAGCACCACAGTGAGTCACGTACACAGACTGTGTTGGCACCGGCCAACCGGCCAGTTCCTTTCCAGTTGTGGTAAATAACGAAAACTGGGTTTCTCCAGCTTCAACCTCTTTCCTTCTAGACAGAGCATCTAGAAAACTTAGGGTTCCATTTCTCAGGTGGTTACGTGCATTTAGGCTGTGGGAGATCTATCTGGAAGGGGAGTGAGAGGCCACTGCCCTGTTTCCAGAGCAGGGCGTGAAGATAGGGATGGAGAATGAGCAGCCATGAAGCAACTATAGCTCCCGTTGCAGTATCTTGGTTACTGCTGCTGGTGCATAGACATGGCTGGCTGTGCTGGTAGCTGTGGTGGGTTGTAGGAGAAAGCATTTGTGGCTTCTGGAAAGCTACAGCAGGGATGTGTCCCTGGACCCTCCTTAGCTCCACGCTTTTACTGTCCTGCTGTGTCCAATGGCTTTGGAAGCATCTAATTCCTTACATGCAATCAATTTCCACTCCAAATACCTAGACTGATTTCCTGCCTTGATGTTTCTTATGGACACATCTGCACTTAACACATATCCTATCCAATCACCTTACCCACCCTCAACAATGGTAACTTCCTCTCCACTTGCTTTGTGGATGACCATCTGGCCCGAGTCTGTCTGTAGTAGGCTCTTTGAAAACCTGTCATCTCATCTTTTCTCACCAATCTAGACCTATGTCACAGATGCTTCAAAGAGACAAGGAGAGGTCCTTTGAAGGTCACCGCTTCCTTTTTTGTGATGAGTTTATCTCAGAAAGGAACAGAATATAATGGCACGCTGCAGAAGGAATGGTGTTATCTCTGTCACAAAATGGTTGGGTCACTTGTGGACAAAAGTTTAGTCCTAAGCTGGCTTGCTTCCTGCTGGGGAAACCATAGTTCCCAGTCTGTAGAATGAATGTCTAACCAGACAAGCTGTTACAAAGGTGGTTTCTGCTCATGCTCAATATAGGTGAGAGTGATGGCGGAGGGATGTAGACCAACAGGGGAGACAGCTCAAAGGGCAGCCTATGAAGGCTATTTTCTGCTTCGCCAAAGGAGAACATCCAACTCCGTGAATGTCTCACTTCAGATCCACCATTCTCCTCTGAGATACACACCCTCTTTGTGGAATGAGAAATGAACCATCCCATAGACAAAACAAATAACAGCTCCAAAATAGTTTGTCTTAGGCCTGAGAAAGGCAAGGAAGAAAAGAATAAATTGGATATGCCTTCTGCAGTGGATCTCCCATCACACATACTCTGGCAGGTGCTGTGTGTAGTCTAGAGACAGACAGCAGGACAGACTGACTTCCCTCCAACTGTGCTCAGTGCTGTCTGAAGACTTAATTCCTGGTGTGGGTGGTATTGATTTTATTTCCATCCTTCTGCTGAGAATTCTGGACTACTTGATTATTTAAAAGCTCACCCTTCCTGGGGCTGGGAGGAATGACAAATTAAAAACCAACCCAACCCTTTAAACTCTAGCACCATCAGACTGGCTGTTCCTTACTTCTGAATGCTTCCTTTTGCCTGTCCAGTGGTCAAGGAGCAAGAAGGCGGTGCTTACAGACAGGGAGAATCAATTTTGTTGTTAAACTTACAAGTCCAGATTCTCCAAGTACTGGAACGGCTCACCCTGCTCTTGCTGTAATTAGCATAGGATAAAAACAAAGAGCTCCAGACAGAGCTAATGGTGGTGCATATTTAAGCAGTAACTTTGTATCCTATGGCACACATTTAAGCAGTAACTTTGTATCCTATGGCATGTTGGGACATAGTTAAGCAGTACCTTTGTATCCTATGGCACCTTTGTACAAAGTTAAGCAGTACCTTTGTATCCTATGGCACTTTGGTATATATTTAAGCAGTAACTTTGTATCCTATGGCACATATTTAAGAGTAACTTTGTATCCTATGGCATGGTGGTACATAGTTAAGCAGTAACTTTGTATCCTATGACATGGTGGTACATAGTTAAACAGTAACTTTGTATCCTATGGCTCCTACTTAAGCAGTAACTTTGTATCCTATGGCACGAAAGCTCATTACTTGCCTTGTGGAGAAAATGGAAGGAGTGAGTTTCCTACCCATCACTCTGATTCCTTCCCTTTAATTTACCACTGTAGTTTCGTGGTGATCAAGAAGCCCTGAGCACACCCAGCTTCATCACTGGCTGCCCAGGTCTTGGAACTCTTATGCTCGCACCTTTAGCTGGGCGACCCCAGCAGGTCAGGATCTTCCCCGGTAGACAAAGCAATGGGTATACAATTTGTTAGAAACCATTGCTTGTATCCTCCACCAACAGAGAACTCTCTACCCCCTGAACCCTGCTTATTTCAAAGGGAGGCCACCATTTTCGTCCCATGGCATGGTATTCAGGAAGAAACTTCACATTATTCTCAAAACCCAAGGGTATATTCTCTCAAAAGAGATGTCAGATAGAAGAGGATTCTATTTGAAAATTTTGTCACTCTTTTTTCTTTTCAGAATAACCTTTTCTTCACTAAAAGGGTACAAATCCTAGAATGCAAATTCTTCGAAGGCAGCAACTATAATCTTCTGTCTGCATTCCTGGCACCCAGTCGGACCTGACACACAGTGGGGGCTTACTAAGTACCAGATTGATTGGCTTCTCAGGCAGGTATCTACACACATGCTACAGCTACTCTCATCAGTACAGACATCTGATACACTACGGGCAGGACTCCTCGCTTCCCTCACATTCTGCGTCTTGATTGGTGGGCTCACCAGTGGAGCTGCAAGCTCAGTGCTGTCTGTCTCCCATTTTTGTCTGAACAATCTTTCTGTTACTATGGTGATGCTTGGTACACAGATGCTCTGTAAATGAAAGTGGGTGGAGATCATGAGAAGGATGCAGTTCAGGAAGAAGAATCTGCCTGGAGGGCACCGTCCATGGTAATTACAGAGCTTGTGCATACCCCACTTTATAACAATTTCCCTTAAATAAAACATGACAGCATATAGAACAGATGCAATACGCTGAAACGGAGCTCCACCGAGCCCACGGAGACTGTATTAAGTCTGAGATTAAAAGTGAGTATTTTAAGACATTTGAAAACAAAATATAGGCGGGAGGGGGGCAGGGGATTAGGCCCATAGACACAACACTTGTTCATTTAGCTCATAAGGTATCAGCAGGAGAATTCGCCAATGAGGATGTGAGGCTACATTGAATAAAGGCTGGAGAGTAGCCTGGATGGGATTTAAGTAGTGAAGAGGATTTTTTTAGTTACTCATATGTGAGAGGCAAGGATTACCTAATAAGATGGGGACACCTATTTGTAGAACTTGGCCTTTGATATGTAAAACTCTGATGCCATGTATGATCAGGGTAGGATCTGAGGCAGGGCTGGAACACAACACAGACATGCCAGGATGTGAGCCATAAAGTCAACTTTCTCCAAGCTGGCTCTGCATTGAGCTGGTCTAGCGTATCTACCTAGGCTGGGAGAGCATGGGGCTGCCTGGAGCAGGTGCTGTGGCACCATGGGAAACCTGCTATGATGCAGAGAAGGGTCTGGAAGGACACTTGAAGAAAGCTGCTGTGGTGTCTTGATTTGTGGCCTCCATCCTCTATCAGCATTGATTGGAATCGGTTTCTTAAAATGACAATATGCAGTGATTAGTTCACGTAGCCTGGATCTTAGGAAAGGGAAGAATAGAGTATCTACGCATGCCCGGAAGTCAGGAATAGTCTGCCACTCAATACTAGCAAGTCTCAGAAGTGGATGTGCAAAGAGAGGCGGTGTCTACCATGTATTCTGGAACACAGTAGGAAAATGGTCTGGATTATTCCTGTGCAGGCCACTCAGAAAGGGCTTATTAAAGGGCCATTGCATCTGTTAGAGACAGGAACAATGTCCATAGAGATCCAGAAGCTAGTACAGATTTGATGAATAAAGCGAATGAAACAGTTCTCATAGTCAGAGAGAGAGAGAGAGAGAGAGAGAGAGAGAGAGAGAGAGAGAGACAGAGAGAGACAGAGAGAGACAGAGAGACAGAGAGATATCTCATTTTTTCCTTATGATTTCTCACTGCCCCTTTGTTCTAACTTCCCTAGGATTACAGACACTGTTACAGCCAGCCACACTGAGCTCTCCGAATGTTTATTCATCCCTTTCATTATAAATTCAATCAGGGACAAGCACCATGAGTAACTAATGGGGAGCTTTAGACCTAAAACCTTTCTGACTCCTTTATCCTGATGACCATGGGGCTGACACATGCACATCTGTGGGTTGGCCACAATGTTTCTCAACACTCTATCATCTCCATGACTACCATGCTGGTCCAAGTTGCTGTGCCTGACTACTGTAACTACTCTAACCCCCTCCTAACTGGTAATGCCATCATGACTCTCAATCTCTATAATCATTATAATTGTTGTACAAAGCAGCCGGTTATATTTTTGAAATATTATTTCTCAGTTTATAATTCTCTAATAACTACAACAGGGGCCAGACTTTCTGTAGCTGTGATGAAATGTCTAACACAAAGAACCAAAGAAAGAGGAATTCACTTTGTCTCCCAGTTCTTGAAGGCTTCAGTCCATCATGGCAAGAAGAGTGTGATGGAGCAGAACGGCTCGCCTCATGGTGGTCAGGAGTATATGATCTAACCTCATAGGGCCTCTGTTTCCTCATGTGCACAGGAGGAATGGTGCTACCTCCAACTAAAATAAAGGTATGAACCTGTGCTTTCTAAGCATTGCTGAGCCAAGGAGGGAGGTGAATCCAGAGCGTCAGGACTTGTCACTTCTCAGTAGCTTCTTCTGGTGTCTCCTCAAGGATTTTAAAAGGGAGTGAATCTTCTAGAACTCTGTTAGAGGGATTTCATAGCATCTCCAGTACAGTTTACAGAAAGCAAGAATGGGATAAGAGCACCCGATTGCTCTTCCGAAGATCTGGAGTTCAAATCCCAGCAACCACATGGTGGCTCATAACCATCAGTAACAAGATCTGGCGCCCTCTTCTGGAGTGTCTGAAGACAGCTACAGTGTACTTACATATAATAAATAAATAAATCTTAAAAAAAAAAAAAAGAAGAAGGGACCAGCATCATTGAGGTGACATCTTCTGGGAAGTGTTTTCTGAGAGCACAGAAGCTGTGGTCCAGAGATAGCCAAGGTTGTACCTTGTGCTGTGGCTGGACTTGGTAATGTGTAAGAGTTACTCAGGTGGTACTGGTTTTGAAGGCATGAAGGAGTCATGCAGAGCAGCTGAGGCCATGGAAGCACTGTGAGAGACCATGGAAGACCATGGTGAAGGTGCAGCCTCAGTTGCAATTGATGGCCCAGTACTGAAGGGGTCATGCAAAGGAGTTGAGGCTTGGCACCATGAAGAGAGTCTATGAGAGGCTATTGGTGAAGCCAAGTCACAGTAGGAGACAACAGTGTTTTGGAGATGCCAGTATCATGAGATGACCACCAAGAACGGCAGCAGCAGTGGAGTACAGGCAACTGTAGCCTAAAAGACAAGGTGTGTGCTACAAAGGCCATGGCTGGAGAAGAGACCCAAGCCCTTGGGGGAGCCCAGAAGATCGTGAGTTGGATCCCAGACATTGGAGAGTTGGAGACTGATTTTGATTTTGATTGTGACTGTGCCCTGATATTTTTCCTTCTTAAAGGAAGTCTTTTAGTGAAGCCCACAGTTAAGAGACTTTAAATTTTAAAGTACTTTGAATTTTAAAAGATACTGGATATTTTAAAAGGATTGAACTTTTAATATGTAAAGACTGTGGGACTTTTAAAGTTGTTTAGATCTTGGGGATGAATAAGAAACTAAGGGTTGAGGCTTACTAGTGATGTGTTTGTGTGTCAATGACATGAAATGCCATCAGAAAGCCATTATTTTTGCTCGCTTTAAAAGACAGAATAAATGAGGAGAAGCTAAGCAAAAGACAGCCAAGAGAGAAAGCAACAGGACATACCACCGTCTGCTTACTCAAGGGAAAGCAAGCCTGCCACACTGCAAATATCAATTACCTCCATATCACAGCGAGAGCACCAAGGGTGGAATTTCCTTCTCCCAGTCTCACACGTGGATTCTTCTAATGTCTCCCAAGACACATAGAAGCAGAGGTCAGCAGATCCCCCCTTGCAGAAACTCTAAGGATAAATCTTTTCTCTCAAAATAATTTCTGAAGCAACCAGGTCTCCCACACCCAACGAGGCCCTGCCCTGTAACTGGCAGGGCTCTCTGTGCAAACCAACCCTGGCACTGCAAAGACATTGACTCCAAATTATTGCACATCTGCTGCAACTCTCCCCCCATATTCCTCACCAGAACGGGGGATCCAGAGGAGACTGGTAGTGGGGTGAGAGAATGGTCAGTATGGGTGCCGGACCCCCTACATCCCATTGTGTGACCCTCTCACTCACTGCCTCACTAGCATCCCAGTTGTGTGCTTCCCCCCACTTAATAATGAAGAATGCGGGTCAAAGGTCTCCTAGCTAAGAGACTGTAGCATCAGGAATAGAAAATGCATGATCTTCTGTAGCATATGGCTACCAACAGGCTCCTGATATTGACATTGCTGGTACAGTTTATTAGATTCAGGAGTCCTAAGATGGTCTGGAAAGCAGGAAAGGGAGTTTAATTCTCAAATAACTTTCTCTAGCAATTGCAGACACTGCCTTCTTGCTGTACCATCACTGTGGGAGAGGCCGAGGAAGCTTTTTTGGGCTCCTGTATTAAGGGCACTAACCCCAGTATGATGATGGCTCCACCCTCCCAGTTTACTCACCTCCCAAAGGCCCTCTTTCTCCTCACATCCCCTCAGGGGTTAAGATTTTACTAGGTAAGGGGCTGGAGAGGTGACTCAGTGGTTAAAAGCACTAGCAGTTCCTCCAGAGGCCCTGGGTTCAATTCCCAGCACCCACATGGCAGCTCACAACTGTCTGTAACTCTAGTCTCAGGGGGATCTAACACCTTCACACAGACATACATGCAGGCAAATTACCCATGTAGATAAGATAAAAATAAAATCTTAATTAAAAAATTATTTTTTTTATCAGGTGAGTTGGGAGGGGGGCACAAAGGTTTACTACATGGCAGGTGTGACTGGATTTTCACTCCGGGATGGTGAGGCTTGAGATCCCCCCTCTTTCTTCTCTACCCATCACGTTCCCCAACAGGTCCCCAGGAAGATATGAGAGCTCCTCAGAGAGAGGTTCCCTTCTTCACCGGATCCCCCTTCATGTTGGGGTTCTGGTAAGACCCCTGGGACCACTGACTTCTACAAGAGGGGTGTTGCTCAGTGCTGCGGGCCTGCAGGCAAAGTCCCTCTCCTTATCTCACCAATCACATTTTGCCCAATTTACAGCTTCCCAGCACTGACCGCCCCAGTTTAGATCAACAAACCAATCCCATTACTAATGCCTATTTCATGTCAGATGCCTCTTTATTCAATAATGGCTCTCAAAGTGGAGGAGGGCAGAGGCAGATCAAGGTTTTTATCTCTAGCCTGATTTGTCAACACAAGCTTTAATAGATCTATTATTGAACAAAGGGTGAGCAGAGCCAAGGAATGGGAAGGACAGACAGGATACTTGTTCAGATTTTGTTTCAAGAAGATCAAGTTATCAGAAGCACTGTTATTATGAACCCAGGCAATGTTCTGAAGCCCTGCAACGATGTCCCGTTTTCCTAAAGGTTATTAATAATACATTTGCAACAACTCAGAGGCTGGCTATAAACTCTCGGTGACAGAATGAGAATGTAATCTGTCCACAGCAATGGAGATGAATCTCTTTGATAAATTCTTCATGCTGCTGCCTTATCTCCTGCAACACTGGGATGGTTTCTGAGTCTACAGTCAATCCTTCAATAACCCCACAAGCACTTCATTCCTCACCGGAGTGTGACACCTTGGGTCGTAAAAAAGGTAGGGTTGTATAACACAGGAACTGTGTAGAGACCCCAGGTCATGAATATTGAGCGACACAGCCTCGAAAGGGATAGCAATAATGACTTCCAGTTGCCTCTACTCTAGAGACAAGTAAGAAGCATACGTCGTATCTCTTGTCGACAGACACAAACACGGTGTGCTTTGTAGCTATTTCAATCATCCCTCCTACCTGGCTGCAAATACTACAACGGTGGTCATCAGTAAGACTGGGGAACTTCTGTCTCTCATCCTCTTCTGGTGTCTATGCTTTCATGGCTGGGCTAGCACGGCACTTAATTGGTTAGTTTGGTCCCGTTTACATTTATTGTACTGTTTGATACTTGGGATGATTTCCGCCTTGTACTATTTACCCAACTTTCTCTCTGCTCTATTTTCTCCCTTCTTATGTTCCTGTGCGCTCTGAGAATTCTACTATTCGTATTCTAATAAGTAGATCTTACTAGTTTGGAATTCTACCATTTCGTGGATCCCCTTGTAATTTTGTTACCTTCGTGGCGACAATTCCTTGTCTAAGAAAATCGACATTTCCCATCTTCTTGAATGATGCAAGGAACTGAAAATTTCAATTCCCTAATTTTCAATGCCATGATTCTACAGTAGGCTATAGGCTTGCTTTATATCAACCCACAGGCCGGACAGTGTCATACTAATCCATAAAGAAAAGGTTTTACTCTCACACTTGTCAATTTCACTGCTGAAATTTTCTTTTTTGAGATATGACCTCTCTGTGTATCGTTATGTATATCTTGACTGTCCTGGAACACGCTATGTAGACTAGGCTGGCTTCAAACACAGAGATCCTCCTGCGTGTCTCTCAAGCAGTGGGATTAAAGGTGGGTGCCACTATACTATGTCTTGACTATTACTTGATTTAAGACTTTCTTTCCTTCGAATCTGGCTGATCAGTTTAGATCATTTTTTTTTAAATCTTCTCATTTCTATCTTTTATTTAGCTTCTCCCACTAATATAACAGGCAGTTTTTTTTTTTTTTTTTTTTTTTTTTTAGAATGGGACCAGCCACCATATGTGAAATGGTAAAGGCTGGCTAGCCCAGCTGAGGTCCCAATCATAGCGGAGCAGATATTTGTGTATGTCACTTCAAGGCTAGGGAGGAAACAAACTTGGTATCTCGGTCCTTTTCTGTCACCATCTTGGAGGTCAAGCATTGATGAAGGTAGGACCATGAGATGAAGGAGTTTCAGCCAATGAGCACACCTCAGAGGCACTCAGAACCAGGACTGTGAGTAAGAAATGAAACCTTTGTGGTCTGGAGAGATAGCTCAGCAGGTTGAGGTGTTTCCATACAGGCCTGGCAACCCAAGTTGGATACCTGGATCCCCCAAGGCAGCTGGAGAGGGCAACCAATAGTTGTTCCTTGATCTTCAGACACATTGTGGCACACATGTACACACATGCACACATGCACATGTATACACACATGTACACTGTACACAAGTACAATTGAACTTTTATTTTAAATGAAAGAAATGAATTGCTCTTGCTTTAGGTTGTGATGGTCTTGGTGTTGTTACAGTCAATGGTCTACTGACAAACAAAAAGGAAAAAACAAAACAAAACAAGACAAAAGCCAAACAATAACAAAACAAATATCTATTGGTTGGTTGTATGAAGAATTTTTTTCTTAATATGGTCTTCCTACATCACTCTGTCTGGCCTAGAACTTGCTGTGTAGACCAGGGTAGCCTTGAACTCATCAGAGACCCTCCTACCTCTGCCTCCCTACCACTTGGATTGAAGTGTGTCAGCATGCCTAGCATGTAATTCTTTTTAAGAGGCCCTATCCTCTTGCTGAGGCTCCATAGTAAGTTCTTATAAATTGCCTTTGAAATTTTGCTTTGGGGAAAGGTGACTTTTAAAACTGTCTTCTCAGAGGTTGAGAATTGATCTGTTAAAAGGACTTACAAGGACACACCCAGGATTTAATACATAGCTGATAAAGCCACTTACGTATTTGCTGAATGAATGCATGCATATCTGATTCAGTCACTATCCTGGAAAGTCACTAGCATACTATTTTAACTCAGTAGGGTTGCATAGTCCTCATAGTGAATAAGCAAACCAAAGCCCAGAGCTTCTTGCCCCAGGAAGGTGCTCTATAATATTAAACCAATGATTCTAAGTCAAATAAACCTGCTTTTCAAGATGAGAGAGCGAAAAAGGAAGAAAACCAAGAAGCCAAGTGTGTCAGGGTTGAGAAGATGGCTACAACCCTCGCAAGCAGAGTTCAGGATGATGCTGTATTTCGTTCCACTTGCATTCAGGACACCTTCTAGAAGAGGGAAAGGCCCAAAGCATACTGTAGTCTGACCATGTCCAAAATGCTACTGATGAACTACTGCTAACTGTTTGCACAAGTGGACTGACACCATAATGTGTTAAAAGCCTGCCATGCAACACAGTCTTATATACACATGAGCCTGAGGATTCTATTTCTAGATTACTGTACTGACACTCCGAGAAGGCATATTTTTTTTTGAGACTCAATAGCTACTGTATTTTTCATAAACTAAATGTTTTTCTTACTAAAGTTTTCTGCTGCATGTATGTTAATCACTCACATAACTGTATTATTCCATTTAAATGGTTCTTTATCCATTAAAAGAAAACATATTTAGAACAAAAGAGAATTTAAGAAAATGGTGCCTCTGATAGCTGAGTACATAGTCTGAAATGTCATCAGTTGCAGGAAAAGGATGCTCAGGGCTATCTTGCATGGCAACAGAGTAGTAGCCATGGCAACAGAGTAGTCATGGCAACGAAAAACTCAGTAGCAGATCTCATTAGTATAGGAGCTTTTGCTGAACTTGAAAACACATCTCTAAGGTATGGCTTCTTACTCCAGAATTTTTCTGATATAAATACTTATGTACATCGCTGAGTTTCAGACCCTGTACATATGACAAATTATGCAGTAAGCTGAGAAAGCCTCAAGGGCCAAGCAAGGGGCTTTTGCAAGACATGTGCAATCCCCCAAATGTCAAAGCACTGGTACTTTCAGACTACTATTCTGTGGGTCTCTGAGGACTCTTAGTCTAGTATGGTATATTTATTGAACAGCAAATCAAAACAGTGATGTAAAGCTGTCCGTATTATAATGAACTCTAAAAGAGGATGGCTCAAAAACCTCTCTCTCTTCTCCTGCATTTATAACAACACTGGACTCAGTGATGTTTTATGATTTCTTAATTTACTTTTCTGTGTTTCTTTACTCTGGGCCTCAGCTTATTTAATACCTTGCTTGGCTTTTGAGAGAGGTTACGGCTCTGGCCTGAAACTCATCCTCTTTCTGACTCTGTGCCCTCAGCACTGGGATTACAGGTGTTTGCCAGCAAACCTAGCTTTGTGAAATATTTACTATTACTTCCTTTCTCTTCACTGAACTTCATTAACCTCCTGGAGGAACACATTTTAAAACATAGAAAAAAAGATTAAAAAAAAAAAGGAAGGAAAGAAGAGAAGGAATCACCGGTGCTTTCCAAGTACTGTGCATTAAAGGACCAGTGAGCTGAGTGCCACGGACAGGGAAGCAGGGAACTGGGCGCATGGAAGAGCTAAGACCATTGTGGTGCTCTGAATAGGTCTGGCTCCCACAGACTCATGTGTTTGAATGCTTGGCCCATACAGAGTAGCACTATTAGGAGGTGTGGCCTTGTTGGAGGAGGATATGTGTCACTGTGGAGGCAGGCTTTGGGGTCTACCTTAAAGTCTCAAGCTAAGTCCAGTGTGAAACCCACTCCAGTCTCCTCCTGGTTGCCTGTGGATCAAGATGTAGAACTGCTTCTCCTTCTCCACCATCATGTCTACCTGCAGGCTGCCATGCTTCCTGCCATAATGATAATGGACTGGACCTCTGAAACTGTAAGCCAGCCCCAATGAGATGTTTTCCTTTATTGTATCCTGCTATTTAAGGTTACAGTCTTCTATGTCTGGATAACGCTTTTGAGCTTGGAGCAAGATGGAGGACTCTATTTTCTTAGAGGGTTTTTTTTCCCCTCTGCCTGATCTGGAGAACCTGATCCCCATACCCTTGACCTGAGGAATGTCACGTAGCCTTGGTGACATTACAGGTTGCTTTCTTTCTCCAGATAAGAATCTGTCCAGCTGACCTTGTTGGACATCATTGGGAGGAGAGGCCCTTGGGCCCGAGGGTGTTCAGTGCCCCATTGTAGGGGAATGCCAGGGCAGGAAGATGGGAGTGGGTGGGTAGGTGGGAGAACATTCTCATAGACACAGGTGGAGAGGGGATGGGATAAGGGGTTTCGGAAGGGGAGACCTGGAAAGGGGAAAACATTTGAAATGTAAAAAAAAAAAAAAAAAAAAAAAAAAAGAATCTACCCAGCAAACAGCTGAAATTCCTGGAATGCCTCTCCATGAAAATGAGGTACCCCCTGTACCTTAAAACTCCAGCCAATGGTACAAACCCACTTCAGAAACTCTCATCCCCAATACTATATATCCTTTGATTCACCCTTAATAAAGTTGGCATGCCTCTCTGAAGCAGACCCCAGGAATCTGTTATTTCTGTTGTACTCATGAGCCAACCATCTCTATTCACTCTGTTCCTTTGACCTTGAGGGCCTGTGGACAACAGCCCTCTGAAGAAGAGGGAGGTCCACATTCCTTTGTAAGAGTTGCCTTGGTCATGGTGTCTCTTTGCAGCAATAAAACCCTAAGACAACCATGCAGAAGGAAAGTAACCTGGCTGCAGACAGTGCTACTGGTGACAGCATACCCATGATGTCCATAAGGGTCTAGAACTCTCAACGTTCATCTGTGCCAGTCACACCAGCTCTGTTGTGGCGTCTGAGCTTTGGCAATACACAAAGAGTCAAGCCAAGCCAGCGTTCCTCTCATTCCTCTAAGTGAGCATTCTGTGGTGGGGAGGCCTTTAGTACAGAGGGCTTATGGGTAAACCAGACTCCTTGGGGAAGAAGACATTTTTAGAGACTCAGCAGGAAACCTTGAGCTGAGCTTACAGTGGGTTCGAAGGTCTGTAGACAATTACCCTGCTAATAAGAAAATGAGGAGGAAATCTGAGCTGGGGGAAAAAAGGGGCACTTCACAGTCGGAATGTCAACTGGTTGATCCTGGATACTAGCTGTGTCTCAATAGTAAACTGGATGAGGTAGAGAGCCAGAAACGCCATGACACTTCTCCCATCATCCAGGAGCCTCCTCAGTACCTCTCAAGGACAGGACTTCATTCAGCAGCAGGGCCAGTCACGACCTCTGCTGAGGGAAGGATGGAGGCAAATTTAATCCAAGAAATAATTATGCAGATGTTACACTGAGAGCCAGATTTCTTTTCCCATCCTTTTTCACAGTGGCTATAATAATCTAGGATTTCCAAAAATATAGACATAAGGATGGCACAAACTAGAGTTTGTGAACTAAAAAATAACAACCATTTAAAAAAAAAACCCAAAGAGCTAAACATTCATCAGCTTACAAAAGAAATGGCCTGATGCCTTTAGGTTGCAATAATTCTTTCCCAAATATTGCCTCACCAATGTCTAAGTTCAAAGTCAATGTTTCTATCCTGCTGTTTGGTGGGAGTAGGGACAGCATGACCAACCACAAGGCTGCTAAAACAAGCTGAGGCAGGTTGCAGGAGGGAGGCTGGGGGAGTTCACTGGCTGGAGCTGCCAAAGGTAGCTCTTTCCTCATGGGTTGTGCAATCTTCCTATTGCAAGGGCTGTGATGTGATAAATATGGGCGGATGTGGGGTTATGGGAAAAAACTGGGCTTGGAGATGGAGAACGCGAGTCTAAGGTCCTCCTAGTTCTGCTTGGGCCTGCCACAGGGTCACAGATATCACAGACCGGCCTCAAACTCTGTATGTAGCTGAGGATGACTCTGAACTCTTGACTGCCTTGGGTCTAGCTCCTCAGTATTGGAATTACAGGTATGTTCCACCATGTCTGGCTTGCATTTCCGTAATAGTAACATGGTGCTAAAGTGACATCTATCACCAGAGCTACCCAGCACCAGGGTTGCCATGAGTCAGTGTATATTGGATGGGAAACAGCTTGCTAAGTATAAAAGGTCATTTATAATGTCGGTTTGGGGGCATAATACTTGCCATTTTCGAAGTCTGGAATCAATTAAAAAATACACTGAAGAATCAGAAACTGGATCCGTATGTTGCCTTCCCCCTCCCCCCCTTAAAGGATCTGAAAACAGGCCTGGTGTCTTTTCACCATATCTTATAATGAAGCATCTTTTCCTTTCATATTTGTACCTGTCCTCTTCTCTGCAGGCTTCTGGAGAGTGGAAAGTGTATCCTGCATTTATAATCCTAGAGTTTTCCACCAAGCAGGCATTCTGTCTGAGGAGAGGCAACATTAAACAATGTTTGTTCTGTAGTTCTTTTGTGAAGCCCCTCTCTCCACTAGCTTGGGAGCTCTCAGGTCAGGGCTTATGTCTCCATGCATTCAGTGCTGGAAAATTGAACCCAGGGCCTCTATCATATGACAGGCAAGTTTCTGTTACTGAGTTTTACCTGGCCTCATGTATTTTCATTCCAAGTATCATATCTAACACAGAATAAGTTCTTTATTAAAGTGTGTTGAAGCTGGATATGGTATAATGTCAGCACTCAGGCGCTAGAATGTGGTGGTTTGAAATAAAATGTCTTCCATAGGCTCTTAGGGAGTGGCACTATTAGGAGGAATGGCCTTGTTGGAGTAGGTGTGACTTTTGTTGGAGGAAGTGTGTCACTGGGGGTAAAGGTGAACTTGAGGTTTCAGAAGCTCAAGTCTAGGCTCAGTGGCTCACTGTCTCTTCCTGTGCCTGTAGATCGAGATGTAGAACTCTCAGCTTCTTCTCCGGGGCCATGTCTGTCTGCATGCCACCATGTTTCCTTCTGGTCATGATGATAATGGACTAAACCTCTGAAACTGTAAGCCTGTCCCAATTACATGTTTGTCTTTATAAGAGTTGCCATGGTCACTTCATAGCAATAGAACCCTAACAAAGACACAGAAGCAGGCTGATCAGGAGTCCAAGGTTAGTCTCATCTGAGTGAGTTCACACTAATCTGTATAAGACACCACCTTCTACCTCCTCCCCAAAGAAGCCAGGTACATGCCTGCAATCCTAGCTCCCAGGAAGCTGAGGCAGGAGAAATAACTTGAGTTTAATATCAGCTAGGGCTGCCCAGAACTGTCTTTAAAAAACAGCGGGCTAAGAGATAATGAAAGAAGGAAGGAACCTGGTGGTCTACTGTATAAGACACCAGGGGTCACAGGGAAGGTTCTAAGGTTTCCTTCTAAGGATTCCATTCTTGACATTTCGTTCCAATGGGAAAGAGCTCTGTCCCTGTGAGTGCTCTATGAAGGATCAACTCTTGGTAACTTCAGCCACATCAAGCTTCAGCTTCCGTCTATGGCAGGCACCCTGGATGTCTGGTCACGCGGTCCTGGACATTGCAATTAGAGTTAGTCGGCTAATGCCTTTAACTGAAGAGAACTGTCATTTGGTAATTAACTTAGAGCCATGACAAAAGTCTGTGACATCGATGAATCAGAACATAACACTGACCCTTGTTTTTCTCGCAAGGGACACACATATCACGAAACAGTATTTTTTTTTTTTTTTTTTTGGGGGAGTTGTTAGTGGAGTGAGCTTGTAGCAGGAAAGCCAGGGGAAGCTGACCTGAAGAGGTTTCGATTGAAGGGGGTGGGGCCTACCAAGCCCTCTCCTTAAGAATATACCTCTTCAGGACAGGATCTTGCAGGGACTTTGAGAAATCTATCTTCCTGTACAGAGAAGCCCCCTGTGCCTCCATTGTGTGTGTGTGTGTGTGTGTGTGTGTGTGTGTGTGTGGCCTCTGGAGCAGGCCTGTGTCTTCTGTGGGTCCTTCTTTTTTTTAGGCCCCATGGCATGCTTCCAGAGGATTGTTTTGTGTGTGGCCCTGGATGACTGCAACCAAGGTGAGGGCCTCGGCTTTGACCTTTCAAGAACAAGCCAGAATGAAACAACATCGCACACAGGGTCTAAGAATGATCTCTCCTCTCTCTTCATGTGTCAGACAAGTTGACAGGCTGTAGACGCAGGACCAGGGGGATCTGTCTATGTGGTCCTCTATCCTCCTAGGGGTCCCTAAGGGGCCTTCACAAGCAACAGTCTGAAGCAACTGACACAGACCCAAAATGTTGCTGGCATAACAGAGAAACCAACTTTTAAAATCTCCCTGAATTTTAATTCATCTAAAAGTTGGAACTGATAACTAATTTGGTTATAGGAAATTACAGCTAAAACCCTACTTTCCCAACTAGTAATTTTGCATCACTTATGGGCTTGTACATATGAACATGTGCATGCACGTGTTTGTGTGTGTGCATGCAAGTGTGTGGGAGTATGTGTGTGTGTGTGTACATGTGAGTGGGTCCATGGAGGCAGGAGTTGATGCTGAGCATCTTCCATCACTCTTTACCTTGTTTTTGGAGTCAGAGTTTTCTCACTGAACTTGGAGCTCACTGATTACCTAGACTGGCCAGCTAGTAAGTCCAGAGCATCTTTCTGTTTCTACATTGCCAACTCTGGGATTATAATATGGGTTGCCATGCCTGGCTTTTATTCCCCATGGATGCTGGGAGAGTTTCATGTCCTTGAGCTTGAGTGGCAAAGCATTTTACTATCTGAGCTATCTCCTCAGCAGCGCCCCCTGTCATTTATGACATCTAAATGCCAACTACTTCTGACAAAGATTTAGTATTTAAATTGATATATGCCGCAAATGTAAACTCTTCATGAAATTCCTAAGGACTACTATGTGCATGTGCATGTGGTGTGTGTGTGTGTGTGTGTGTGTGTGTGTGTGTGTGTGTGTGTGTAGCAATATTACTAGCTATTTTTTAGTATTGATCTCGTACAGAAATAATATTTTGGATGCTCCGGCGTAGAGAGTGGATGAAGTCCAGGGTGAATGTGCATTGTTAGCTGTAAACACAACATTGTTGAGGACCCCTACCTCTCAGTCTCGTAGATGTGGCAAAGCCTTTCCCAGGGGAAGCTCAGACGGATTATGATGGCTGTGCACATACTGTGCTTCTAGAGCAAATGCTGACAGTGTGTGCACAAAATGTCCACAATACCTTCCTTACTTTTTCCTCCTAGATGTTTAAGGCCTGAAGACTGCTCCCCTATAAAGACAGTCTCTACCAAGATTACCTCAACCTTGTTCAGCCATATATAATAACCCCATCCTCTTAGTTATCTGTATGTAATCCAGCTCCCTTCAGTTGTAAACAAAAACCCTACTTCCCCATTCACCTACATGTAACAAGCACTCTGAGCTTCCTGGGTGCTATGGCTTCTCCATCAGACCTGATCCCAGCTTTTCTCTTTGTGTGTCTGTCCATATGTCCACCTACTCTTCATTTTCTTGTTGCTGTAGTTCTGGGACCCGAACCACACGGGGACATAGCACATCATAGTAAACAGGATGTGCTATCTGAATTGGCTCTGCTAATTTCTTTTCATTTATTTTTTTTTTTTCAAATGTAGCTACTGGAAAAAAATTTAAATGATCCACGTGGCTCATGTTGAATGTCTGCGAATACATGTGATATGATCATGACTGTGGGTCTCTCTGACCATTCAATAGCCTGCTCACTGCTCCTCTGTCTAGTTCATCTCACTACTAATGCCACTGTCCTGGGAGAGGAGCGGGGGGGGAGGGGGACAGTCAAGTGCCAGGCATTCTTGTAGGCTGAAAATAGCTTGTGCTAGCTTTTAGCGGACAGTCCAGAGGGACACGTAAGTGATAACCAGATCCAGTCAAGAGGCGCACATCAGGTAACTACATGTCATATAGAACTAGAGGGAAATGTGACAGAGACAGACTAGATGGTAGCATGGTACATTGTGGGGCTAGAGTCTCAATAGCAGGGGACAGAAATGCCAGGCTCCAAAAGCCCCACACAGAGCACAGGCTAAAGTACTAGTTAAAGGAAAGAAAGCTGGTGTGACTGAGCATCAGCTAGGTATGGGATGACAGGAGTCACCGCATGCACTCTGCCTCCGAGGCACTTAAACTTCCTCCCTCACATCAGTCAGGCTGGGGACATAGCCACTCTTATCAGGATGGACACAGTATCTTTAGTTGCTAAATAGAGTAGCCATTACTAGAGGGTCTTCCTTTCGGCTGTGAGTGCATATGATTTCCATATAAGCTAAAGAATAAAGATCCTTCCAGCAGATGAAAGAAAAGGGCCCCACCCTGGCCACTAATGTCTGTTGAAATTTAACAACGTCATCTCTTAGCACTTCCCCTTCTTCTGTCCTCTGCTTTTGCAGAAGTAAATGACCTGACAGCCATCTGACTCAGTGTCACACGGAGCATCGCAGCTATCTTCTCCTTATTGGATACATATGGATGTGTGCCCATCACTCCTTCCTCACGGGAACATCTGTACAGCTATTTATTTCCCCTCTTCCTTTATAGGTAACCATAACTTGCCTTAGAACTCTATAAACAACTTTCTAGTTTTCATAGTTCATGATTTAAATTTTTATTACATTTATTTCGTGTGTGTGCATGTGTGTATGTGTGTATGTGTGTGTGTGTGTGTAAGCCTGTTAGACACATGGAGGTTAGAGGACTTCTGAGAGTGTGTTCTCTCCTACCATATGTGTCCCAGGAACTGAACTCAGGTCGTCAAGCTTGACAGCAAACACCTTTACCCTCTCACTGGCTCTAGAACCTTATAAAGTATCTGCTGACTGGGGAGAAATTTGGATTCTAAGATTGGTGATGATTCCAAATACCTGCCTGCCACATGCAAGGCCTTTGGTTCAACCCCCAGCCCTACAAATAATAATAAAGAAAATCATGACTAATAGATAAGTATATAGCTCTGAGGAAGACACTTGCTTGGCATGTGCAAGTTCCTGTGTTCAATCCCTAACACCACCAACCAAAGAGTCTTGTCTCCTATATGAGATGGCATCCTAGAGATACGTTGGTTTCACAGGGAAGGAATACAAGAATAAAAAATACATGGTCTCATTCATCACTACAATTTAATAAAGCAGGGGTGTTATACCCAGGGGCAATTTCAATTACATCTCTGGCCAAGGAGTGCACAGCAGACTGCTTAATCATTAACCCTTCACCAGCCATCTCCGCTGGAACCTTCAGCCTGACTACATGCGGATGAGATCAGGTCTCAGCAAGTATAGCCCTAGCTGTCCTGAAACCTGCTCTGTAGACCAGGCTAGCTTCAAATTCAAGTGATCTGCTTGCCTCTGCCCACCAAGTGCTGGGATTAAAGGAATGCACCACCTCCGCCTGGCTGACAATCGATCTCTTACTAAATTTATTCTCAGAGAGATGGAGAAGGGCAAGAGGTGATGCTGATGGTAGGAGAATGGCCCAGTGTTTATGGTACCATCCTGAGCTTCCAACAGCCCTGGCATAACAGTGCTGTACTCAGTTGATGACAGATGCTGATGACAGACCAGGAATATAGACTCCAGCTCTGTCCCCCCGTAGAGAAGGTTACCCAAAGTGTGATCTGTCTCTTCTCAGAGCCTGTAAGGCAGACAAGCTCCACCCTTGCTGGGCTTCCTGCCCTCCCCAGACTCACTTCTTTGTAGCTCTGTGGGTTATTTCCGGGACCCTTTTTAATAAGCTGGACCACAGGACTCCTCTCAGGACTCACAGCACTCGGTATGAGAGTTGCCACGAGAAAAGTGAGCACCCTGACAACACCGGACCAAGTGAAATATCAGCTATTTTCTACAGATGAAGTCTCTAGAGTTAGCCTATTTAAGCAACTTACTGTGTTTGTTTGTTTCTATGTGCATTCGTGTTTTGTCTCCATGTATGACTGTGTGAGGGCATCAGGACCCCTGAAACTGGAGTTACAGACAGTTGTGAGCTGCCATGTGGGTGCTGGGAATTGAACCCCAGTCCTCTGGAAGAGCAGTTAGTGCTCTTAACCACTGAGCCATCTCTCCAGCCCTGCATCTTATTTTTATTTTAGTTCAATAGTTTAACATACCTTTGATCAAAAGAAGCACATCATATGAATGAAGTGAGGTGGCTATTTATCAGAGCATCCTTTCTCCTCAGGAAGTCTCCTTTGTCATGGTGAGAACTGCTTAGCAGTGACAAGTGACTTCTTGCATTTAGATAAGAAAGTTGCCCTGTCACTCTGGCTTTCTCTCTGGGTGTCACACCTCACAGAGATCTTCAGGAGAGCAGCTGCAATCTTGGTCATTACCACATCTGTGTGGTGCTCCACTTCAGAGCATCCAGTCCTCCCCTCTCATTTATCTTCAGACTACAAATAGGAACCAGGGGTGTCCTCTAGCAGACCAGATAAGATTCTGGTCTGCTATTTGGGTAACTCCCCAAGCTACAGCTCCTGGTAAGGCTCTGGTGCAGCTTAGGCAAAGCCAAGTTCACCTATGAGGTGCTGACAGGAGACCTGCTTCAGGCAGAGGCCCAGGACCGGGAAGGAGGGGCTGGGGAACTGCCCCAGGGAGGTGGAGCCACAAGGAAAAGAGGTGTCAGTGAAAATGACTCAAGGAGAGTCAGAGATGAAAGGGAGGGGGGAACTGGCTGCAAAGGCTGAAGAGGCTGCAGAGGGCATGGCCTTGGGTTTAGAAGCTTCCTGGGTTCTGGCCTGAAGAATCTCTAATATCTACCATACATTTGTATCTATCGTACAAAGCCAGTGACTCAGGTCTCTGAAAATCCTGAGATCAATTATAAATGAATACAGAATTGATAGAAAAAGTACCATCCTTAGCTAAACAACACCACCTCACTCCAAACATTCAAAAAACTCCTTAATCTTCTCTTCTTCAGGAAAAAAAAAATCCAAGAATTTGAACCTGTCCTTTCAAACAAGGGAATATATTCATATAGCACGCAGTTCATGCACTTCACAAGCTCGAAGTGGACCCCCCCACCCCCGCGTCAGCATTTGGGAGGAGTAATGTAGACTATTCTGCTCTATCTTTAAGATAGGATTGCTAAGCGAGTAGATGTTATTTACTAAATATTACTAATTACTGATAAAGTAATAGCTCACATTCAAAGGGCATTTGGCAACACGGGGATGTTTTTATACCCCCTGCTTTCTCTCTCATGAACACATATCAGGGTGAATGTTATATTCTTCATCTGGGCGTTGGCAGTCGAGGAGTCACCTTAGCAACTGTATAATTGGTCAGAGGAAAGAGGAGCTCAGAGCAATCCTGTCATCCAAACCCAACATTCTCTCCTTCTGTATATTTTAGTAGAGAACTGAATTTGTTTATAAGAGCCAGTAGGTCTCATAAATACGAGCACACTGTCCCTCACAGACATTCCCTGGCAATGCTATAATGAAGGGTATTCAAAGCTACAAAACTGAGTTTCTTCAAAATGTTATTCTTCAGTCTTTACTGACATTGCTTACAACAGGAATATCTTATTAAAACTTAATTGGCAAAAAGGAATGGTTTACTTGTGCAAATTTAAGAATCAAAACTTATAATGTAAAAGGCATTCTAAAGATTGTATGCCTATACTTTCTGGGCTAAGGTCACGTTTGAAAGCATTTCTGCTTCAAATGTGTGTGAATAACTTCAGAGACTCAAAGACCTATTCTATCCCTAGAGAGTATCTGAAAGCCTTTTCATGAAAGCAAAACAAATATCCAGCCTCCAATTTTTGATCTGAAAAAAAAAACAAAAAAACAAAAAAACAAGCAAGCAGGCAACCAGCCACTCAGCGTGAAGTAAGGATGAAATACAACATCAAGTTCCAACATGGTCCCACATCACAGCTGCTGGGCAAAGCGTGGGTGTGGGGGAGGGGGGGGAGACAGCCCAACAGCTGTTAAGCCATGGAAAGCATACTCAAATTGCTATGTTTGGAATGAAAATTGATCCCAATAATTTAGCAGGACCAGGACTGAACGTGACCACTCTTTATCCAGAATCTGACACTGCCACATTCCGTGGAGGTTGGGACCACACAGTGGCAAGGATGATACTCTATGCCAAGAATGAGGGGCAAAGAAAGTTCCCTTTATCCCAACCTCAGGAGCTGCCGGCAACATCTGAAAGGCAAGATGCAGAGTCAATGGTTGTTTGGATCTAAACACTCTGCCACTTACAATTTACTTCAGTTCTCCCTCTTTAATTTAGGGAAAATTTCCCCTCATTTGTCAGGAGAAACAAACCATGCAGACAGAAGACACTTCAGTTTGTGATGTCTCAGCTCTTCTAGCCTTGCCTTAGCTTTCAAAGGACCCAGCAGCAGTGGGAGCCAGGAGTACAGACGGGCTTGCTGAGACTGGGTCCGTGAGGAGAACTGAGTGGTAAAGACTTGAGGACTACAGTACCCAGGTAGCCACACTCTAGCTATTAATTATGAATGTTACCCAGGCACACACTTCTACAGTGCAGGATGTAACTGACAGCATAGGAAGGCTTAAACAACATATTTGCCTCAGTGGTTCATGAAATAACAGTGCATCTTATATTAATGACGTCTTAGACTTTTATGGAGGCGGATCATAAAATTAAATATTTGTGGAGTCCCGTTCTGATCCAAGCTCTAGACTGGACTAGTTGTTGTAGATACACGAGGATCTGCAGCACCCACCGAAGAGCCAGGCACGGAAGCACACACAGGTAACCCCAGAGCTGTGGAGGCCAAGGCAGGAAGACCCTGGGTACTCTCTAGCAGGCCAGGCCAGCTGTAGTGCCAAGCTCCAAGTTCAGTGAGAGATCTTGTATTAAAAAAACAAGTGGGTAGGAAGATTCCGGAGGTTGCCCTCTACGCCCCACCCAGCTCTGCTCACAAACAGGGAGGCACAAGCTTCCTCAGGCAAGAGCGCCTAGAAACACATGTGTACATATGCACATGTCACTGCATATTAGCAATACTTTCAGTGAAACAAGTCATTTTTTTAAAAAAAGATTTATTTATTTTATATATGTGAGTACACTGTCACTGTCTTCAGACAACACCAGAAGAGGGCATAGACCCCATTACAGATGGTTGTGATTCCATGTGGTTGCTGGGAATTGAACTCAGAACCCTTGGAAAAGCAGTCAGATGAGCCATCTTTCCAGTCCCAAAAAGTCATTTTTTGACAAAAAAAA
>NC_034599.1:96829424-96851759 GCF_900095145.1 Mus pahari
CTCTCTCTCTCTCTTTCTCTCTTTCTCTCTCTCTCTCTCTCTCTCTCCCTCCCTCCCTCCCTCCCTCCCTCTCTCCTCAGATCTCTCCCTCCCTCCCCCCTCTCCTCAGATTTCTCCCTCCCTCCCCTTCCCTTCCCTTCCCTTTCTCCCTTCCTCCCTCCCTCTCCCTCCTGTCATCTCCCCCTCTTTGCCTCCCCATTCTTGACAGGAGCTCACTATCAGCCCAGACTGGCCTCAGATTTGTGATCCCCCTGCCTCAGCCTCTCAAGTGCTGGGATTAGAGGGGAAAGCCATCATGCCCAGTAGAACTTCTTCTGACTTTGATAATGCAGTTGATTTTGACAAGGCAGACATTTTGTTTATGGATGATGCTGATTAGGTATAACTTAACTGGGTACCAACAGCCTATATCATGCATGCCAATAATTTGGGAGGTTTAGTGATGGTTATGACCTACCCCCTAACTAGCAAAGAGCTGCCTCATCATGCTATTTGAGTCTCTCAGCATCCCTGTAAGCAAGGACCATTGGTGCCTGTGACTGTCCAGGTGATGTCTAACCCCCTCCGGCTTTTACAGAGCGTAGTTTAGAAGAATGGACACTGTATAATGTTAGGCCCAACTATGAAGAATAGAATAATTTATCTAATGCCTTCAGATAATACATGGAATAATTTATCCAATGCCTTTCAGATAATCCATGGCTTTAAAATATAAGCAGACTTGGGACATACAACCAGCATAGGTGATTCCTCAAACATTTCTCTGCCTTCCAAATATGCTATGCTGTTTTGTCATGCACCTGTTCTCCTGCAGTGAAGCCTACCTCCCCCCCTTTGAGATATAGCACGTGTGTGTGTGTGTGTGTGTGTGTGTGTGTGTGTGTATGGGGGGGAGGAACCATTTTGCTTTCATAGTCTCCTTTCCCATCAAGGTAGACTTAATCATTTCTTTATAACATGGCCTCTTGAATCTGTAAAGCCCCCTCTCTAACAAATAAACTTATTATAAAAAGAAAAGAAAAGAAAAGAAAAGCAAGCAAGCAAGCAACCCTACAGTCCCATAGAACACACACACACAAAGAACAGAGGAGGCCCCTATAAAGCTTGGCAACTCTCCAGCAGGCTAAACTAGCCTTATGAGTTTCTGGGATTAGAATTCAGCAGAAGAAACAAGCCAATTAAAACACTTGGCCCCAACCGTGTGTAGATAAAGTGCTTTGCACAAGCTCCAACAGTCTAACCTGAGTCAGAAGTTCTGCTGGCTGACTGCCTAGTGATTTGCATCTCAATCGCTTTTGTTTGATTCATTTTAGTCTCTCAGCAAAAGCCAGGTGCCACTTGGTCTAGGAAAGACCCATCTTCCACCTGCCTCCCCACCAGGCTAGACAGACACAATGGGCTCTGTCCATTACATCTCCAACTTAGAGGCTCTGCTTTGACTCAGAGTGGGCCAGTGTCTGTTGTGCCAAGTGGGTCATCGGGAGCATCCAAGCATGGGGCTGGTCTTCATACCCAACTCAAGTAGCACCACAATGGTTGTTTATGCCACAAGTCAAAAAAGCACACAAGAAAGTCATGGTCCAGCACATCTTATGCTGCCACAAAACCAAGAAACCACACTTACACCGCTTACTAAGAATCCCGCATAACTGCGCAGAACATTCCAAGTCGAAGGCTACGTGGTCCCCAAAGCCTTTTGGGTTCCATGTAACAAAAATTCCGAAGATACAATCTAACATTTCTTTCCCATGAGAAATCAACACAAGGCCATATAGTAACACCTTATATTGTACTGTGGAACAAAGAACACAAATGTTTTTCATATGCATTTTGAGTTAACGATACTCAAGGATGGGGTCTAGAGAGTGATGGACACCTAACACATGAGTGGCCTGTGACTTGGTGGCTTATCTAGATGAAGGGGAGGGAGAATGACTCAATCCCAGTGTTCTACCACAAAGACTCTGAAGCTCAGTAAGTGATAAGCTTGGCATGTTCCAGGTAAAGAATAAATGCAGCATGGACTTACTTAATAGTTGGCAATAGAGGGCCTGTAAACTTCTCTTCATGGTATCATCTGGTCCTGCTGGTCCTCCAGTTTATTCATGATTCTGTCTAGGAAAATGGGAGTAGACATTGTTACATCAGCAGACATAAAATTCCTAACTAGAAGACTTCCATTTAAACTTGAGTACATACATAGCTGTATTTGAAATAGGAGACTCATAGAAACAGTTTAATTTATAATGCTACATGCTATACAATTGCCACTGACCCTTTAACCAAATTCCCAAGCCGTGTAACACCCCCTACCCCAAGTTGAAGACAACCCTAGGATGAGAGAGAAACATCTTGGCTTCAAGGGCTTTTCATAGATCTTGTGACTCTAGTCCAGTGGTTCTCTACCTGTGGGTTGAGACCCCTTTGGGGTTGGAGAATCATTTTACAGAGGTTGCCTAAGGCCATTGGAAAACACAGATATTTACATTATGATTCACGATAGTAGCAAAACTACAATAGTGAAGTAGCAACAAAAATAAGTTTATTGTTGGGGTCGTCACAACATGGGGAACTGTATTAAAGGCTCATAACATTAGGAAGGTTGAGAAACATTGCTCCAATTGTTAGAGAAGAACAGAATTTTTGTCTTTTGTAAGCTTATTTCTACAGAGGGATTCATTAAACCAAAACAAGAACCAGAGAGCTTTCTCACACTTGAAAATATAGGATGCAAAACCTATTTATTAGCTGGGCACACACTTGTGGTTCTGGCACTCAGAAGCCAGGAGGGAGGAGGGAGAGTTCAAGGCTAGCCCAAGCTACACATCAGGGCCGTGTTTCAAACAAAGATAATAAAATGAATGCAAAACATTCAAAAGTAAGAAAAGACATAAATAACTTTTTATTATAAAAGATATTATGAAGTATTTGGAAAATACTGGAATATGGGCAAGAATAATCAAGAAGGCCTAAATTATACTATCCCGCCAGCATGAGGCAATCAATTGCTCAGACTCTCCATTCTGTGCACCTCTCTGGGCTCTGTGTGTGCGCTCCCGTGGCTGTCCTGTTTCACATACTGCTCCCTCAGACCTTTCTCCTAGCAGCAGAAGCACGCTGCTATGTCAACAGGACTTTACTACCTGCTATTTAAGTGGCAAATATTTACTCAGGAGATGTGAAAAATGCAAGGATTTAGCGTAAAGCTTTGGAGAAGATGCAAATGTTCTCTTCAGGACCAGTATCATAGAAGAACCATTTGAACTACATCCTACCCAAGAATGGAAACTTAGAATTTCTTTTCATGCTTCCAGGTAAATGAATATCCCACGTCAATGCTTTACTTTGTGCTTAATGTGCATAGGAGTCATTTATCTTAAAAAACTAGAATTTATATTCTTTGGTCATCCTCTACTAACATGGCAGGTTTTCATTTTCTTCTAACACCCCAAGTAGAAGAACTAACTTGCCTTAATATCTGTTTAAGACTGAGCGATAACTGGTATAACACAAAATTCTGCCTTTAACGTGCCCAGCTAGCTGGTGAACCCCCAGAGAAGCTCCCTTGGGCGGTAGGCGGTGACCTATACAGAGACTCACAGCTGATCAGTGTGCAGAGAATAAAAGATCATCGAGTGCTCAGTCCTAAATGAGCAAGCTGTATCACACCCTCTCCCTGCAGGGGCCATTGTGGAAGAGGGGACGGTACCATAAGAAACAGGTAAAGGAAGGCAGACACAAACCAGTGCTTTCAAGATGTAACAGAAAGATCTCACACAATGGCAGAGAAAGTCTCAAGCAGTCCATTTTTAAAAAGCTACTTAACTATAACGACCTGTTCTAGGACATTCCATCACTGTATAAAATCACTACCTGCTCTAGGACATTCTATCACTGTATAAAACCACTACCTATTCTAGAACATTCCATCATTGTATAAAACCTCTACCTGTTCTAGCACATTCCATCACTGTATAAAACCATGACTCACTGTTAGCCATTTGTGAGCTCCCCTGATGACCACGACTCTGCTGGCCATCTCTTTATATTTGCCTTTTCAGGATGGTTTGCATAACATTACCACACAATGCATGGCATCTACACCCAGTCTCCTCACTTACCATAGTTGTTCAGCTTTGCTCCTGGGTGGACATCCTGTATTCAGACACAGAGTTAACAAGAATGCTGCTTGCTCTCACCCATCTCCCATGGCTAGAAAGACCTTTGCGGTCTCTTGTTACAAAAATATTCCTTTGTATTTGTCTTGTGGCATTATATATTGCATTCTTACTGCCTAAATTCTTCTATTCTTCGATGAGTTCCTGACTTTGTGAGACCTTCCATTTCTGTTTTCTTATTCTACCACTGGAATGGTGTGTATGTTAAACCATAAGTACAGTTACTTTTCTATTATTCTTTTTGAAATTTGTTTTATTGGTGTTTATGGTAAAGAAATTAGTGATTATATTAAAAGAAAATATGGGGATTATAGTTGGAGATCTTTTCTATTTGCTTAGAAAGGACGTGGTATCTTCAAAATCCCGGTGTGGTAAAGAGAAAGAGAGATAAAAGTATGTTGTGGTGAGCATCACCCAGCATCAGAATAAGCACGCCTGCTTATGGCATAGGGTAAAACGTTCTCTTTTCAGGAGCACAGCACCTTAATGATGTCCTTAGTTAAGCAAATAAAGACCCCACACCCCAAAGAGGAAGAGACAGAGTAAGAAGAAGAGACAGAGATAATTAAATTGCCCTGAGTTAAAACCAAATAAAGAGAATTAAGCATTTGAATACTAGCGCTGAGAAAGATGGGTTCCAAGGGAGGCTCAGAAATGGCAGAGGCTGCTGTGATAAACAGAAGACAGCAAAAAATATGCTGGGAAGTGAGGCTGAAAGACAAGGCTGGAATGAGAAATGGCCTCAGGGGGCCCCATGAGCAACAGTTTTTCTCCACTTTTGGTTTTACGCTGTCTTCACTCATAGGCACATCTGCATGGTGTTCATCTGTTAAGAGCATCCCCAAACTGCTACTTGTGTTTCGCAGGGGCGGTGTGAGTCAAAAGATCATGTTCTGAGCCAAGGGTGACTTCCGGAGGCCACCCCCTGCTGGCAGCCATGAGCAATGGGTAGTGGTCACCTGTGGGGTACTTAGGACATGGTAAGCACTCAATAAACACTAGTAATTAGGGAGCAAATGAATATACAGATGATCAAGTGATAAGAGAACAGAAAATAGCTTGGTTAATTTTGATCAAGGGGAATATTAAGCCCCTTAGTCATTTCTAGAAATGCTGAGGGGTTTCTGAAGAAGCCAGTGATGCCCTCCAATATAGGGGATGAAGCTATTAGCGAGCTATTAAAGAAACAATTGGGCCAGCAAATCTCAGAGACTTCGGACCATCTGAGTTACACAGGGCTCTCCCAACTACAGACACCATCTGGCATACATTTTATTCACGATTCATCCTTAAGTCCCTTGATGGGGCTTCACAATGGGTTTTCTTCTTTTACATCCTATTGCTTTAGCAAGTAAATCTGTGGGTGTTTTATATGTATCTTTTGCCACTGTGATGTATTTCCTGTCACCATTTCACTCTCTAATTACTTTGACAGATGCATCATTTTGTGATGTATCCGACGTCACTCAATGTTCTAACGATGGCATCTATGTTGAGTCTCCTGGGTCAGTTGTGTTACCTTGAAGAGATGGAGAGTCACTGTTAGATTGTATCAAAAGCTACTTAATTAGACCACACTTTATTTACTAATGTGTGTGTGTGTGTGTGTGTGTGTGTGTGTGTGTGTGTGTGTGTGTGCGCGCGCCTGCTTATGGCATAGCCGTAAAGTGTGGAGGTCAGAGGACAACTTGCAGAAGTTAATTCTCTTCTTACACCATGTGGATCCAGGAAATTGGAACTTATGTCATCAGGCCTGGTGACAGGTACCTTTACTCCCTGAGCCATCTCACCACTTCCTAAAGCTACTTTTTTAACCATACACTAAGAAATATTAACGATATCAGTATGGCTCCTTGGTGAATAATTTAAAAAACCTTAAGGGTAATGATTAGTTTCTGGAGTGGACTTCTAAGAAATTAAATGGTTTTGACAACCAAAAAGCATAGTCAAAGAAAAATAATCTACTTTGACTATTCCAGTTCTGGGACAGCCGCTATAGAACTGTGGTTCTCAACCTTCCTAATGCTGAGACCCTTTAATAAAGTTTTTCATGTTGTGGTAACTCCCAACCATAAAACTGAGGCTACTTTATAAATATGATTTTGCTACTGTTAGAATCATAATATGAATATCTGTGTTTTCCAACGGTCATAGATGACCCCTGTAAAAAGGTCATTCGACCTCCCCAAAAGGGGTCTCGACCCACAGGTTGAGAACCACTGCTATAAACAAAGTCAGGTCTACACCTCAGACTGTAGGTTCAACCTTGGAGTCAGTGAACTCTAAAACCAGTTACCCCCTGGCTCAGGCAGCAAGCAGACCTTTGACAGCTGCAGAGAGTGGGCCAGCAGAGAGAGAGGTGCAAATGCCAAGGAGCTGGGCAGTGTCTAGGGGGTTTAACAATCTCAGAAGAGGTGGAGGCACTGAGCAGCCTTCAGAGAAGCAGCTGTCACAAAGACAGCTGACTAAGCAGTAGCTATAGCAACAAGAGACAGCTTGGAACAATGATCAGGGCAGGAAGACAAGGCAAAGTAGATGAAAGGAGAAGATGAGGGGGTAAAGGGCTAAGGTCAGAGGGTAGGAAGCCACAATGGACCTGAGAAGAGAAGCTGCAGACCCTGTTAGCTGAAAGAGCTCCAGAAAGCTGTCAGTCTTCAATCACCAATAGTTTCAGGTGCTCAAGTTTTAGACCTAGCACTGGCTGCTGCCAAGACCTGGGAAATCCCAACTCCTTAGGTCTGTAAACTGCTGAAGGCATTGTCTATGGTTGGGTTATCCTGATACTTAAACCCAGACACTGCAACGATAGTCACTGTCAGACTGTGGAATCCTGACATTCTAGATGTGCACACTCCCACATCCACATCCCGGCCCTCCAGAGCTCTAACACTCTCTGGGAGAAGAACCCTGGTATCTTAGCATCTACAAGAGCTGTTACACTAGAGGTCCCACTCGATGTTGCCACTCACATCAAACCCTGAGGAATCAAAAGCTGCCAAAGGCTAGCACTAAGGAGCTTTTCTTTGCCAGCTCACAGTTACCATCCAGTAGAGCAAAAGGACCACAGCTTAGACAACTAGACATAAAATCTCTACCTAAAACAATAAATTAAAAAAAACCACTCAAATAAAATCAGAGATCACAAAGGTCCATGATGAAGTTGCTTTTATCCCAAGGATGCAAGGATGGTTCAACATATGCAAATTTACAAATAAATTTACAATCCATCAATCAAAAAATGAATGGTAACAATCATACAACCATCTCAAGACATGCAAAAAAGTGTCTCCTAAAATTAAAAATTCCTTCATGATAAGGAGGCATAAACAGATTAATTCTAGAAGAGTTATTCCTAACATACTACAGACCTATGACAAACCTATGGCCATATCACAGTGAATGGAAGGGAAGCCAAAGCATTTGCTATAAGACCAGGAGGAAGGAACATGTTCACTCTCATTGCTTTTATGAAATACAAGGCTAGAAAGCTCAGACTCATGAGGGCAGCAAAAATTGAAGTCATACAAGTAAGAAGGAAAGAAGTCAAGTTTCCCTGTCTGCATATATGACTATATATAAATTAAGTCTCTCTCCAAAGAGTGTTATAAGTAATTTAGCAAAATAGCAGGATATAAAAATCAACATATAAAAACCAGTAGCTTTTCCATGTACACACACACACACACACACACACACACACACACACACANANANATATATATATATATATATATTGAGAAAGAAATCATGAAAGCCATCCCATTTAGGATAGCTATCAAAAAAGAACAAAGAAGAAATTGAAAGATCTTTAAGATGAAAAATACAAAACCCTCATGAAAGAAATTAGAATAGTCACACCAACAAAATTAGAAGATACTCAGAGATGTGAATAACTGATACCGTTCAGAGATGTGAATAACTGATACGGTTAAATGTCCGTGCTACCCAAAGTGACTGACAGATTCCATATGGTCTTCACAGAAACAGTGATTGTGTTCTTCACGATACAGTAGAAGAATATCCTACCATTTATCTAGAAATGTAGAGGATCTGAATGGTAGAAGCAGTTTTGAGCAAAATGAATAAAAGAGGAGACACTCTAATACTTTAGCATCTCTACAGAGCTTTAGTAAATAAAATAGGATGGCACTGGAACAGACAAGAGACACATAGGCCAATGGAGGAGAGTAGAGAACCCCGGACTAAGTCCACATTTCTACAGCCAAGCCGTCCTTGGCGAAAGCACTGCACATACACATCAGAGAAAGGGCAAGAATGCTGGGAAACTGGTTATCCGAATGCACAGGATTAAAACTGCACCCCTTTATCTCATGACTTATACATAGCAACTCAAAATGTAGCAGCAACCTGAATGTAAAACTCAAACTCTGAAAACACCCAAACAGAAAGAAGAAGGCTGCAAGACAATGTTTGGAGACAATGGCTTTGTATGTAGGATCCTATAAGCACAGACAATGAAAACAGAATGGAGTGACCTCACATTACACAGCTCGAAACTCAACAGAGCAATGGGGACATCCTGTATACTAGGAGAAAGCACCTGGCAACTGGTCACCTGACAGAGTGAACCAATTATAAATGGGCAAATGGTAGGAACAGACCCTTCTTAAAGATGAAATACAAATGGCCAAGAAATATATGAAAAGAGTTCAGTATCATTGACTATCAGGAAAATCCAAACTACAGTCAGATACAGTCTCAGCCCAATTAGAATTGATACTATATTTTAAAAAGTAAGTAACAAATGTTGGTAGAGATCTGGAAAAAAGGAACTAACACAATTCTGGTAGAAAACAATATGGTGATTTCTCGAAACCAAACCCAAAATGGACCTACTATGTGATCCAGCTAGTTGTATGTATGTGTGTGTATGTGTATATATATATATATATATATATATATATATATATATATATATATATATATATATATAGTATGTGTGCACATATATGTACACATATGTAATATAATATGTAACATATGTATAATTACATATATATTACATGTAAACTAGCTGGATATATATACTATATGTGTGAGTATATGGAAATATAAATCAGCATTCCAAAGGCATTATTGCACAATACCTAAGATGCAGAGTCATCCCAGGCACCCATCAATACATGGGTAAATAGAGAAAATATACTTCCTTTTCTTCACAGGAACAATGGAATATTATTCAATCATAAAAAGGGTTCATTTGCCACCAAATGGACAGAACTAGAGAACGCCATGCTAAGGGAATGAATTACACCAGAGTACTTGACCATCTCCTCTCACAGCCGAGACCTAAGGTCATCAGGGAGTACAGCAATGATTGTAAAAGATGCGGTGAGTACAGAGGTCAGAGAGAGAAGATGGACTGCATCAGAGCTTACCACAACAAAATCAGAATGGACTGAAGAATGTAGGAAAGATGTAATTAGTCGTTTTTCCATCAGATGAGCAACAGTAACCTCTCTTCACAGAAACAGTGCTAGCCATACAGAGCAGAAACCAAGCAACGCACTCAACACCCACCCCAGAGCTCCATCTGCTCTGTGGGCTTTCTGAGTTCCAGATAATTTTAGTCAACTACCACACGGTGTAGATGGTCAGGACAACATCCAACCTTGTTTCTGTTCTCATACCACACGTGTGTCCTTTCCAAGGCCGATTCTGTGTCGGGTGTTTTGCCGACTTGCCTGTCTGAATGACTCCTAAGAACAGTGCTGACATTCCTCCTAGCGTTCCTAAGCTCCAGGAGGCTGGGATGTGCCCAGCAGCTAAAGTACATAAAGCATGCAAGCTCATGCTATAGTGCTGTTGGCTCTGAGTCTAATGTTAACGAATCAACAGTCTGTATGAAATGAGATGCCTTTAGACAGCAACGCACATAAAACAAGGTTATGTAGTAATCAGATGACAAATGGGAGAGGCTATTTGGGAACCTTAAGAGAAATGATTCCGTAGTCACTAATTCAGTGCTCATGGTCATTTTATACGATATAATTCCCATGAATAATGACAACTGACTGTATTTCAGTTGATCTTCAAAAAGTCTTCCAAAACAAGGAATGGTAATGACTGGGCCAGTAGGGGAGCTATACAGGAGCAATGGCTCAGTAGAAGGCAGAGCTGATAAAGCTGGTGAAGTGAGGTCAGGGGAGATGACGGAGAGCTGGTGTGTAAAAAAGCCTTCCTTTGAGCCTTGTTCCTTATGGGTGGGGACAAAAGGGATCAATAACCTGAGGAGCCAGAAAAGGGCATATCTCTGTCTGCAGGTGAGGACATGGACATAAGGTATCAAGATCACCCATGCCTGAGTCCTTTAAAATAGTTCCTGGCTTTCCAATGCTTGGATTCCTTTTATGTACAAAGAGCAAACATGGTGCCAGATATGCTTGGTGCAAAGACTTAGACACACACATGAGGAGTCACCGTTCCAGGGCCCGATCCCTGTGCTTTTGCAAAGGTTCAATGTCAACTGTCACCAAACATTGAAACACAAGGTGTGACTGACCAGGTCAGACCTCACCACCCTCCTCTCCATTCTGCTTCTGAGTTAGAAGTAAGCCAGAGGCCTTGAGGCCATTCCCCTCGAACTCCTTTTGTTAATTCCAGCGTCCTATTTAAACTGGATTTATAACTTATTCTCGGGAACATGCACCGGTGTTAATCTTATTTAATATTTGTATCTGTGTCCCCTTTAAAAAGACTCCAGAGCAGCAGATAACTAGCTGTAACTCCTGCAAAAGGATTATCAACCTGTCGAGCTGGAGAGGCAGCTCGGTGGTTAAGAGTGCTAGCCATTCTTGCAGAGGCTCTAGAGGAATGACCCCCAGCACCCACATGGCAGCCACCAACCACCACCTCTAACTCCAGTTCCAGGTGACGTGATGCCCTCCTCAGGCCTCCATAGGCACCTGTATGCGAGTGATCCACAGACAAACACACAGGCAAAGCACAAAAGATAAAATCAAAATTAAAAAAAAATTAATTGGCCGAGTGTGGTGGCGCACGCCTTTAATCCCAGCACTTGGGAGGCAGAGGCAGGCGGATTTCTGAGTTCGAGGCCAGCCTGGTCTACAGAGTGAGTTCCAGGGCAGCCAGGGCTACGCAGAGAAACCCTGTCTTGAAAAACCAAAAATAAATAAATGAATGAATGAATAAACAATTAACTTTCAAAGCCCAAGTACTACCTCAGAAAGTGACCGAAATTATGTGGAGAAAGAGGGGGCTGTTTTCACCCTAAAATGGAACGGGACAGTGCCTCGCCCACAGAGCTAGCTGCCTACAAATGAAGGTTAAAAGGACAGCTAATGCCATTATTTCTGCCTGCACAAACAGAAGTATTTATTTTCTTCATAAACACAAACATCCTCAGTCACTCATTTCTAATAAAAAGCTCATTTAGACAGTGTGATGCTTTGAGTGTATGATGCCCACTCCCCACAGGCTTAGGGACTGAGTGGCTGGTTGCCAGTTGCGGGTGCTATGTATTCTCTAAGGCCATTGTCACAGCTTTTGGGAGGCATGCTCTACCTGGCAGATGTCAATCACCAGTGGTGGGTCTCTGAAGGTCACAGCCTGGCCCTTAACTTCAGGCACTTGAGTGTCAACAGCCTCTGCCTTATACTCCCTGTGGACGGAGCCAGAGCCGCTCTGCCTCCCCTTCCTGTCTGTAATCAGCGGGATCCCTAAGCCAGCAGTTCTCAAGCAGTGAGCTGTGAGTCCCTTGCCTGAGGGTCACCACACTATGAGGAACTGTATTAAAGGGCCAGAGCATTAGGAATGGTGGGAACCCCTGCCCTAAGCCAAAGGATTTCCTCCTGAATTGTTTTGGCCACATTTAGACAGTGTGATGCTTTTGGTCACAATAGGCAATAAGTAATTTATACGGAAGTTCTTTTCTATAACCAATATTACCCCCAAAGCAGTGGAGGAGACAATAATTACTATTGCTGTGGATATTACTCATCACAAGCCAAGGCCACTGTGATACACAGTAATGCACACAGAGCACCAGGAGCAAGGGAGGGACACCGGCCACTTAACTGGCATTGCTGGGTGACCTTGAGAGAGTTACTCCTCTGGGCCTGAATTTTCTCATCTATAAATGGGGCTAGCTCTTAAACCAGAGGACTCAGCCTATCAAACAGAGTCGGACGCTGACTGCCCCATACAGTGGGTCTTTCCCTCCCCCTGAAGCCATGAGATGATCAGAAAGCAAGGCTGCTTTTGGTTATGTGAGGATGGGGGGAAACAAGAGAAACAGAACAGGCTGTCCTGCGAGCTACCCCGGAGCCCACATGCCTTGGAGCACAAGCAGCAAATTACTCCAGGAAGGTAGTGGTGAAGGCTTCTCAGACTTAGCCTAAGTCATGGGTGAATGTATGTGTCCACAGGGCTGGGCGTGGGTTACAATGTTGTTTTTAGTCCATTTCTTCTCAGCTAGCTGCTTCCATATTAAACATAGGAGATCCTTTATTTCCATAGAGAAATAGGTATTGTATTTTTCCTTGAAATATGTAGTTCTCCTGTGTTTAATATTTTATACTTTTATGTAAGAAACATTTTGTATTACTCCAAACCCATGGCCAGCCACAAGAGTTCAACTATATCAGCTGCCACTCCATCACTTACAGGCACTTACAGGTGGACAGGGAAGGAAGAATGGTACCAAGCAAGGCTTAGCAGCAATACAGAACTAACTTCTTAGGTCTAACATTTAAAAATTTCTCTAAAGTCAGGCTGGTGAGATGGCTCAGTGGGTAAGAGCACCCGACTGCTCTTCCGAAGGTCCAGAGTTCAAATCCCAGCAACCACATGGTGGCTCATAACCATCCGTAACAAGATCTGACTCCCGCTTCTAGAGTGTCTGAAGACAGTTACAGTGTACTTACATATAATAAATAAATCTTAAAACAAATTCTCTAAAGTCTAAGGGGAAGTTGAAGTTCAGATGTTTCAATGGAAGTCTACCTTCTGAACAATGATGCCAATTAAATTCACGTGGGCCCAGTTTACCAGCAAAAGGAAGGTCCACCCTGTGATTTCTGGCTTATACAGTTTCTCCTACTACAGACACCACAGGGGCCATACGCCAGGTCCTAGCGAACTAAGGAGCACTCTCTGAGGTCAGGCAACATAAGAGCACTTCCTACAGTCTCCTGGGCTGCTGCCCACTTTTAGGGGAAGAGAATTTCAACAGAGCCCCTTCCTTCCCTCACGCTCTGTACAGTTTAGTTTCATCTTTTAAAGAGGCTGTCAGACACACCAAAGAGATGCGTGACCAAGCCATTCATCTCCTGCTAAGGAAAAGCCTATACAAGGGAATTAAGTAATCCAAGCTCTGTTAGAGATGTGGACGTGTGTGCAGAGTCACCAAGGGTAGAAAGGGTACCTGAGTGGGCGGGGCCTGGGCTCTGCAATGCTTGTGTACAAGACTGAGGGCCTGATGTGGATCTTTAGTGCCCACATATGATAGAGGACAGTGCTGTGTGTCTTCAAGCCAGCACTGGGTGGCAGAGTCACATATGAGGAAGATAAACCAATGATGACCTCTGACCTCCACACTCTCGCTCATGCATATGCACTTACATGTACACACATTGACAGATGACCATATGCATGCCCCACGCTGTGCACATATAGATATACACACACAGTACCAGCATCTGAAGTTTTCTAAACTCACACTGGTCTCCTTTTCTGGCATGCAAGGCCTGTTAGGAGCATTCATCTTCTTTGAGAAGATAAGATGGAGCTTGTGTGAGGCCAAGAATGTAGATCACACTTCCTCTTTATGGTTTTGGTATTAAAGACGGGATATTGAGGTCAGCGAATTAAGTAATATTGCAAAGCCGCCAACCACCAACAGAGTACGCACTGTCATTTAGACTGCGGTGCTTGTGAAAGATTACTTCTTAGCCATAGTAAACTTGGTCATTTTTCTTTTTCCTTTTATGGTGCCTGAAAAATATCTCCAGAAATTGAATTTTGGGACCTACAGATGTGTGTTTCCTCTGAGCAATAGACATTTGTCCCAGAAAGTTATAGTGATGATGTTTTCACATCCAAAAGGTGGCATGGCTGTAAGAGATAGGCTAAATATTCCACAGATCATTTATTTACAAATGGAAAGAACACTAAAACCCATTGGTCATGCATTAGAGACAGTGTATATGTGAAAATTACATGAAATTGTCCACAACATCACAGTACTTGGTAAACTTTATTTTTGAGCAGTGATTTCAAACCCTTCTGTTCTCTTCTCTTAGCTTTTCCAATACCACTTGAATACTAAGAGACTCATTTTTAATTCTCCAGATAGTATAGTTTTATTTTGTGATTCTGGTTCAATATTTCAGAATACATAATTTAGATCAAGCCATTCCTCAGGAAATGTAGTTCCTGAGATGCACAGTTGAAATCAAAATTATAATGAAAAGCAAAATAACATTGTGGGCAATAGTGGTGTGGGCCAATATAGACCAAACTTCTTCACCTTCAGAGTATAGTTAGCATGGGTTAGACCCACACAGAATTACATCTAACCTCATCACTAAGTTCAGAGTCAAAACATTTCAGTATTTCTGACAAGTCTCATTTTTATACCTTGTTCCAAAAAAGCATCGTAAAGCAGTAATTTTGATCTCAACTCTGAAGATCTTAAATAGCGTGGGATGATCTTGATGAGTCTACTGTGCTCTGGTGACTGGGTTAGAAACAAACCATTCCAGGGTTATTTAGACTAATGGTTCCCCAAGCTAGCTGGCCAGCAAGACTGATGGTCCAAAGGTGGCTACCTCACCGGACTGCAGCTTGCCAAGAGTAGACCAGGCTGGCTGGCCAGCTGGTCCCAGGGTCCCTCTGCCACCCTAGTGCTAGGATTACAAGCACATTCCATCATACCCAGCTATTTCATGGAGGTTCTGGGGACTAAATGCAGGTCCTCTTACTTGAACAGCCTACACTTTATTGAGTTACCTCCCCAGTCCCAGAATCTATTTTAAAAATAAATTCCTAGTGCCCCAGGAACTCTGATGCCCGGGTTCTGGGGTAGGACAACTGGAAAGGGCTCTCAGGATTAAGATTCAGGCTTAACAGTGAGAACTGAACCTAGGAGAGAGGAAATGAGGCTCCCCCTAAATACCAAAGGGACCTCCCCAGGGACCACTGTGCCCCTGGGTGGAAGGGTGGGATTCCTGCCTTGGCTTCACACACTACTCAGGCACAGCTAGGCCAGAGCCCTGCTTCCTCTCTCCTGCAAGTGGCAGTTTTCTGAGAGGAGGCGGGACGATAAATGCAAAGCACATTTGCAAGTCACATTCACCACACAGAGGGAGTGACTCAGTGTTTCTTAAATATTTAGATCCTCCATCTCTCCCACAGTCCCAGGCTGAAGCAGCGCGCAGGCACAGTGTTGAGGCGCTTTCCCACCCTCCTCTGACTCTGATTAACCCCTCAGTGTTCCCACGCCATGCTTCACCAGGTGCTTGGAATGAGGACGACTCAAAGGGAGAGAGCAGAGGCTCAGGGAAGGAAGGGTGTGTGGGGATCTGTAAAGACTAGAGCTGGACAAGGAACAGAAGCCACTGGCATCACTTGCTGTAAAGGTGGGGTAGTCATTCTTCCTACGACCTGCACCATGAGGGATCTTAGCTGAGTTTAGCTGGGGTAACAGCAGGGGCTACCCCCAGAGTACAGGGAAGACCCTTTCCTTGTCATGGACTATAGCCAACTGCAAGGAGAGAGGCTGGTGGAAGGTGACGGTGTGTGTGGAAGGTGGCAGAGGTTGGTCTCATAAAACCCTGCGATATAACAGTGCTGCCCTGGACCAAGCGAAATGTTGCCTTGACTCCCAGAGAACTGACAGTTTATCAGGGGGAGAGAATATCTTATCAAAAGTCATGCGATAGCTAGACATGGTGGCTCAAGCCTGTAGCCACAGCACTCCAGAGGTGGAGACAGGAGGGTTAGGATGAGTCTTAGAGGTGGGGGAACATAAGCTAAGGCTTTGGGCATTCAAATGGATTTCTGACAGGTGTATATGGAAGGATGTAAAATCCCAGAGGCAGGACAACGACGGTGACAACAACGAAGACGACGACGATGCTGAAGCAGGTTGTGATGTTTAAGTTATGCAAGTTCTACCACTGGCAGCTTTAAAAAAAAACCCACCACAGTACAATTTAGGACATAGTACATCTTCCTCTTCAGCTTCGGAGACAGAACTGCTCCTATCTACCGGGGAAGGGTGGGACACAGGCTGGTAAGGTAAAGGCAAATACAGAAGTAGCCAGTAGTTTAAAGATGGCTGCTGAGCCTCAAAATTCAGCCTTCCCAAACCAATGCATCAAAAGAAATGCTTGCAAACCAGGAGATAGCTGGGGAGCCATTCACACTATCCAATAGATTCTAAGAGCCTAACTCAACTACAGGACTCAGAATTGTCTCCATCTATGAAGAAACAGCATTAGATGTCCGCCACTAGGTGGCGCCAAACTCTAGTTTAGACCTGGATGGAAATGGATACCTCTCTGCTGGTTCCTTAGAACCCCAGACTGCTAATAGGTAGACCAGTTCTCTCTCCTTAAGCTATTAACATTGCAATAATGTAACGATATGGCTTATACCAGTGGTTTTTAAGATACAGTCCATACACCACGGACGCCAGGAAACTTACTAGAAATGCGTATTATCAGGTTCTACCTAGAGCCAGAATCAGAAAATTCAGAGTGGGCTCCCAGCAATCAGCTTCAAGCCCTTCAAGATGTATAATAAACTGAAGTAGAGAACCCCTTGCTTTATTCACAATGTCTCTGCCTTAGTATTATGGTACGGTAAGAGTTTTATTATATAATTGTGACCTCGGACAATCTGGAACAGATAGACCAGCTTCCAATGCTCACTCCAGCCGCACCCTACTGTGACCCAGCAGTTCTCCAATGGGCTAGTGCAGGCATTCAAGGATCTTGTTGGAAGCATCTAGCATAGGGTGTCTGCTTTCCAGTGGCCAATTTAGAAATGTCGCCTGTCGCCTGTCGCCGGGCGTGGTGGCGCACGCCTTTAATCCCAGCACTCGGGAGGCAGAGGCAGGCAGATTTCTGAGTTTGAGGCCAGCCTGGTCTACCAAGTGCATTCCAGGACAGCCAGGGCTACACAGTGAAACCCTGTCTCGAAAAACCAAAAAGGAAATGTCGCCTGTCTCCACGCTTCAACTTCCTGGGCTAGTGATGTTACTGCTCTTTGAGAAATTCTCAAGTATAAGTTAGAACTTAACAACACAGGGTTTGTGGCAGGTCAACCAACATGAGGCCATCAGGCTGGAATGCAAATGCATCTTTATCCACTGAACCACCTCCCAGCACTGAATTTACATTCGAAACACAGGCTGCTGGAACTGATCCAAATAAGTAAATCTGAGCACAACTACTTACAAAGAAACCTTCCTTCCAGAACCTAAATGATTAACAGGGACAGTCAACATGGAAAGATAAGTCAAACGTGTTACCCATCTCTGCCGTGCAAGTCAGTGTCTAACACAGGATCTATAAGCTGGACGAAACAAACAATGGCCACAACTAATTACACCCAAGTCCGGCTGGGCGTGTGCCAGGAAGTTAGGAAACAAGTCATCTATTTGCCACAGCTGTCTCTCCTTAACCCACGGATACATACTGACATCTAGACACAGGCTTTTAAATGGAAATGCACATGGTAGGCAGAGTTTTTGTCTCTCCCTCCAACTGGGGGATATCTAGTGCTCAGAATACTGGAACATAGTGGGTGTCTGGTGCCTGTTTGAATGGCATGTGTTTGAAGTCACATGCATGGGTGACTTGCTGGAAGACTGATGCAGGGGGCTGTCCAGTAGAAATTTCTGAGGTCATAGAAATATTACAGAAGTTGTATTGACCAAGACAGTAGCTAAAAGTCACAGGTAGCTACTGACCACTTAAACCAGGAGCTAGTTTAACCGAGGATGCAAGCTCCAAATTTTAAGTAATTTCACTTTAAACACGCTCTGATTCTTGCCACGATGAATCTAGCTGCACGGCTACCCAGAGAGAAATGAGTTTAAAACTAAAGAAGAGATTTTATCTGTTATTTGGGGACCAGGTGGTGTAGAGTCAGGTGACTGACTGGCATTTGGCCAGGAACAATAACCATTTTATTAGCCAAGAGCAAAGAGCTCAGAACTTCCCTGGGCTTCACTTGCACTTCCCTTGCCTGAGCATATGCTCAGGCTGTGACGGTCATCCAGTCACTTTCATTTATTCAAGCAGTTTCCGAATTTCTTTTGGAGGGGTCATTATACCAAAAACGGATCCTATGGGGTAGGTAACGCCTTGAGGTTCCTTGCTTGCTATGAAAGCCAGGAAGTCTTAAAGACAAGAAGGCTATACCGCAAAATGAGATGATGAAACGAGAGCCTAAAGAAAAAAAAAGTAGTACATTTTTTGTTTCTCCTCAAACAAGAGGAGGCTGCTTGTCATGAAGGCTAAATATTATGCACTGCTTGGACATCTACAGGGCCTAAGTGCAGCTCCTTCCCCGTCTCTGCACCATGGGGAAGACCTGATGGTCAAGCAGCTTGCTTACTAACAGGAGCAGGCACACAGTTCCTTTATTACCAGTGGAAATATTTCCTTAGGCATCATGGGAGCCAGGGGCATCCTATCCTTTTAGCATAGAAACACAGCCTCTGTCAGCATCTGCTGTTCACCCGTTTTCATGTGTAATCCCCATGAGGTCCTGCATCACATGCTGCATTTCTACCCTAGGCTCTGAGTCATTGGGGCTAAGCAGCAGCAGGGTTTGCTATTTACATTGATCAGTGTCATGGCTTTGGCCGCCAACACACCTGTCACCTTCCCTGCACTGGGCTAAGATACAGGTGATTTCATTATTGAAGGCATTCTTATAAGGACCTCAGTAGATATTGATTGACCAGGTATCACTGACAGCTATTTAGGCTAACCCCGTCCTTCTGAGCTTCCATGACACTTCAGGGCCATGAGATCTGGAAGCGTTATTTACCAGGGACCTTTATATCAGGATTCCTGTTGGGGGGGGGGGGTTGTCTCACGACTGGAGACATCTCCATGACTTAGGAAAGCTGCAACAGAGCAAAGACATTATTCTCCTGTAGCAGCTGGGAAGAGTCAGTCCAAGCCAAGACAAGGAAGGCTTAGCAGAGGCTCCCTAGAGCCCACCAGAGACCTGGAGGCGTGGCTGCTAGCGGCCCCTCCTCTACAGCTCTTCAACACCCTGCTTTCTAAAACACTCTATGGTAGATACTTCTGTGTCCTGGTTCAGGCTTTCTTCCCATTTGAGCTCAGCCCTAACCACACAGTTCCACATGAGCTTTAGTTCCCACTGGGCCTACAGCTGTCTACCTCAAGTGTGAACTACACATGTTCGCTCTGGGTTTTAAGATTTCTCTAAAACTGCAGGAGCCATGAGAGTTAACCAGGCTTACATGTGCTGCTGAGAGACACATGAGGGTAATATCTCTGGGGCATTAGTCAGCAGGTCAACCCTCCTACCCGCTATAATTTGTGAAGACAAACCTAGGAGGTGGGTCATGCTTCCCAGCAGATCCCAACAGCAGACAACTTCTACCTCTCCAACACAACTTCAGTAACCTGTCGGCCACTCCTCTTGCTCATTCTCTTCCTGTTCTCTGGGCTCACCTTCCAAATAAGCCCTTCACCCCTCAATCCTGGCCTCAGGCTCTGCACAAAGAGGATCTAAATGAAGACAGAGGCCTTTCTGACCTCCCTCCCTCATCTCTTCACAGGGTGGAGAAGTTCCATAAGTTAACATGTCTCCTATCTGAAGAAATTTCTGTTTTTCTGACCAAGTCATAACCAGCATAGTTATGCAGTAGTAGTCCATGCTGAATCACTGTATTATCAATCTGTATGTATGTGTATATACATACATACACACACACACACACACACACACACACACACATGTGTTCTGGATCAACGGGCATGATTTCATTCTTTTATTTCTGCTAGGACACATATGTTGGTTACGATGGAAGACATTACTACCTGATTTTGCACTACCCATTCTCCGAATTTCACCTATAAACAAAATCCAAATCTTGACTAATCTGGAAGCATATTTGATCCAAATGTCAACTTATTATTTCCTGCCTTCGGTAGAGAAGACACACGTCCGTCCAATGGATTTCTCTTGGTAAATTTCATTCACCTTGTGCTTTCCTCTTTTTGCCTGTAACAATGAAATGGCAATAAACTTACCACCCTATAGTGCCAGGGATGCAAGGACCTGGGTGAGGGGAGGCTGCTGGGCCACCCCAGGGTCCTCTGCCCCAGATCTGCTCCAGGAGCTCCGAATGCTGGTCTCCACACTTCATGCGGGGAGGATACATGCTTATTTGGTAAATCTGCCACTTGTCTGGACCACCACTGAGCGACATCCCCTCTCTGACATGCACAGCTTTGATAGTTCTAACTTTAGAATGACTTGCTTTGAATGGATTCCCAGAAGAAAACTGCCACATCAAAAAAAAGGCGTAAACATATGTTAATTTATGATACATGCGGCTAAATGACTTTCCAAAAGAGACACATCAATCTATGCAGCCAAGGCCTCCGCTGAAGCTTCGCATCCTGGACAGGAACCGTTTTGTGTTTTCTAATTATCTTGCTGGTTTCCATTTTGATTAGCAATTTAATACACAGTAAGTTCTAAGCATGCAGGCCACAGGGTGATAAAAGGCTCTGTGGGAATCCTACTCAAATGAATGTTGTCTTCTGACCACTGAGAAAAGATGTCCCTACAGGGACTGCATCAAGAATCAACAATCAAGACCGCCACTATTGTCTCCTGCAAGAACTGAACTACCGCCCTCACTAAACAACAGTGTTAGGGAAACAGAGAGGGGAGGACAGCAAGCAGTGAGAAGATAATCTGTAAAAGGAGAAAGATTAGGCCAATAACCAAACAGCTGCCAACGTAGCTGCCGGGGCCCTCCAGAGGCAGAAGGGACAAAGGAGACATTCCTTTACTACTGCAATCAGGGAGCAAAGGACAGCGTGGGTCACTTCCATCTGCCAACTCCAGAGCTACTGTGTGGTCTGTGAGAGAAAGCCATGGAGAAAGAAACTAAAGCAACGAAAGTGGAGAGGGGAGCACTGGGCGACAGGTGCGCTTGCCATGGTCAGCCACGCACTGTGTCTGTGGTTTAAGGCTCCATCTTAGCTTGTAACTGAGTTCCTTTCTCCTCTTAGCTGACAGTTCTGAGGCCGTTCACTGACTCATCCCACACTGCAAGTATCATGGAAGAGATTCCCGAAGCATCACTCATTCCTGAAGCATCATTCATTCAGTTATGTGCTAAGAAATATACCAGCTAGGTACAGTGGCACACATCTGTAATCCTAGTATTTGGAGGGTGGACACACAGGAGGGCTGCTCTGAGTTTGAGGCCAACGTAGTGAATTTTAGGCCAGTGGAGGCTATATAATGAGACTGCGTCTCAAACCATCAGAGACACAGAGAAGTGGAAGAGCTTTGTTCTGATGGGTTGACAGAGTCCTGTATGAAGACGACAGCAGTGCTGAGTCCCATACATCAGGTAAGGTGTTCAAAGGAATGCTCAGAGGAGAACCGGTGACTGGACTGGAAAAAGAATAGGCTGCAAAAATGAGGTTTGGAATTTTGCTCCAAGTCTTTCTCCTAGAGTGACAGAATTATACAGAGTCCTTAATTTTTGTAAGCCTCAGTTTTGTTTAGCTGTAAAAGTGTGATTATTATCATTGTTCAGGGACCACTCATGGCAAGTATTGAATTAAGTAACCCATGTGGGAACATCTTATTAATTATAAAGAGGTAACTGTAATTGGTTTTCTTATTAGGATTGCTTTGGTTGCTATTCCGTGCACATCATAAAAGATTTAAACGTTCAAATTTGTTCTTTACAGATTTAAGATCATGTGTGAATTACACAGTTGATCAATAGTTTAAAAGACCTTCCTTATACTTTCTCTCTTTCTGTCTGTCTCTCCCCTCCCCCCTCTCTTTCTGCTCCTTCACTCTCTCAAACATTTTTTTTTTTTTTTCGAGACAGGGTTTCTCTGTGTAGCCCTGGCTGTCCTGGAACTCACTC
>NC_034599.1:96852439-96917220 GCF_900095145.1 Mus pahari
AAAAAAAAAAGAAGTTGGTATGACTCAAAAACCACCATTCCTATGACTCCTAAGCATTTGCATTTCATTAAACATGGAATTAAATTTTACAAATGAGTCCGTCTAATATTTATTCTTCGCCACCATACACTTTAATAATAAAAAAGCCAATTTTATGTAAAAGCATGTTTGGAAAAACATGCCCATCTCATTTCTTCTGGCTAGTCAGTACCAAGCCTGATGATATTTTTGGACCCCATCACTCACCTCTCTGGGTGCCTTTCTACAGCTGCAGGTGACAAAGGGAAATTAAGATTTATTGAGTAATGATGACCTGGTGACATGTCAGATGCCATTGTTTCTGTGCTGTCTTCACAGCACCCTCATAAAGCAGGCAGCTGTGGCTTTGCTCTTTTGGAGGGCTCAGAAAGTCTAGGTGAGTCCCATTCATAAGGCCACTTACAGTGGGACCGTGATTCCAAATCATGACCTGGGCTGCCAACCTCACTGCCAACCTCACTGTCCTCTGCTGAGACATGCATGGTCAAAGGCATGCCTGCCCTCCCCAACACTGCTCCTGCAAATGCAAACCTGCACCACCAGCACTCACACAAGTTCCAGGGAAGAGAAGCACTGCATCTGGGGGGCAGCGGTGGGTGGCACACATGCCAGTGCTCACCCTCGGGATCTCTGAGTTTGAGGCCAGCCTGGTCTACAGATCCAGTTCAGGATGGCCAGGGCTCTCTACACAAAGAAACCCTCTCTTGAACACCCCCCCCCACACCCACACCCACACACCCACACACACACACACACACCCCACACACAAAGAGGCAACTCTTCCCAAGCCTTTTACACTTCGATTTAGAGAAAGCCTACCTCTTCTTTAGCCTCCCACACTGGAGATTAGGTCTAGCTATCAGTATTTCCTTTGCCACAGAAGGGGAACACTGCTTTACAGAGCAATACTCAGATCCTTTTGTAGAACCTCTCCCAGTTTCTAGAGTGTGCTACCACTGAGACCATACAACACTTGTGGCATCAATTTCTCAGTTTCCTCCTTATAGCTGAAGCTACTGGCTTCTNTTTCTATAAACACGCACATGTACACACATGCACATACACACACATGCACATACATGTGCACACATGTCTACACACACACACACACACACACACACACACACACACACACAATCAGACTATAAGCTGACTTTCCAAGGATCCATACAGACTCACAGACTTCCTTTTGCCTAACTTACCAACTTTTCTCAGCAAGTCTCAGATCCCCTCTCATCTAACATTGCTTTCTAATACGTTTCTCCACATCAAGCTTGCATCTTCCTTCTCCTTCCCATGCACACTGCCTTGTAAGCCTCTCTCCTCATTTCCACTTTAGTCTTAAGCTCCCGTAGTGAATATCCTTTCCTTCCTTCCCTCTGCTACTTCTAGTGTGTGTGGTTGTCTCCTGGTATCCAGAACTCAGCTCCAGAACCTCGGATAATAAAATTGTGCAGATACCAAAGTCTCTAACACAAATGTGTATTGTATTTACACATCGTCTCTATATATCCTCTCACATACCTTAAGCCATCTCTAGACCACTTACAATATCTAATGCAATGTAAATATTATGTAAGTAGTGTTGCACTGAATTATTTAGGAATTGATGACGAAGAAGAGTCTGAACACTCCCTAGCCCCACCCCTGGAATATTTCTCATCCACAATTAGCTGAATCTGAGTGTGTGAAGCCAGTAAATACTGAAACCATGAAGCAAATGATGTTGTGGATTTAGAGTAGAGCTGTTCTTGTGAGTCTCTCACCCAAACCTGTTTCTGCTGTAATTCCTCCTTAGCCTTCATTCTCCAGTTATCACATGAGACTCATTCCCAGACTTAAAATTCCAGGGTTGTGTGGAACCACAAACAGCATCTATTTAAATTCTTTTTTTTTTTTTTTCTTTTCTTTTGATTTTTCAAGACAGGGTTTCTCTGTATAACCCTGGCTGTCCTTAAATTCTTTTTTTTTTTATTGGTTATTTTATTTATTTACATTTCAAATGTTATCTCCCTTCCCAGTTTCCCCTCCACAAGTCTCCTATTCCATCCCCTCCCCCTGCCTCTATGAGGGTGCTCCCCCACTTGCCCACCCCACTCCTGCCTCAGCAGCCTAGCATTCCCTTAAACTGGGTCATCAAGTCTCCACAGGACCAAGGGTCTACCCTCCCAGTGTTGCCAGATAAGGCAGTTCTCTGCTACATATGCAGCTGGAGCCATGGGTCCCTTCATGTGTACTCTTTGGTTGGTAGTTTGGTCCCTGGGAGCTCTGGGGGGTGGGTGGGGTGGGTGGGTAGAGTCTGGTTGGTTGATATGTTGTTCTTCCTATGAGGTTGCAAATCTCCTCAGCTCCTTCAGTCCTTCCCCTAACTCCTCCATTGGGGTCCCTGTGCTTAGTCCAATGTTTGACTATGTATATACGCATCTGTATTGGTCAGGCTCTGGCAGAGCCTAGCAGATGACAGCTATTCCGGGCTCCTGTCAGTAAGCACTTCTTGGCATCAGCAGTAGTGTCTGGGTTTGGTGCCAGCAGATGCGATGCATCCCTAGGTGGGGCAGTCTCTGGATGGCCTTTCCCTCAGTTTCTGCTCCACTCTTTGTCCCTGCATTTCCTTTTAACAGGAGGAATTCTGGATTAATATTTTTGAGGTGGGTGGGTGGCCCCATTCCTCAACTGTGGGCTGTGCCTATCCACTGGATATGTTCTCTACAGATTCTCTCTCCCCTTTGTTGGGTATTTCGGCTAAAGTCCTCCCTGTTGGGTCCTGGGAACCTCTTGGGTCCCTGGCATCTGGCTCTCCAAGGTTCTGGGGAGATGGCTCAAGAAGTAAAGCACATGCAAGCTTGGGCTAGGATGACCTCAGTTAGGATCCCCCCAATCCACACAAGGTTCCAGATGCAGCAGTGCACACTCGTGTAATCCTAGCACACCTCACTGGAGAGAAGGAGGCAGAGTTAGGAAGCTCCCCCGAAGCCTGAAGGCCAGCTCGCCTGGCATCCACAGCAGTAAACAACCAAGGTGGTTCTCTGATCTCTACGTGGGCAGTATGGCACACAGGCAATATACACACACACACACACACACACACACACACACACACACAAAATGCGATCTCTCTCTCTCTCTCTCTCTCTCTCTCTCTCTCTCTCTCTCTCTCTCCCACTCACACACACACACACAAAATGGCTTCTGAAAAGGGACTGGTAAGAGAAAGCCCCCATGCTAGGAAAGAGCCAGCCACATGATGTAAAGAACAGGTCCTATGGAAAGAGCCGACCACATGATGTAAAGAACAGGTCCTATATATCGCCTGTTTACTCTCACTTCTAAGAGACCTTGGTTTCCATCCCTCTTGGGCTAAATCCTCTGTGTTGACAATATACAAGTTATCCAACATGTCAGGGCCTTAGCACAGGAGCCAGGACATAGTCCATGTCAATGCTTTGAAGACAACCCAAGTTTGGTCACAACTGGCAGTGAATGAACACAAGAAGCAAGCCAACTGCGGATTTAAAAGGAGACCGTCCTAATTCACCTCTTCCCCGTCTTCTCAGTTTATGATTTTGTCTCTCCTTTCTGCCTCTGAGGTATTCCGTCCCATACTGACCCCTCCTTCTTCCTTCCCATCAATGTTCCTCTAGGCCCATCTTCTTGAACTGTGGGTCAAGGGGGGGAGGGTAGGGGCTGCAGAAGAGGACGTGGAGGTTACAAAAGATCGGACAACACTATGAGGTCTGTGAATATACAGCAACAGAAAATTAAGTGAAAATCTAACGTGTAATGAATCTGAGGTTGTATGAATCTGGGTGGTGTGAGCCCTGTGCATCTGTGTTCCTCACATGATGTCACTGCAGGCTTGGCTCTGAATGTGAAACATACATGCATTCCACACCTTGCATGCCATCAAGCTGTGCCATGCCAACGAACGGGCCCCAAAACACCACAGCCCAGATTGGGGGCTACTGTGTATAATAAACTGCAGGATTTTTACTAAACAATTTTTTTCTGCCATGATAGAAACGTAATGATTTAATTCTGAAAAATAAAGACAGCATTTTCCAGCCATTATGTCTTAGCATTTAAATATCAAATTAATAGTCTTTAGATTGAGGTATATTAGAATGTTTGATTTTAAAAATTGCTGTTTGAGCTGCTGGATTTAATATCATTAAAAAATCATTTAATGAATTTTGGCTAGGGACTAGGATAGAGTTTCTAATAATTTATCGGATGGCCCCCAAACACATATGTGTCACATGTTTGTGCTATGTATTTTTTGTAAAGTTGAATTCTCACCATGGACAGTTATAAAATCAAAATACCAATCAAGTCTGAAAAATGAAGGAGCGAGGCTCTGTATTCTGCAGTGTCACAGAGTCAACAAGGAAGGAATTCTTCATATAAAAACAAACACATACATCTTATTAGTATGCAAGTTTGCTTTTGTCTTTAATAAGAGACAAAATTATCTATACACCAAAGACTTATTTTGAAATGAACTTCTTTATGCTACATTGTCAGTTAGTACTTTATTTGCATATCTATTTCATATACTTACACACTTGGGGCTGTGTAAAAATGTCTGGGGGGGCACAGGGGGGTGAATGGGAAAAGTTAAGAAGCTTGTGTTAGCTTACAGGAATTCCACTGGTCTGCCCCCAGGGACCTAGCAACTGCTTATGTCATCACCTGCTGCTACCACCAGGAATGAGGTGTGTGTGTGTGTGTGTGTGTGTGCTGCAGATAAAAGGACCACCCCAGCTCTATCTGTTCCCTCCCTCTGTTCTCTGCACGCACTTCCTCTCTGACCCTCTCTCTTCCCTTGCTGTTCTCTCTCTGCTGTCGTCTGTCTGTCTGTCTACATGACCTCTTGTCTGTTTCTATCCTTTCTCCAGGTCCTTGCTCCCCTCCCAATACATGTCTTTTACACCACGTCTGTTGTAGGGCATAATTTCTCAGGGGTACACCTTTGCACTGGCCCGCCAAAGGTACCCTCACCCCCAGCACGTTATATTTCATAATAGCCTGGTCCAGTGATGCCTTTAAACTCCTCTGGTCTAGTTTTCTACCTAGCAAGGCCTCTGCCCCATGGATGCCCTCCCTCTACAGCTTCCCAAGGGCTGGGTGATCTCAGGGCAGCTCCGTTCCACCTCAGTGTGGCCAAAGAAGATGAGCCTACCAGCTCTGTACAAATTCCAGCCACCTCCCTGATGGACTCTTCCATGTCGGCAGTGGAGAATGTTCTTAACCAATGGGGTGGCACGCGCGCGCACACACACACACACACACACACACACACACACACACACACACACACCACACCTGCATGCTATCAAGGCCACCTTACTCTTTTCCTGTGTCCCAGCATTGGTTCTTAGAGCCAGCTAGTGTATGTAGCCTTGGGCTGTGGAGCAGGCAGAATACACAGCTCTCTCAGCAAAAGAGCCTACAGGAAAGAGGAAGACACTGGGGTGGAGTGGGGCTGGGGTGGGGTGGGACTGTGAGACTGATGGTGGACAGCTGGGTACTGAGAGGCCAGCCACTCTGCCACTGTGTGGATCCTCTGGCAGCAAGGGCGCTTTGGCAATCAGGTGTTATTTAACAGAGTGGGGGTTGGGGTGGGGGAGGATCATGACTTCACCCCCCAGCTCCTTCACAGCGGGGTCTGCGGTAGGCAGTGGGCAGTTGAAAGCATCTCCCACAGCATCCTCCTTCATGACCTCTTGATTTCTAAACAAGAAATCCATGCATCGCCACACTGGGAGTTCTTTAGTGGCTTCCCACTGGGCATTGACAATGAGTCCTGACCACCTTGAAGCAGGAAGCCAAGGCCTAATTAACAAAAGCGAATTTACCCTCTCTCGCCCTTTCCACGCAGCACAAAAGTGGCCAACTTCCAGGTAGAGGTGATGTCATCGGCAAGGCTTGAGGGTGGGATGACATCAACCAGAGCTGTGACCCATCCTGGTTGACATGTGTGTGACACACTGAGTGGCTGTCACCGACACTGACAGCTGTTACCCCAGTGTGCATCTGAACGATTGATAGATGGGTGGCTTTTTAAAAGGGTTTCTATTTCACACTAAAGGAGGTGACAGTTTACTTGCCAAAGAATACACAGCTGGAGACAAGCTTTGGGGGACCTAGGAGCTGTGCTTTTTTTGTATAAGTGACTTCTCTGATTTTTTTTCCCTCCTCACACATTTGTCTCCTAGAACTCCACCACAGCCCCGAGTGCTGTCCACGGTGACGCTGCTCATGGTCTCTAATTAATGACTTATGTTTTTGATTATTCAAACCCAAGCAGAGGGCTAGGTAGATCACTTGGTGGGTAAAGCTTTTGAGTTTGAAAGTTGAAGAGCTGAGTTTGAATCCGCAGAACCCACATAAAGATGGATGTGGTAGCAAATGATCTCCGTGCTGTTCCTCTGGAGAGACTGGAGGCAGAGGCACGGAATCCTTGGAAAGCCTTTGGGCAGAGAGCCTGGGGTTCACGGCAGCGATGAACAGAGAAAATGGCTCAAGCAAAGTAAAAGGCCAGGATCCTGAGAGTGTCTTCTGACTTCCACACGCATGTTGTCACACTGCACATGTGACACATGCACACCACACACACACTGTGACATGTGTACACCACGCCCACATTCACAGACACCCCCCCAAAGATTGAAAAAGGGAAAAAAAAAATACCCAAATTGGCACTGACAAAGACTCCCTTTTCTTTTCAAAGAATTACTATTTAACTAAAACCAACCAAACAACAAATAAACACAAATGGTTCTTTCAATATCTCTGACAGACTCATAACAGATCCAGGTCTTAGAATATGTGAGTGTTTAGTTCAGATACTCAGATTAATGCTACAGGAACCCAGGCTTCTCTTCATTCACAAGAGCTCAGAGCAAACCCCATTCTGGTCTCGGAGTGCTTGAGGCAGCTAACACAGTGCCCATTCCACAGTATGACCAGCACATGTCAGGTCTCTTTATATTCCCAGATCCTCCCCTGAGTCTCTGCTGAGAGGACATGGTCACTAGGTGTGGTGGTTCAAGCCTGCAATCCCAGCACCTAGGAGATGGAAGGAGGAGGGTCAGGAATTGAAGACTGGCTTGGACTACATGAAATCCTATATAAAACAGGGGTGGGATATCAAGGTTTCCTGCTTTAAAGTCTTAAAGCAAAAACAGCATGTGATTTTTCTACAGCACAACTCATAGGTGTTATGGTGCCAAAAACCAGGAGCTTGTACTGAGATGTGAGATGTTGGAAGCTAATACACACACACACACACACACACACACACACAGTTGGATCAAACACTCTCTCTCTCTCTCTCTCTCTCTCTCTCTCTCTCTCTCTCTCTCTCTCTCTCTCTCTCAGAATGAAGGAGCCCAGATCAAAAGAAGGGAACTTCTTTAGAGCAAGTGAAGAAGTGATTACAGAAGTGGAGTCTTTGCAGTTATTTTCATGACCATAGAAAAAGTGCATGTTATGGGTTTATGGTCAGACGGTTTCTGTAACATACCATGAAACAATGGGAACCATTTATGACATGTGAATCACAAGACTATAGAGGAAGAACAAATCAAAAAACAAAACAAACAAACAAACCAACCCCAAGTTAACCATTAGCTGAGGACATGATTACAGAGGAGAAAAACACCATAAGGAACAATATAGAAATAAATCAAATTCTAACACTATGCTTGAGGAGGAAAGACAACAGAGTCAGCTGTCCCTTATCAATAGGGAGGCTGCTTTCCAGGTGTCCTAGACAGGACTGGCCTGTCTTAAAAGGGTTAATGACAAAAGCAGGTCAGTGACTTAGCAGGAAAAAGGGATTGCAACATCTATTTTAATTAGCTCCTACCCCACCCCCATTCCTGAGGGTCCAGTAATATTCTGGGAAGTTCAAAAAAGTGAAACATCTAATCCTTCTATCCTTGAGATGCCTCTAGAATAAAAATAAGGACATTGATATTGGTAGGAAACAGTATCTTGCATAATCCGAATGCTGCCTCTTATCCTGATGTACTTAAAAATCAAGGCTGACATATTAAAAGTCCTGAGGTCTTTATCCTGGACATTAGCCCTTGGCCCAGATATGCTAACAAAACTCTGTGATCAAAGGTCACTCCTACATCCACAAAACTGCAGTCCTCAAGACCACAGAAACAATAATTTTCATCTGATGTCGAGTTAAACGCTGAGATCTCTGTTACCATGGAGATGCTATTTCTCTTGCAGTGCTGGCCTTTCCTGGCAGATAGAGTCAGTACCCTAATCAATAAGAAAGCAATACTTCATTGTCTGCATCCTCCTTGGGGTTCAAGATCTTAAGCCAAAGCAACAGAGCCCAAGATGGCCATGCCTGCGGTTTCCCCAGTGAAGTGCGTGATTCTCAGCAGAGATGCCAACTGATGTCATCATTGTGCTTTGCTGAAGAACCTGCAAGATGTTAAAGCAGACGAGCCAAACACTCACATGCATGCCACACTGCCTGGCTCCCATCAGCCCCTGGAAATACGTTTCTCTACATTTTCCTGCTTCCTTTAGTGAGTGAGTGCTTCATGTGTCTATGTGGCTCCTGATCAAGCCTCAACTTGAGCTGAGCATTCTCTACACACTGGATGCTGGTGTAGCACAGGGACATGAATGAATTTCTAGATTCATTCTCTGTCTCACGTTGGTATCAAGTAGAATTTTGTTGCTAGACATCTTGATGTCTTTTAATCTCATTATAACTAATGTTGAAATCTGTCGGGCTTTTTATTTTGCTCATTTGGGCATCTTCTGGTAAGCTCAAAGGCCTAGAATTCTCTTCCATTCCCAACAGAGGAACAGCTTGCTGTTATGCCCACTACAATAATAAATAAATACTATCACTGTTAACTACATCTTCTCATTTATGGGATCCATCTGTCTATCTGTCAGTGTGTCTTTTTGTCTATCAGTCATTGACCTCCATTTCCAGCAAATGTGGGGAGCCAAGCAGGCTCTCTGTTTCTCATACTTACCCTTAACAGCAGGGAAGCCATCCTCTACTTTGTCTTCTCAGTCATCTTCCAGAGAAGAGCAAGTGAGAGGAGATAGTAATAGAGGAGTGGGCACCTGACCCGTTGTGCAAATTCATGGGTGACATCACAGGCGCCCCACTGTACCATTAGGTCTGTATACGCTCCTGTTTGTAGCAAGCAAAAAGGGTGCCAAGGCAGAGTTGAGAGTCTGTGTTCACCAACTCAGTTCTTCTCTCCCCTGGATAGGGGAGGTACATGGAATCCTGTTGGGATCCTGAAGTTAGCCAGCTTACATTATAGACAAATTCCCTGACAGGCTAACACTCCAGCTCACTTCCAAATGGCATTAAGCTTGGTTGGGAATAAGTAACTCTTTATTGTATCAACTGCTCTTCAAAGGAAAGCCTGATGCATTCTAAATGCGGTTCCTTCAGTAAGCTCAGTCCACCTGCACCAGCGTCCCAGGCAATCCCAGTGTCCCAGGCAATCCCAATGAACTGAAACTAGGACTTTGAAGCACAACCGGATAGACAAACAGTGCTCAGTATTTCTCTGGGCTCCAGGGCCAGGGAACATTTTAAATTAGACAAATGTGAAATTGTTACAAAATAAAATACAAAACTTCTTCCTCCTGACTTCTGCCAACACTCCACTCTTAAGGAAAGGAATGTAAAAAAGACCTGACATTCTGACTTTGAAAGCTTGAACCCACACTGTTACTTCAGGATAGGGTGAGGGAGAACAAGGGAAGGGGAGGGAGATCCCTGAGGGAAGGGGAGGGAGATCCCTGAGGGAAGGGGATGGAGAGCCACAGCACCGCCCTGTTTCAGAGGGTTCGCTCATCATTTATAGGAGACTATTCTACTGCAGCGCTACTTTCCCTTTTGCAAATGTATTGTGCACACTTGCCTAGTTCAATGGGAAAGGTTTCCAAGAAAATTAAATGTCAGGGCTGCTTGCCTTATTGGTTTTGTTCTCTATAAATTCCCTTTTTAATTCAGCTTTGAATAATAACATTCCTTGGTGTCACTGTGACGAATTAGCTTTCGTGCTAGTGCAGTGTGAGAAGGGACAGAAGAAGCAAAGATGAGCCTCGGCTCTCACTTGAGCAGGGCAGAAGCGAATTAAGTTTAATGACAGCTCATCATGGCCCTGGGGAAGACATGGCATATAAGGCGCCATGTATATGTGTATGTACACAGGAAGGCTATTGACTAGTCCTGTCTTTTCTCTTAAAAAAATATCTGTGTGTAGGTGCATACTGTGTGTGCACGTATGTGCACACATCCATCTGTGTGTATGTTATTTGTGTAAGTCACACATGCAAGTGTGGGCATGTACATGTCACAGTGTCATGTGTGGAGGCAAGAGTCTAGACCCTTTACCGTGTTTGTCTGAGGCAGGGTTTCTTGGTGTATTTCTCAGAGTAGGGTCTGTGAACATCCCAGAATTCCTTGGCTTCTCCTCTTGCTGTGAGTGCCTTAGGATTACAGAGCCATGGTCCTACATCTGGCTTTATATGGGGTAGAGGGTTGCACTGAGGTCCTCAAGGCTTGTGAGGCAAGTGCTTTACCCACTCAACATCTCTCTGGCCCTCATTTCTCCTTCCTGATAACTAGGGTTCTGACACACGAAATGCCTAAAGGAAAGTAGAGAGCCAGTCTCCAGAAAGTGGGTGGAGACTTGGAAACTTGGACTCAAATTACAGTTAGGAGCCACACCTTATGCTAATGAGCCAGGGGTAGCTGTTGTTCCTGGTGTCCAAACCATGTGACATAACAACACTGTTGCATTATATTGAGCCTTATTTAAGATTTCTAAATATTGGTATTGGCAGGAAGAAATAGTGGTAAAGGCTGAGTTTAAGTATATATGAAGACTATAGTAAAAAAAAATTATCTTTTTAACTACTTCTTGACATATATTAAAATAAAACAAAGTTTTGCATATGGTATGAAAACTTTATTCTATGCTCTCAGACTCAAAGCATTGTTCAATTCCATCTGTGTATTCAGGTCGAAAACAAACCTGTGGACTCAAAATTCTTTCCCAGTAAACTAAGAGAATGTTGCAACCAGGAAGAGTTGGAAATAAAATCAACAGGAGCCTTTTCCATTATAGCGTGAGCTGACTTAGAAGTGACTTGCTGTACGCCGCTCTGCTATGAATGACTAAGGTAATATATACATACGTTCACACACAGAATCTCACACACACACACAGGAAGGAGGGTGGGATGGCATACATTAATTAGCATGTTAAACCCTCAGGCGTCTGGAAGCAGTCTGATGATATTTAAAGTACCAGAAATGTATGCACCATCTAGCAAAATTTAAGACTTGAAAGCGAGGATTAGAAAGGCTCATGCCAATGTTTTAGGGGGGGGGGGAATGTGGATTGGGAAGGCTTCCTTCCTTCCTGGAGCTTCCAGGGGCGATAACAATCCAAATCAGTAGAGGACACAATTCTCTGACGTCTGTCACATTATGCTCTCAAATGACATTTCTATTTTTACTTACAAATAAGATGGGCCATATTTTAAACTAGGTTTCAATTTCTAAGCCCTTTGAAGGTATTAACAACCAACACTAGCACACTAGCGGATGCTATACCTTTGCACTAGTCTCCTCTCACATGGCTCCTCAGGCATGGTGGTTCACAGTGACAACAGTAATGAGCATGTGACAAGCTATGTTTATATTAGAAGTAGAAATGAACACATTGGTTCAAATCAGTTTGGGGAGCTCATCAACCCGGCTTTTCAATACTTTGAAAGTAAAATTCAAAGCCATGTCATAAAGAGACCACATATAACGGATACTATGAAATTAGCCTTAACAGAACCAGAGGAGGGAACAGCACAGGCTCCTAAGAGAAAAATACCAAGGTGAACCAACAGGAAGTTGTTCTTTTCCCTGGCTGTTCAGCCTGGAGGGAGGCCGGCCCTGTTCTACCGACTGCATCCTCTGTTTCAGGACCACCGGAAGCTTGCAGAATACTGGGCGTGAGAGGTAAATGTGGCCATTGTTGGAGGAGGCAGAAGTAGAGATAGAGTAAGGGAGAGCAGAAATGTAACCAACATGAATGTGTCTCTCCAATGGGAAATCACCCATCAGTGAGTTTGTAGCTTGGGCCCAATCAAGAAGTTTCTTTTCCCAACAAAAGTAGCTTAAATGTTTCCAATGTTGACTACAGAAAGAGTGGAGGAGGTCTTGTATTAAAAGGAGACAGAGACCAGAAAAACATCCATGGAGCCAGTGAGGTGTTAAGGGGTTAGTACCTGTGTGGTGCGTGCGTGCGTGTGTGCGAGTGTGCGTGCATATGTGTGTGTGTGTGTGTGTGTGTGTGTGTGTGTGTGTGTGTGTGTAGAAAGCCAACTTTCTATACCTAGATTATTCTAGAAAGTGGCAGCTGGGAGCTCTAATGGGAAGAGAAACAAAGGGTCTCAGCCCTACATGGAAAACTTTCTAATGTCGATTTATATTAAATTAACATAAATGTTTAAGTTATATATGGGTGCATACATTACTTACGTTTTTATCACTTTTCAAAAATTGATTCTGATCATATCTGATGCAATAGCTTTTTTAAAAAAACTGTAACTAAATGTCCAATCCAACTTAAAATTTGGTTCAATTCAGTAATTTAGACAAATGGTTACTTACAAAGTGTTGAGACTACCTGATAAATGTCCTCTTTCATGCCCTGGCATCCCTGTCACCTGAGTGCTTGGTGGGGCATGGGAAGTAGATTCTGTGCTAGTTTTTTATTGTACACTGTTAGACACTCAATGCTCTGCAGAAATGTCCTTTTGGTCTCTGGGGGTGGAATACAAGTCTGACCACTTCATATCCAGCCACACCACCATCTCCCCAGAGGGCTCATTCCTTCCTTAGCCCTGGCTAGCTGTATACCCTGGAGTCTGTGCCACATAGCAGGCATCTCCTGCCCAAGGGTCTACCATCACATCTGTGCAGTTGCTCACCCAGTGTCCCCACTGCCCCCACATGCTAACTGTTGCCATGCATTGGCTGGAGCAGGCTCTGGGGCCAGTGAAAGACCCGCACAGAGTGCACAGTGGACTTTAATGCCTGTAAGCTTTCCTTGGATTCCTGTCTCTAATACCAAAACTCAGAGACCTCTGCAGATGTTCCGTGTCCCCTTCTTTCTCCTCCTGTCTCTACCCTGGACAAAACAGAGGCAGGCTCTTCTTGAATTTTTCTTTTCTGGTTTTTTTTTTTTTTTTTTTTTTTTTTTTTTTTTTGAGTCAGGGTTTCTCTGTGTAGCCCTGGCTGTCCTGGAACTCACTCCAGGCAGGCCTTAAACTCAAAGATCTGCCTGTCTCTGCCTGCTGAGTTCTGGGATTAAAGCTGTCCACCACCACCTGGGTTTTCTTTTCTTTTTCGTATGCCATATTATCTTTCTGGCTGACTAATCTTTTTCTAGTGACCCTGCTGAGCTGACTTCTCCATATCTAAGGAGCAGATAAAGAAACTGAACCGGGAGCAGGCAGTGGTGGCACAGGCCTTCAATTCCAGCACTTGGGAGGCAGAAGCAGGTGGATTTCTGAGTTCAAGGCCAGCCTGGTCTACAAAGTGAGTTCCAGGACAGCCAGGGATAAAAAAAAAAGGAAAGAAACAAAGAAACAAAGAAACAAACTGAACCGGGCTTTCCAATGTCACTGTCTTCTCAGTTCCCACTGCTGGAGCAATAAGGTCAATCATGTGCCCAAAGAGTAAGACAGGATTTTAAGGAGGGGGCTGGCTGCATACTGTTTAATACCTGCACTTACTTGTTTTCATTTATTTATTAGTAGTAGTCCAGAGTATGGGCTGAATATTCCCACCAAATATTTCAGTTGCTGCGATAAAACCTCTATATCACGAGCTGAAGAATAACAGTAGTTACCGCTATCTATTAATGTCTTGCTGAACAGTGTAGCAAGGATGATGATGACCGAGAGGGCAAAACTGAAGCCACGGATGTTGATATATAACCCATGTCTTCCTACGACTTTGGAGGGTCCACTGAAAGGACAGATGGACACACAACTTAGCTGGGCCCTGTGTCCCTGGGAAAACAGAAGAATGAGCTTTACCTAATGTAAGACATTCTCCAACACTGTAGTGGCTATTCCTGGTTGTCAANTTGACTATATTTGAAATGAACTACAATCCAGAATTGGAAGGCTCACCAGTGAACCTTATCTGGAGGCTGGGAGATAGAAGTTTCTGATCTGGATCTTGGTATGGAGATCTTGAGACACAGTGGTGATTGAATCCAGAAGATTAAGCAGGGAGATCCCCGAGTCCAAGATCATCTGGGATTAAAGGTGTGGTGGCACACACCTTTAATCTGGGCTACACCTTCTGCTGGAGACCATATAAGGACATTGGAAGAAGGGAGTCTGGTTCTCACTCTTTTGCCTGCTTGCTGTGAGGGACTAAGCAACTGCTGGGATCCTTGGCCTTCCATTCACAGGTACTACTGAATCATTGTTGGGAATTGGACTGCAGACTGTGAGTCATCAATAAATTCCTTTACTATATAGAGACTATTCATAAGTTCTGAGACTCTAGAGAACCCTGACTAATACTAACACTTAACAGCTAACTGAACAATGGTGTGTGCTCAAAACCACAGGCCATGAAAACACAGCCATGTCATGACCTTTCAGATCCAGACTTGAAAGAACTTCAGTTCACTAACGGCACACCAGTTCCCGATGTTCCCTGGACTTCCTGGGATCGAGGTCTTGTGTTTTACTATTGCTCAGATGTGCAAAGTGAACAATCTGCACTGGAGTCCCAGGCTGTTCTCTGTAGAGGGGATTCCTAGCACACCTTCCGAGGAACCTTTTCGAATTTATACTTAGAGAGGCTCTCTGGGGGGTGGGGGTGGGGGTAACAAACCAGCATTTTCCTCGGTGTGAGCAAGAATCTTATCTTTTCTATACTAGCAGGGGCATGGAGACTGAAGGGAAAAGTTAATCTTCTCCTCAAAGCAGGCTGGCTAATGGGTTGACCATGAGAAGGACAGGCTCTGTGGCCACTAAAACTGGTATGCAGAGGCAACTTGGCCTTGAAACATTTGTCAGATGATAACAGCTGGATGGTGGATCAAGGCAGGCTGGGCCGCACAGACAGGGTAAGATTCAGAAGGTAGGATTGCTGGATGGGGCAGATTTGGGACTGAGCGATAGAGCCTGCTATCAAAGGCTATTTATCTGTGGCTTAAAGTACCTGTGACTCACTGCTCTGGCAAAGAGGTGTCCCAGGACATCTACCTTCTGTTTCAAAGCCAAACCTGTTTCAATCTTCAGGGCCTGACATATATAAGGGGAAATTCAATTCTGATTAGTTTTAAGCATCACCAGGCTATTTTATAGTTCCCAAACTAGACTCAGAATAACTTTAAGCTGCATCAACAGTCTTTATTCCTACTACCAAAATCCAAGGTTTATATGGCGATGGCGACTAGCCTCCTGTCCTCCATTAAACTGAAATCTGTTTAGATTTAATCTGATGAGTTTAATATTCCCAGAACATAGCCACTTTCTTCCTTTCCTCCTCCTCCTTCTCCTCCTCTTCTTGAAATCTCAGTTCCATTTAAATGTACTTAAAATTACCTTTATCTCCCAACCCAATTGAAGTCCCCTCCCCATCTTTCCCATTTTCCCTTTATGGTACCCATGTCTCACCATCCCCCTCTCTAGAAGAGAGAAGAGGGAGAGGAAGAAAGGAGAGATACGAAACACTAAGGATGTTTGAAAAGGCCACAGGGAAGCACTGTTATTCTTGTCCTTAGAAACACATATACACTATTCTCTGTGTCTCCATAATCTAAATGGAGTTTTACCACATGGGGTGATAATGTTCCTTTGAAGAGCCATAGACTATAACAAAAGCCCCAGCACCTGGGAAATGTAATCTCCCCTCTACTTGCTGGTCGGGGGATATAAGAGTCCTCCCCAAACAACACAAGCTATTGTCACTGCCCCCACGTGACTCCACAACCTGAAGGTATGACCCTGTTGCCGAAGACACCACACTCTTCACATTGGACATGGAAGAATCAAGCTGGACTGACCAGGAAGCCGCCTCCTTGAGAACACAGAGTCAAAGTGTGCTGTGCAAACTGCAGAGGGGGAAACACAGCCAAAAGTGCTACCCAGGTTATAAACCCCAGCCATGACCAGCCAGGCAGAGAGCCCCAGTGGTACAAAGTGACATTTTTATCTCGGGAAGTAACCAATAGATATTTAACTAGAATAGGAGGGGACCCAGCCTGACACTGTGACCCTAACTACCATGGCTAGAGAGAGGTCACAGACCCCAGGGGAGAACCCACTACTGCCACTGTCCTAAACCAGGAATTTTGTTACAGAGAGGAGGGGGAGGGAAAGAGATGTGTAAAATTTTTATTGTATGTATGAGAAAAATGCAGCATTTGTTTCTTGAGTCTGGTTTAGCACACTCAACACAATGATCTTTACTGATTTCCTGGAAATTCCAAAGCTTCATTCTTCCTTAAAGCTGATTAAAGTGCCATTGTCTATCCATGTAGACTGCACTACCCCTTTCTTGTTCCTAAATTGATTTCTAACTGCATTCTAAATATTTATCCTCATGAAGATTTAAAATATCTCTAAGTCTGCCTCTCATCCCTCATCAAAAGGGATTTTTTTTTCCATCTCAATAGTTGGAAACTGCTATAGACATCGGCATTGCCCAAAATGTGGAGAGTAAAGGAGCGTGGGTGCCCTGTCCTGATTTATACACTGCATCTCCTCTCTGCGAGGCTCAGCTGGGGAGGTGCAAAGACTACAAGAGCCAGAGGACCATGGTGTCTGTTGCTAGGGTCTTCTAGCATGCCAGTGATGCTACACCCATGATATCTTAATAGTAAGGCCGCTAATCAAAGCCTACCATGTCCACATGGATGAGGGGAATTTCACAAGGCCCTACCCCTGAAGGAACAGGTGTAAGCAATAAATGGCTGCAAGAAAGGGCAGGTAGGTTTTTTCCAGGGCAAGCTGCCTGATGACTCCATGTGATCAGCTCTAATACACACAAAACATGATAAACAGACTCAGGAGGGCATGCATATACATATATATCAACACTGACCGAAGAAATAGGAAGTCATGAATTTGAGGGCAGACAGGAAAGGAGTGGATGGCGGATATGAAGGGGGTGAAAACAGTGTAACTGTAGTTAGTACCCATGAATGAAATTCTCAAAAAACATTAAAATGTAAAACAAAGGAAAAAGAGACTTGAAGTAGTGCTTTCTTGTTGCAAAGATACAGGGCCATTGGGGGATCTAGACTATGGGGAAGCCAGTGTCAGAGATGCAGAAGTGACCCTCAGCTTGGCGTAACCTTAGAAGCTACTTGGTTTTTGCCACCATGAGGCATAAACTGGAGGAGGAAGCTGTCAACTGGACAGGAAGTAAAAGCATACTTCCTGATATAAGATGACGTTCAGAGCAGCTGCAGGAGTGACGAGCCTCCCAGTGAGTGTCGGATAGGTTCTTTCTTTTCCTATGCTCTGGAGGGGGGATGAGGGAGAAGAGAAGGAGAGAGAAAGGGAGGGGGAAGAGAGAGTCAGAGACAGACAGAGAGACACACAGAGAGAGACACACAGAGAGAGACAGACAGACACACAGAGAGAGACTGAAGTCTGGAGTGATGGGCAGAGAGACACTTGGCCCTGGCTGGGGCTCACTCACAGCTTTTCTGACACTCACCAATGTCAGGTTTCTATTGCTTCTTAGCTCACGGTGCCAGGAGACTGGTGACAACTACCAAGAGTACCACATAGCCAATGCAGGCTGTTTTTAATCCACTGATAACTGGGAAATGACACCTATTCCCCAAATAAAAGAGAAATCAGGTGCTCGCTCTCTCTCTCTCTCTCTCTCTCTCTCTCTCTGTGTGTGTGTGTGTGTGTGTGTGTGTGTGTGTGTGACTTTTGAACCAAACTGCCACATAATATCCTTAGTTCCACCTAAGACATTCATAAAATAATGGTAGTAAAATCATCTCAGACATTTTATTTCTAGATCCATCTCAGCATGGCACCTGTCAAGAGTGGTGTTGCTGTCTAATACACCCTGATTTTTTGTGGATAGCTGCTTGACTGACTCCAGTATTTCTGCAACACAACTCGCAGTGGCCATATGAATACTATTTTTAAAACAGTAACTGTTCAATAATTTCTCTAAGGAGAAGCAGGAAGTATTGCTAGAGACCAAGGTTCATTCTCTGTCCTGCCATCTGTACACTACATGCCGTTAGGATAAGAGAGCTGTAAAGGGGGAAGTTCATTGCAGGGTGAACTGAGGAACTCAGAGCAGTGCCAGGCTCCTGGAAAATACCGACGAGGTGTCAACTACCAGCAGCATCACCACTATCATCGAAGCCTGTATCCATACACAGCAGCATCACCACTATCATCGAAGCCTGTATCCATACACAGCAGCATCACCACTATCATCGAAGCCTGTATCCATACACAGCAGCATGACCACTACCATCAGAACCTGTATCCATACACAGCAGCATGACCACTACCATCAGAACCTGTATCCATACACATCATGAGAACTTTGCACACAAAAAGCAATAAATGGAACTCAAAAAATAGGTGAATGAAGAAACTCAAAGTGGATAGTTATTGAATGACTCCAGTACTTCTCCAACACAATTCTCAGTGGCCATATGAATACTAGTCTTAAAACAGTAAGTGTTCAATAATTTCTCTGAGAATACAGCATTTGTATCTGCTTAATTCTAAGTGTTGAACTGCTACAAAAGAGATGATTCGTTATGTGTGGCTAGTTTAAGAGTCACTTCAGAATTTGTAATGAATGGAGTCACTCCATGGTGGTAACTAAATGGCTGTTGAAGTTTTAGGGGATTTCTCTCAAGTCCTTATGCGCTGTTTCTCAAAGCTTTTTCCAATGAATAATTAACAAATTGGAAAACCCAGAAGAAATGGATCAATTCCTGCATGCATACAACCTACCAAGACTGAAAAGAAGGAATAGAGAGTCCAAATAGACTGATAATGAGTAATGAGACTGAAGCAATAATTAAAAGCCTTCCATCAAAACAGAGACAAGGTCTGAAAGATATATAACTGAGCCCTATAGAACACTTCTGAGATTTTTTTTTCAATTTTTTTTAAAAACTCCATTCTTTGCAAGTTACTTTTCTGTTGCTATGATCAAACACCATGACCATAAGAAGGAACAGTTTATTTTGGCTTATGGTTCCAGAGAGAGATTCCACTGGGGCAGGAAAGACATGGCAGCAGGCAGCCAGAGTGGAAACTGAGGAATCAGATTTTCAACCATTAACATCAAGTAGAGGGGAGAGGGGCAAAGGGAGAGGGGGGAAAAGAAGGAAGAGGGGGAAAAGAAGGGACAGGGAGGGGGAAGGGGAAGGGGGAAGGAGGAGAGAGGAGGGGGGAGAGCAGAGAGAGAGGAGAGGGGAGGACAAGGAGGGAAGGGGGAGAAATGGAGAGAATTGAAGGGGGGGGGACAGGCTACAAGCGCTCAACGCTCACCCTGGTGTACTTTGCCCAGTGCAGCCTCACCACCTCAAACTGAGCTTTTCTGAGCAGTGCTACCAACTGGGAACAAATGTTCAAGTCTGTGAGCTCCTGGGAGACACTTCTCACTCAAATATCATCATCAAGTGAGAAGAACTTTGCCAAGCATGCTTCACAAGGCTCAAGCTACCCTGATACTAAAGCCACACCAGGGTGTAACAAAAAATACACACCATCTCCCTCATGATCAAGCATACAAAAATTCTCAATAAAGAAGCGAACCAAAGCCAACAATACTCTGAAAAGGTCACACAGCATAGACAAACAGGAGTTGCACAGAGAATGTCCGGCATGTGCAAACATTCTACACCTCACCCAGAGTCAGCAAAGCGAAGCCATGATCACAACAGACACAGCTAAAGCATTTGTTGAGATTCAACACACCTTCCTGATAAAACCTCTAAGGAATTACGTAGTGAAGGAACAGACCTCATGATAATGCAAGCCCGCAGGCAGGCACTATCCCCCTGAAGGGAAGAGGCATCTCCTTTAAGATCTGGAGGAGACAGGAAGGAGTTTTCACTTCACCTCCAGTGGTGTTAGAAGTCTGAGCCACAGCAGTGAGCGAGGAGATAAAAGGTATTCTAATTGCAAAGAAGGAGGGAAAGGTGTTCTACTTGGAAAGAAAGAGGTAAAGGTGTTCATGTTTGTAAAGATGTGATGTATACATAGTGAAACTTAAATATTTCATTAAAAGCTGTTAGGGCCAACAAGATTAGTAAGATGAAGGGATAGAAAATTAGTGTAAAACAAGCAGCATTTTTATTTACCAACAATAAACCCGAGGAGCAGAAAATCAAGAAAGCAAAACAAGTCATAATAGCTGCCAAAATAAAGCACTTAAAAATGAATTTACTAAGGGAGAGACCTTTATAGTGTAAGTTATAAAACACTGATCAAAGAAACCATACAACAGAGACACATACACATACAATCATGTAAACACACACATAAAAGCACACACACACATACAAACACATACACATACATATGAAAATATACACACATAAAACATACATACACAAAACATATACATACACATGCACACACACAAACATGCATACACATGAACACACACTTGCATGCGTGTGCAGGTGCACACACACACACACACACATACACACACACACAAAACTATCCTGTATTAATAGTGCTAAAAATACTATGCCCCAAAAAGTAAGGTCTAAACTCAAGGCAACCTCCATCAGAACAGGACACCAGTGACCGCTTTCATGAAAGTAGAAAAATATCGTAAAACTCTGGGAATCACCAAAGACCCAGAAGAATCAAGCAATGCCTTTAACAACGGCTGACTCAAAATTACATGGTAAGGCCAGCGGCTGGCTACCTGGGTAAAGCATGTGCTGCCAATCCTGGTGGCCTGTGTTCTATCAATAGGACTCACAAGGTGCGGGAGAGAACCAATGCCTGAAATTGTCCTCCACAGGTCACCATGACACACATATATACCCGCTCATGTGCATGGCACACACACACACACACACACACACACACACACACACACACACACACACACAGTAAGCCAATGGAAACACGGACAAAGATCCTGAACAGACATTTCACAGAAGACACACAGAGAGCCTTGCTGGGGGAAGTAAGTCACTGAAGACAGGCCCTGAAATTTCAAGAGCCACGTACCATTTCCGGTTTCCACATTGCTTCCTGCTTGTGGTTCAAGATGTGGGTTCTCAGCTTGCTGCTCAGGCTGCTGTGCCTGCTCGTTACCACAGTCCTCCTCCCACCATGTTACCACACTCCTCCTCCCACCATGTTACCACACTCTTCCCCGCACCATGACGGTGATGGACTCTTACCCCTCTGGGACCGTAAGCCCAGATAAACCAAACTGCATTTTATCACAGGGACAAAAAACAAACTAAGACTGTTATCAAAAAGATTAAATAGATGCTGGTAAGTGCCTGAAAAGAGAGAGTGCATACCAGGACAGCCACGGGTGGGGGGTGGGGGGGGGGAGGAAACATTGTCAACAGAAGAACCATATGTCAAGCAATTTGCTCTGGGAAATGAGAGCATTCCGGGAAGGCATACCTGTGTTTCCATGGTCACCGAAGCACTGTTCACAAGACCCAAGACACAGAACCATCTAAAGCATCCATAGATGGGTGAGAGGATAAAGCAAACATCTGACCATTTATAGGAATGGACTCAGGCGGTTTGCAGTACACATATAGAAAGGCCAGTTAAACAATCCAGATGCATAAAGACGAACACCTCAAGTTGTCACGGAAACTAAAACGTTGATCTCCTTTTAGTTCGGGAGTGAAAAGCGATCCCTGGTAACTGGAGGGAAGGATGTGGAGACGAAGGGGGAAATACAAGTAGGAGGAAGGAGTTACGTCTGGGTTTCTGTGGCACTTTAGGGACACCACAGGCTACACAAGACAACTGTATAACAACTGCACGTGCATGAGAACTCCTGGCATAGAGAAATGATTAGCGTTTGAGGACATGGAGATGCTAACTACCCCAATTAGGCCATTGCTCATCACTTACATGCACAGGCTATTACTCTGGATCCCCAAAAGGTGTGCAGATGGCATGTCTCACTTTTACAGTATTTTTCTCCCACCTCCACCCCCAATCCACATCCTAAACGGAGTCTTGAGGTACAGTAGAATGTAACATTTTCTTTTTCTGGTTTTTTGAGACAGGGTTTCTCTGTGGAGCCCTGGCTATCCTGGAACTAGCTCTGTAGACCAGGCTGGCCTCAAACTCACAGAGATCTGCCTGCTTCTGTGCCTCCTGGGTGCTGAGATTGAGGGCATGTGTCACCACTGCCTGGCTGAAAGTAACATCTTTAAATGGAATTTTCCTTATAGTTCTTGTTTCCTCTTTTGAGAACCAAATGCACCGTGTTTTATGTTAATCTCAAGTATCTTAATATAAAATTCAACTTAAAATTATTTACCACCAATAAACTTCCTTCATCATTTTTGCCCTTAACAGCCTTGAATGAAGTGGACACAGCACTTCTGAAAACTCATCATCTTTACCCTACAGCTTGGCCAACTCTTCCCCGTTGTCTGGTCTGTGAGGGCAAACTAACAGGTGGGGACACTGATCCACAGTGATCTGCACACTATTGGACAGTCAGCTACCACAATCACCACCTAACCAGAAGCGAGTTATCACCAGACCCAGGGGGCTTCAGTCTCATACACAAGTTAGTGATTTTTAAAAATCAGCTCATGAACAAGCTGCTGCATCTTGTCAACCGCCGTTACTGCCTTTCCTGGCCTAATCTTTATCCTGGTCTTCATTAGGAACATGGGTGAGGGGCAGTACGGGGTTCAATTCTTGATTACGAAGGGGTCAGATTAATCGTGCCCCCCCCCCAAATAGGAATAATGACTTTGTCAAAAAGCAATCCCACAACTTAGAAACAATACTGGCATCTCTGGGGGCCACAGGAATATATATGAACCTACATAATTTCTTATCATACCTTGAAGATACTGCTCTTCTTCCATTCAGTTAAGCAGAATTTGATATTTTCAAAAGCTCTCATCACTGAAGAAGCAAAATGATGTTTACAGCTTACGTGATATCAATAGTTAAATACTCAGGGTGAAGCTTCTGAATTCTGATATTACTAAATATTGGCTACACTTTAAACTTAATATAGTGATGACTTGAAATTTTGACAATGCATGTTGCTAGGTTTGGTCTAACTGCATTTTCAATTACCTGTGGCCTTCTCTCTACTCAGAGCTCAGATAACTAGCAGCTGGCAAATCCCGGGTCTGTGGCAGGGCTCCGAAGGCTGCATCTTAGATAAATTCCTCCTTAGCACAGCTGGAATGGAAGCCTAAAATATTTCGAGTGTCTTTGGGCATCTTTCCCTTTTCTTTCCGTGCAGCCTTGTCCTGTGTCACACGGGGGAGAGGCAGAAGTGTTTTCATAGTCACACAAACTGAGCTTTAAAATGCTTAATTTGAGGCAGGGAGGGAGGGGGAATAAAAATCTTCCAGGAAGCACACATTACTGTTCTTTACAACCGGATGGAAAGTAACACTGTCATCTCCTACCATAAAAATATAAGGAAAACACATAAAAACAAAAATGTTGTGGAATAGAAGGTACCGCTCTTGGCTTCTCTCTCCACTGTTTATATCAGAGCGGTACCGACATAATGAATGCACTGTTAATGAACCCAGGCAAATAAAGACATTAAGATCGGCTCCTGCCCTTGTTTCCGGTGCATCTGCACTGAGAGGGCCCATCATTACTCAACCAGCTAATCACCGGCTTTTGTTCCCATCTCTGTGGTTTTGCTCATTGGGGCTAATCTACACAGCCATCTGGAATTTGATAGATAATTGCCTTTTCCAGGTCCCAGGAGCTTAAATGACACGTGAGGAAACTGAGCCAGACATACTCTTCCCAGGTAGAGCAACAGCTGGAGACCACGTGGAGGGGGTGGGGGTGGGGGTGGGGAGGATGCAGATTGTCAACCGCAACACAGACTGTTTCTTGTAAGAAGCTACAATGTATAAGATGGTGATTCAGACAATGCTCTCTAGCCTGCCTGACTCTAGGATCAGTTTCTGCCTTTCTTGGAAGCCTCATCTTCTCCCAGACCAACCAAATTAGCATCTCCAGAAGCAAGGCTCAGAAACTGGAACCATTCACAGCCTGGAGATGCCTCAGGTTCACAGTACAGGAAATTGGGGACAAAAAGAATGACCACCACTGGCCCTTTTCCTATGGAGATAATATTTTAAGGCTTCATTTATATTTGTGTTGCTTTGTCGAATACAAGAGAGAAAAAAAAAATACATGCTTACTGTAGAAAGCTTGGGAAACACAGAGAAACACAGACCACCACCATCCAACAATAACATGGTTGGGATTGGGTGTGAACTCACAGATGGCTTCTCCAAAGCAACACACACACAAGAGTCTATAGAGGAGATTATATTGGGACAGTGCCTTCTTGATTGTCTGTAAACCTCCCCATGGTCCCATGGTGTTGAGCTCTCTCTCTCTCTCTCTCTCTCTCTCTCTCTCTCTCTCTCTCTCTCTCTCTCTCTCTCTGTGTGTGCGCACGCGCATGCACACACGCACATGTGTATGTATGTATCTGAGTGTGGAGGCCAGAGTAGGTGTTCCTCAGCAACTGTCTCCCTTGTTTTTGAGACAGGGTCTCTCATTGGCCCAGAGTTTGCAGATTAGACTAGACTGGCCAGTGAGCCCCAGGGACCTTCTTGTCTGTCTCCCCAGGGCAGAGAAGGCAAGCTCACACCACTATGCCCAGCTTCATCCCATGGGTCCTGGGAACTGAATTTAGACCCTCTGGTTTGCCAGGCGAACATTTTAGAGTAAATGGCTGTAAAATGCCCTCAGCCACTTTGAGTCATCTAATATTTAGTGCTTCTAAGTCCAGGCTGGTCTGATCTCTCTTTGGTACTTAGCCCTTCAGGAAGATCTCAAAGAATGCATTTAAATGCATTTAGGGCTCCAAACGGAACTAACCTAAAGCCAACCCCCAGTCTACCCCTCCTTGCATTCTCTGGTGTTGTTCTTTCCCCCATTTTAGAGCAGCTTAGAAGCACGCTGTGCACATAGACAGGATTCCTTATCAGGTGGCTATGGGTCTGCCCAGATGCTCAAATGAGAACATAAAAAAAAACCCATCACCAAAAATAGCCAGGTGGGGTCTCATTAGTTTATCTTTAACAAATATAACTTCTGCCAGCGGCAGGAGTGATTTTTTTTTTTTCTGCTTTGCTGTCATATGTGTACACGAATCTTCCATGTGATCTCCAGCTTCATCTACACAGCTACGTGCCTCCCTTTTCCAATATGGTGCTACGGCTGGCTACTATAACGCTCTCCTATGTGGTTTCAAGCATGGTATTGATGTTCTTTTCTTTTCTTTTTTTTTTTTTTTTTTTTTTGGTTTTTCGAGACAGGGTTTCTCTGTGTAGCCCTGGCTGTCCTAGAACTCACTTTGTAGACCAGGCTGGCCTCAAACTCAGAAATCCGCCTGCCTCTGCCTCCCGAGTGCTGGGATTAAAGGCGTGCGCCACCACACCCGGCTCTGATGTTATTTTCAGTAAAAAAAAAAAAATAATAATAATGTTAGGTTGTGAATCTTCAAATTTCACAAGACAACTGACTTTGATCAATCTCTTGAACGAGAGACTCAAGAATCAAACAATCCCCTAGCTCAACAGGGGTGTCACTGGCACAACTGCACTAGTAACACCAACCACAGAGCCTAGTACCTGGAAGTCATTAGCAGCTGGGCACTATTGTGTGAAATGCCTGGAGTACACTTTGTGGTCGGCAGGCTGGCAAGATAAGGTTGCTCCTTAACCCCAGACTCGCAGCCCATGTTCTATGTTCCTTCTACAGTAGCCACTCCTCCTACTGGCTGCATAAGTACCAGGCAGATTTTCTTTTTGTCATTTATTTTCACCAGTCTAGGTCCACTGAGCTTTTCATGTCCTTTCTCGAAGACTTCATGTGTTTATCTATTTGCTCAAGGCACCAGGCTTTCCACCAGGGCCCAGGAGGCAGAACTGGGCTGAGGACGGTTCCAACACTGCTGCGTGTTCCATTACGAGAGCACTCTTCGTTGCAGGCATTTGGTGGAGTGAGGAGGAAAGTCTGGCTCCTACCATCCGGCAGGCGACTTGACACTTGCTTTTATCTGCTGAGATTAATAGAATGGTTTTTGCTGTTTGGGAGACAAGGTCTGTGTAAAAGCGGGCTCACAGAGAGGGCTGTTGCTGGTTGCTGTGTAAGTTAGTCTAGTCCTGAATATTCTTAAGAAAAGGGAGAAAGAAGTAGGTGGTGATAAAGCATCTCTGACTGAAGTTATAAGATGAAACCCAGAGCAGAGGGACCAGAAAACAGGTGAGATTCTAGCCTCGAATACAAAAAGTGCCGGCCACCAGGAACTTGAGTCTGAGACAAGGAGATGTTACAAACCCATTTGTGCTGTGGGGCAAACTGGAGCCTCTACTAACATCTAAGCTCTGAGAAACCCTATGATCCATGTTCATTTGGAAGCAGAGAGGAAAGAAAGATGAGACTAAAGGAGGAAGAAGATCACCTACTGGCCAAGTTCCCAAAGGTTCCTATATCTGGGTGAAGAAGCCGGGCACTCCTGCTCTCTGTGAGCCTTTAGGTTACAGCCATGTTTGGTATAAATCTGGTTTTCTCAGGGGATGAGAGGAGGCACTGGGAGCCCCTGAGTGACTCTAGGGCAGAGGCCTGGGAGGGCAGCGGGGACATCTCCTACATACTCCTTCTCTGTCAATCATGACAGCCACTATAATTATCTGTCGCCTGCATCTCGTGAGGCTACTTGGGCACTGCAGCTACGAGTGATCCATGCTGGGCTGGGAACCCTTATACAATCCTGGGGGACCCACTGTTGTCTTCCCACACTGTCCTGACATGAGGCTACTGTATCTGTTAACTTCCTCAAGGGAGTGGCCTAGAAAATGAGGAAGGCCAGGCAAGAGGCCAAAAGCCCATCTTAGAGAAAGGTTTTTCCTGACCTTGGCTTTCTGAAGTTCAGTCCCTCATGAATATTCATGTCCAGCTCTTTTCCTTTGGCAGGCTCTGGAGGCTCAAGACTATGTCAGGTAGTAAAGAAAGAGCCGTCAGGCATGTGTCCCAAAAAGCAGGAAATAGACATTAATCCATGTTCTTTAGTTACAGACTTCAAACAAAATCTGTAAGTGGTAGGAGAAAGCCCCAATTCCAGATGTTGCCATCATGTCCCCCTTACCTTCTAGAAACCACATGCTCAACAAACTGATTCACAGACTTCCAGAAATAGCATGCAGCTGGGAGCTCTGAGCCATGCCACACTCCACAGATCATTTAACTGCATACAAATGATAGCTATTATTCAGCCGGGATACCCCAGGGAAATAATTCCCATTCCCCACTGTGCTCACAGCCTGATGAGTCAGTTGAGGTCAGCATGGAGCAGCGTGCTAATGAAGCCAAGGCCTCAGAAAAGATGTTCTGGTTGACCTGGAGATGCTGCCTGGGGAGCCCTGACTCCCCCCCACATGACATCCGGTAATCTTAGAGCATCTGTCCTGCGAGTGGGTGCTGGACATAAGGGAGTTGAACGAAGAGCTGAAGGCTCTGGAAGAGGGGATGCACTGCTGGAGAGACAATTCAGAGTGAGACAGGACCCCATTTTAGGGATCAAGGCTCCTGCTAGTCCGATTCATTGCATGTTCCTAACTCTATGTCTAACAACTGCCCTTCTCTCTCACTGTTGTTAATTAGCAGTAATTAAAAATGAAATAATTAAACAAGTTAGTAACTACATCTCATAGCATCAATTAGGTTCTAAGGGAGTGGTGACAGAACAGATGTGTGGCTTTAGTGTACCCACCTTGCAACAGTAGAGACCTCTTCCAATCCTGGGCTCAATGCCTGCCATAGGACACCCACAAACGAGATCTGCCTTTCGTATACTGAACAAAAGCACCTAGTATTCAGAAGTCCCCAAGTTCAACTTATTTACTGCAGCATTCTTTAAAAATCCACTAAGATTAGAATTCACTAGAATTCCCCACCCACCCCACCCACACCCGCACATGCCTTTCAGCTGTACATGAACAGCAGATGCACAAATAATCAAGTGGTCCCTCTGAGGATTCCTGACCCTTTTTACATCATCCCCAAGTTCACTGCAAGTTCCAAGTGTGCCAGGTGACATATGACCTTCTGTTATGCTCCTTCAAAAACTAGGTCAATAAATAGTGATTGAGTGACAGGTAAAGGCATGCATTTGCTAGAGCTGTCACATGTTTTAAGGAGAGTTGTTGGATAGGTAATAAGAAGACAGAAAGGTATTGGTAGATACACTGTGTCAGAGATCGAAGTCTGGATCTCAATATTCTGTTAGAGGTGGGAATTCCACTTTTCCATTTTGGGCATTTTCTTGAGTGAGTGAAAGATCTGTGCTTCTATTTTTTTCTTTGAGCATATCACTGCCAAGAACCACATATAAATAGAACCCCAGTTCTATCTGATTTTTATCTAATACAATTACTAATAGCTATCATGTGTGGGGCACTTGTCCCTTGCCCATCATTCAACAGATATCAACTGAACCCTGGGCATCATCATTCTCTGGATGACAGACACAGCAGAGAGCACCAAGAAAGGTCATGAGATGGATTTCCTAATGGAAGGAAAGGGACAGTGTTTTTATGGGTGACTGGGTGGCTATGCAAATGGAATACTAAAGAGGGCCTTGTAGAGATGATCTGATGGCTTGAGGAAGGTGGCCATGTGTAATGAAGATCAGCAGACAGACATTCCAGGACACAGAGAGGGCCTGTACACAAGTGCCACTGGGGAACCGTGAATTGGGAAAGGAAGGACAATGTGGCTGTGCTTGAGTCAAAAGGGAAGGCTGGTATAAGATGCTGTCCAGGACAGAGGCTAAGCACACTGAGGTGAGAAGCTATTCAACCTGCTTGAGGAATCACTGCAGGATTTTCAGTTAAAAAGAGACATGATGGGGTTCCCACTTTGAAAAGATCATAGAAAAAAGCTTTTGGAGGTAGGTGGGGGACAGGAGGAACAGTTGGTTTGAGGGTCATTACTAGGTGCCAGTTTAACCCTGACATCATATGGTATGCTCAGTCTGCAGCCATCTCCAAAGGACACCAGGAAGGGGTGTGTGGCAGTCAGAACAGTATATGAACGTGACACCGGGTGGCACTGGGCTGACCTGTGTAAGGACACAGCCAGGTTAGCAGTTACAGCAACGTGCAGCCTGCTGATTAGACCCCTGGAGTTCCTCACCCCACCCCCTTTTCCCTAAGGTCTTAGGTAGCCCAGGGTGGCCTCAAATTCACTATGTAGCTAAAGATGACCTTTGAACCTTCGATTTTCCACTTCTACTTCCTAAGTCTGGGATTACAGGAGTAAGCAGCTGTATCTAACCATGTGATGCTGGGGATAAACCTGGGGTTTCTGTGCCAGCAAGCTTTCTACAAACTGAGCCAAATCCCAGCTCTCTGCCAGCTCTTCTGCAAAAGGAAAACCTTGAAGATGGCAGCCTTTGGTGGCCCATGGTGGCCAGTTAAGCTATGCTCCAATTCGAGGACCTGGCCCAAGTGAAGCGCTCAATTCATTCTCACCTATGACTGGAGGAACAGCATAAAGACTCAGGATGATGTCTAAGACTTAGGATGTTTGGAATCTCAGTATGGCTGAACTGAAGAAGAGGCAGACTCTCCTGGAGCAGATATAAGACTTGGGAGAACATCCGTGACAGTCACGTGCTGTCAGACCCTCTTGCTCCCAGCACATTTTCGAGAGACATCTTCTCTTTCCTTCATTCTGAAGAGCTTAGGCAAGCCCAGCAAGATCCTTGCCTAACAGGGCCTCACACAGACAAGGACTTTGCTGAGTGGCCCATCTGAGATGTAGGTGCCCTGATGGAAATCTCCCTGCCCTGGAAGATGCCTTTGCCAAATACCAGCCAGAAAGCAACTCGATCTCCCCAGACATCCCGCAGCAGGGGGATGACAGTAATCAGTCATTCTGGAGCACAAACACATAGATGCAGTGAAGAAGAACCGAGAAAAAATGCCCAGGTGGGTTGATGCTTAAAAATATTAAAATTCCAAGACAACGAATGGGGCAGTGGGGATTTACCTAACTTAATTAGTAAAAGTCAAGCTGAAATCTAGTTTACGAATGAAAAGCTATGGGATTTGTCAGCGAGGAACTTGCATTTATCACTGTCCAGGAAAGCACAAGTGACATGCTGACTATCTTACCCACTTCCTTACCCAGGGGACATCTGAGGATGCTATCAGAAACAATAAGTGTCTTAAGTGAGGATCAGGAGAGCCGATGGATACAATGTTTCCTCTTTCTCATTGGGGAGACTGGAGGGCTTTCCTTAGACTGATGAACACAGTTGAACTCTAAGCTGCTGTAAGACACTTTGTTGTTGTTGTTTTTGTTATTGTTGTTGTTGTTTTTTATTTACCAGCTTTAATTTGCAGCTGGATGGACCCTGTCAGGTCGTTAATGTAGAAAATGCCCCAAAGGCTTGCAACTTGCTGACAAGGGCATTTTCTCATTTGAAGTTCTTTCTCAGATGACTCTAATTTGTGTTAAGGTGACAGAAAACTAAGCAACAGAGACTGGTCCTGGCTGTAGCAAGCAAGCTTCGCTCTCAAAAGATAAGTTACTCCTTTCAGTCTAAGGAGACAAAGATGCCCATGCCAGTCTTCAGTACTGGTTCCCACCAGCATTCTAATACTCACAATGGACTAACCGAGCTTCTAGAACATTCTTCTCAACTCACACACCTTATGATTGTAACACAACAGTATGCAGGAGATCCTTTCCCTAATGACTCAAATCACCAGAGCCTATGACCAGTGAGCAGGAGGCTACTATGATCTCTGGAGAATAGGTTGAAGCAGTTCTGCCTCATGCAGCATCCAAGAGGATCTGTCAACCCAAACTTCTAAACAAACAACCAAAAAAACCAAGAAAACAAACAAACAAAAAACCCCCAAACCACTCTGACCCTGAGTGTTGTTTTTTGCATGCAGTTCAAGCAAGGGTTTGTGGTCATGTGATAAAAGAAACCCAGTTTTCTCCAAGTGAGAAAAGCTTGCTAAAAAGAGTCAGCGCTCAAAGCTTAAGCAAGAATTTAACGTATGATTTTGTTGTTGAAGCTATATGTTAGCAGTGCATGTGTAATACTTAATAAACTACATATACCAATAACTACAGACTAGCAAAGTGTGTGTGTGTGTGTGTGTGTGTGTGTGTATACACATGGAAATTTGTCTTTGGATATAATCAACAACTCTTCCTAACATTGACACGATGTACCTAGAAACTGTATCCTGACCAACAGTTCATCAAGTAACTAATTTCAGAAAACAGGAGTGAGAACAGCAGTTCCTCTCTTGGTCTGTAAATCTCATAAATATTTGATAAGAAAGATAAGATAGAGTTAAGATTGATTTAAGATAAACATCTCTTGGAAAAATGCAGTCCCACACCAGAACTGCCAGTACAGAGCAGGTAGCACTAAGATAACCCATCCACAGGTACTCAGGTGACATGAGCAACAGTGGCTCAAATTCTAGCCAGAGCAGGAGAGGGGCGTGCTACAGTAACTACCGAGGCTCTTGACTTCAGTGTGGCATGCTTTTAATGCTGTGTTCCCCAGGCGACATTAGTTAGCCAGAGGTTCTGTACACCAGGGCTACTTAAGGCTGGACTTTCCTTCTCCAATAGCACAGCTGCACAAAAAAGAAGGGGTAAGTGGTGAGTCACACAGAGTCTCATAAGAGCTTTTAACTGAAAACGATGAATGCTGGGCCTGTGTTTCAGGTCCTTGTATGCAGCTGTATCTAACTCCAAAAGGGGCAAGTCAGGCCAACTCTACCACAGGGGCAAGTCAGGCCAACTCTACCACAGGGGCAAGTCAGGCCAACTCTACCACAGGGGCAAGTCAGGCCAACTCTACCACAGGGATGTGTGAACCCCCAGACTGTGAACCCCCAGATTGTGCTGCTTACTGGAAAAACCCGTTTCTTGCTGTGGTGTGGCTTAGCCTTGGGAAAAACCTTACATCTCTCGGTCTGGAATACAGACAGGACCTTAGTACACCCCTTTACTTCCCAAGCAAGGAAGGTAAAGTTAGTTTGTAGAAGGAAGCACCCATGTTTGAAAGGGATGTCTAACTGAGTGTCAAAGTGATGAATCAGAGAAAGGTTTGACAGAATAGGATCTGCCCAACTCTCACAAGAAGAGAGAGGAAAAGGGGCTACTTAAGAGAGGCAGTGCAGAGAGAGAGACAGACAGACAGACAGGAGATGAGGCAGTTTTACAGGGAGAGTTTTACAGAGACGGGTTGAAGAAAGAACAAGCTAGACACAGGTGAAGACAGAATGAGAAGGAGCCAGAACAGACTGCCAGTTAGTTTGAGGTCAAGCAGAGCAAAAAGTGAAGGGGCTGAGAGAAGCCAGATTAAGTCAGTCAGCTTGGACAGGAGTTTGAACCAGGCTGCTGAGTTCAGAAAATACTAGGAATGGGGGAGCTTAATTCAGCAGCAAGTCTCAGAGGCCAAGAAGAGTCTAGGCCTAAATAAGATTGTATGGAGGCTGCTAGAAGCTTCCAGGCCTAGGCCTAGGCTAGCAGACATAGGCAATAAGCCTCCAAGGTAACAATTATAACAGGAGAATAAAAGATACTTTAACACAGAAGTATTAGAAGGCATTGACTGGATGCTGTGGGGTGACATCTCTAACTGCTGTTGCAAATGACAATGTCACATGAGAATGGTGGAAACTTTCCACATTCATCTCTCCTCTGCTTTCAACTCCATCCTTAGTTTGGATTCAGCATCCCATTTTATAAATGATTTAACCTTGCTCGAATCACATCAATAGCACACCAAAAGACTTTGCGGTGGCACATTCCTTTACTTAAGAGACTGCTGGGGTACAAATTTATTTTACGAGATACAGTCTTATGTGGTCCAGGCTGGTCTCTGTTCACTATGCAGTCCAGGTTAGCTTTGAACTATCGATTCTCCTGCTCCCATGCCCTGAGCACAGGAACCACAGGTGTGTAGCACTGTGCTGGCTGAGGTACAAATGTTTATACCCATAATTTGAGTTACATTCTAGGATTCAGTATATTCATATTATTCATTACCTGGCATTACATCTCTCTATGTATCTATTAACACACACACACACACACACACACACACACACACACACACACACACACTATGTCCAACAAACTCTGTGCTTCCTAAATATTCTCAGACAGTTCTTTGAATTTAATAGTATCACAGCCACAGAGGAAAGCCATTAAAGGCTTTGTTGACTTTTAAAATGCCTACAGAATTGCACTACTGTCTAAACACTATGGCTAGGTTCAGAGGCCACCAAAAAAATGAAGTGTAGGGACAATCCAGGTCTGCTGCATTTGATAATGTTCTCCAGGGGCCGGCTGCCTCTCAAGGAACAAGGTTTCACAGGCGCACCACGTGTGTGACTTTATATGCCCCTGCCTCCCTTTCACATCCCATCAAATCATGGAGCACACCACCAGCCGCCTACTGCAGTCTCCACAGGGTCCCTTTGACTTTGACACTAAAGATTTACTCCTTGCGAACGATCCACTAAAAGGCATTTTGCTAGACAATGTCAGAATTCCTGCTGGAAACACCGCCGTGACCACAGAGCTTCCACACAAGGGGAAACAGGATAACTCGAAAGCCAAGCCCTTGATCAGCAGAGAAGCTGGATGAGAGCGGAGGGGATGACAGGAAAGAGTTCCCTCACAGCACCTCTGATGAGTCTGAAATCTAGCCGAGATGGAGCTAACCTGCAGCGGGCTGATGGCTCAGCTCCCCTTCACTCTCTTGTTATAAACGTGTGGCTGTAACGAAGAGCACTGATCTCACAGGGCTGCTGTGGCGGATTAAATGGAATGATGCATTAAACCCACTTAGAATACGTGCTAGGCACTCGGGCAACTGTTACAGTAATTTCTTTTCTCTGCGTTTTGCCAAATGCCTCTCCTCGAGCCAACTGAGCTGAGATATTAAGAGATAATTAAATTTTAGGCCAAAGGGGTGGCTTTGGAATGCACCTGCTCCCGAGAAAGTCAAGGGCTTTGCTTAGAATCATCATCAATGGCTGGCTGAGGCTTCTTCGGCTCACTCTATAGAAATCACGGAAAAGCCAGGGGAAGCTCCCTGTGCATCTGTGGCTGTGAGTTCCAGAAGTTCTGGAGCTGGGCTTCTCATATATATTTTTTGTTTTTTGTTTTGGTTGTTGAGTCTGGCTGAGCCATCCCCCAAGTTCTGAGGGCGGGCTCCCCAATGCAGGGCCTCTTAGGTCTAGACTCTGGGAAGCAGAGGCTTATGGGTCCAAGCTTGCCAAAGCAGATGCTCATTGTCTGTGGCTTGAAATGCCTTCATGTAGCACCAAGACCCACAGCTGTGGAGAGAGGGTGCAAGGACTTTTGGTGGCTCGCTCGTGAACTCTTCAGGAGACCAGAGCTCATGGCTTTTGGAGCCTACCTCCTGTCTTTGGCTGCCCACTGGCTCTTGTCTTCACTTGCTAGTTTCTGCTTCTGGGCTGATTCTCACCCACTTCACACCCATCTTTAGCTTCTTGCGGAGTCTATCCTCAGTTATGTTCTTGAGCTCTTTAGTCATTTTTCCTCCTAGTGTTGTAGCTCAGAACTTTGGATGCTGGAGTCCCTAACTCTTGGATGCCTCCGGATATTACAGCTCTGAGCCTTAAGTCCCACGTCCTCTAGTTCTCACTGACTCTTTGGAATTCAGAGTCCCTGCTTGGTGTTACAACTCTGGGCCTCGGGACCTTCGGCTCCTGACATCTCTCTGGGACTCTTCAGCCATCCCCTTACTTCTACTGTAGGTTGGAAGCCCTGGGGTTTTGCCTGCATTTTGCGTAATCAGCACAGCCTATTCTACCCACGATAAAGACAAAAGGTCATTTGGGAGAAGTCTTTATTAGGACCTAACACTTCAGCACTGGACGTCCAGAGGTCACAGATAAAAGAGAAACCCCCCACACTAAGTAAAGTGTGGGGAACAGCCTGGTTATACAACCCAAACAGGGTATTACATGTACGCCATGTAATTGCTGGACTATAATTTGCACCAATCACAGCTCAGCTTCCAGTTTCACTGAGACTATTCACAACTCTCACATAAAGACCAGATGACAAGCTCTGAATAAGAACCAATCACAAGCCATGTACAGATAGATTCAGCCCCATATTGGTCAGTCATGAACTATCTGCTGGGTCACTGTGAGGAAGGCTCTTGACCTAATTTGATGATGGCTGCTACAAGGCCCAGAGCAGCCAAGGCTGGGCCTCGAGGGCAATATTGGGCAAGGCCCTTGGGGGGGCTCCTGGGCCTTGCCAGAGTGGCATGGCACTGCCGCCGCAGGAGGGAGAAGTTGGGGCTGGAATAAGACCTCTTAAAGCAGAAGCTATTGCCAGCCACCGAGGGGAATGAGTTCCTGCAGCAGAGGTAGTTTTCTTAAGATATCTATGAAGTGTCTAGTGCAGCTGGGTTACCATGACAACAGTCTAGTAGTCACCCAAAGAGGGACTGTTTAGTGTGCAGTTTCCTGCTTAAGGCAGTTGGGTGCACAGGAAGGTCTAGGAGCTGTCAGAGTCATGCCAGGCCTCCAGAAGCCTGATCTAAAAGTAGGCATGAAAGAGTGGTTACAGGAAAGACTTGTCATTAATATTGTTGGGTCTGTCTGTGTGTATTCATGCATTTATATGTCCAAGTGCATGATGCATGTGTGCATGTGTGGAGGTGCATGTATAAGCCAAAGAACAACCCTGACTGTCATTCTTCAAGGGCTATCCATGACTTACTACTTATGAATGAGAGGCACAGTTTCTCGCTGACTTGAACTCATTGAATTGGATACGGTGGCTGGCCAATTTAACAGTACAGAGTCGCCTGTGTTCGCCAACTTGTGCTGGGATTGCAAATGCAAGCCATGAGAGGCCCACCCACCACCACACAGAGGAGGTGAGCGAAAGACACCCCGAAGCCACTCACCACAGCAGGATCCACTATGATGTGGCAAGTATCTGGCGGAGAGATGGGAGAGAAAGGGAAGGTGAACGGTTTGAACATTATGAAGAGAGGTTGCACTGGAGACATGGGGTAGGGAGGAACAGCCTGATGAGAGTAGCCCACGCAGTCGACTGAGGCCATACTGAAATTCCAGTCTGTGCTGCCAGTGAGGGACATACCTGGGTCTGTGGCCAGCAGCAGGGGACTCTGTCAATGTTTGTGGCCTATATTAGCACCAGAGGCCGTATGGACATCCCTGGTTGGACCATGTTGATATGCAAGGGCTGCCCTCAGCTGGCCCAGCGTCTCACTGGTGGGAGAGCGGGCCCTGCACCTCACCTGGACAGCAAGGTACTGATGACACTGGCGGCAGGGACACAGGGCAAGCTGGCCCTAAGGTGTGAGAACCAGGGAGCTGGCTCCACCCCCTTGCCAGCTGGGAGGACACCCTGGTGGTGTAGGTGCAGGAGAGCGGGCAGGCTGATCAACTCGGCTTACCATCTGGGCCTAGATCCAGGGCTTTGAATTGGCCCACTCCAACATCTACCCCACCTATGGACAGCTAGTGGGGCATGAAGGAGAGGATCACACCCAACCAAAGTCACATGATTTCCATGACACAGACCAACAACAGGATATCTAAGAAGAGTCCCGATGAGGATCCAGTATTGACAGAGTAGTAGAGGCCAGAGGCCTCAGACCAGACCAATGCCTCACTGCAATGAACATTTACAGGTAACAATGGAGAGACAAAAGGGTGTGCTGTATGACACACTGTGACACACTGCAGCTTCCATGGTAAAAGTGTGTTTTGTTTTGGCTTGGTTGTTTTCTATTTTTTTTAATTTAATTTTATTTTATTTTATTTTATTTTGGAAGGGTTGCAAGGGCAGAGGGCAGATACAAAGGATGGGGAGATGAGAGGGATTGGGGTACATGTGAAGGTTATAAAGAATCAATAAAAAGTTTATAAAAACAAAACCACACCACCACAACAAATACAAATGCATGCCCACCACTTTTTAAAAACGTGGGTTTTGACAGTTCAAACTCAGATCCTCACGCTTGGAAGGCCAGCAGTTTATTGGCTGAGCTATCGCCACAGCCCAAAAGTCAACTTTCCTGGAAAAATTATGCTATGCATATGAGTGTTTTGTCTAAACGTACATGCTTAATTATCACAAAAGGCAGTGCCAGATCCACTGACACTTGGGTTACAGACAGTTGGGAGGTATCATGTGCTGAGAATTGAACCCAGGTCCTTTGGAAGAACAGCCAGTGTGCTCTTAACCACCGAGCCCTCTCTCCAGCCCCATTAACCTTCTTAGTGGTATTTATCAGTGCTTAGCTCCCAGGCAAATATTCTCAGAAGTACATAGGCCACTCTATCCTGTCTTAGAATCCTATAATCTGTGATAAAGCCAAGATAAAGCAAGTCTAGCCCTCTTGATGGCTAGCCTCATGTAATTTTCTGGTCAGTGGGAACATCATGACTGGAGTAGTTTCTGACATACTAAGCTACTTGATTTCGCTCAAATCGAGGTTAATTTCCTTGGGTTCAATTTTCATTTCTTCTGAAGTAGCTACCTAGTTAAGGCACAGCATACAACCAACACCACTGAATTGTAGCCCAAGTACAAAAGGAATAGAACTAAAGCTCCCTGCAGCCTAGAGGTAGGACTCAAGGCTGAGATGAAATCTCTTCTGCTCTCAGGCTTAATGGCACTGTTAGTTGTTTTTAATTAAGTCACCCTAAATTGCTACACTGAATGAATTTTAAGAGCCTGTGAAATGCTGTGTCCCAATGTACTATAATGAGAGAGAGAGAGAGAGAGAGAGAGAGAGAGAGAGAGAGAGAGAGAGAGAGAGAGAGAATGAATATGAATTGGTTCTTGTCTAACAGGATTAGGTAAGGGTATTTCTAAAAACAGCTTTAAAGTGTTTTTCCAGCTAATGAAGTCTAGACGTTCCCGAAGGTTTACCATGTGCTCCAGGTTCTGGGAGTTAAATTCTTTTCCTTCCTAAGCAAACCTGTGAATGTCCTTATTTATCAAAGAGAATCCATGACCCTGGTAAGCAAGGGAGCCACAAAAGGATCAGGAAACAAAGTTTTCACCCAAACAGTTGGCAGCCAGTTTTAAAGCAATGGTAAAGATGGATTTCCTCATTTTATTCCCTTTAACTTTCCAGAATCATCTCACTACTCGTGGGAAGGCAGGCGTGTCATCCCCACATCTCAGCCTTAAGGAAGGCTCATCGTAGATAACCCTTGACTGAGAGAGATGAACTACAGTCAATATGTCACCACTACATTGAGAAACAAAAACTGATACCGCCTCTTCCTAGGGAGACAGCCTGGCTGAAGCAGTCATGTGAATTCCCAGCACACCAACTGTTAGCACAAAAATATGCCACCACTGTTCCTTAGCAACCAATGCGGTTCTTCAACGGCTTTGTGGCTGAAGAGCTGGAGACCTTCTTCTGCCTCGTGTATCTAACGGGAAGCAGAGATCCTGATGGGCCTGAGTGCTCTGCTCTCATCAAGTCGTGGCCGTAAGGGGGCAGCCACTGTTCTGATCTCAAAGCAACCAAGTAAAGGCATTAGCCATCACGTGGTGTGCACAGGCCAAGTGGAGACGAGGAGAGACCGACTCTGGTCTGGTCTGCCCCGTGTGGCTTTCAGTTCTCCCTGTCCTTCTCTGATGTCCTTTTCCTACTCTGCCTCTGAAAGGGACTAATGCATAGGAGGGAATTAGGATACGGAGATGCTGTGGAATGGTCAATCACTGAAACCTCTATTAGATAAAGTGACGGGATGTCATTTATTTGACAACCTGCCATTACAAAATTTAGTATGTGTAAAAAATGGTTCTATTGATACCCAAACACAGAGGGGAAAATACATATATCTATATATCTATATCTATCAATGCTTCATTACATTAAATAATAAGCTGTGTGTGTGTACACATATGATGTATGTATACATGCAGATACATGTACATGTACAGGCCAGAGGTCAACTTCGGGTTTCTTTTATAGCTTTCTACCTTATTTTTTCAGAGAGGGTCTCTCTCTGAATCTGAAGTTTGACATTTTGGCTACTCTGGTGGTTAACAAGCCTCCTTTCGTTCACTGCTGGGGCTTCAGGCTTGTGCTTCCACACACGGTGTTTTACATGGGTTCTGGGGATTCAAACTCAGGTTGCCATACTTGCCCGGCTAGCATTTTACCCACTGAGCCACCTACCCCTCACCCCCAGTCCCAGGTTCATAAACTTTTAAGTTTAGTTTTATTACTATCATTTATTTCCAGAATTAAACTCCCAGTTGAATGTCAGCGACTCCCTCTCCCGCAAGTTTCTATTAGACTTCTTCTAGTTGTTTAAAGAATTTCTTGTTCCGTGTGGCACATAATAACTACAAAGCTGATTTGTGCTTCACGGCACACATAGATGTAGGGCAGTTTGAGTTTGACAGTGGTTTTCCCACTGTAAATCCTCCGAGACGGGGTATGGAGAGTCAGCACCTGGTTCAGATCAATACTGCTCATGTGTTCAATCTTTTGTATGCTTGTTGGTTCGTTGGTTTATTCAAAAAGTAGTTTTTGAGCACCTTGCTGCCCTGAATTAGGTGATGAACTAGAGATACAGCAAGACAAATGTGCACACACACACACACACACACACACACACACACACCCCACACATACATTGATATAGGCACACACAGGCACATGCATACACAGACACGCACATGCACACACAACAATAAACAATTTTGTAGTAATAAAACTGAACAAAAGCTGAACTCCTTAAGTTCTTGGACATGAAGTACTTTAAAGACCTATAACCTAGCTCATCTCACCTTTTAGGTAACAGAGGTTATAGAAAGGAACTGTGGTCTTAGGCTATGACTCCCAAAACAAAAATAAAGAAGCAGAACTTCAAACTACAGAGCTCCTCACAGGAAAAGGGATGACCACAAACTGTACTGCAGAAGTGTAGAAAACAACCAGCTACCCCAGAGGAGGGCAACACATGAAGTACATGAGGAACCATGACTCAGTGACATGTGAAGTACATCAGGAATCATGACTCAGCAACATGTGAAGTGCATCAGGAACCATGTCTTAGCGACATGTGAAGTACATGAGGAACCATGACTCAGCAACATGTGAAGTGCATCAGGAACCATGACTCAGCGACATGTGAAGTACATGAGGAACCATGACTCAGCAACATGTGAAGTGCATCAGGAACCATGACTCAGCAACATGTGAAGTACATGAGGAACCATGANGAAGTACATGAGGAACCATGACTCAGCAACATGTGAAGTGCATCAGGAACCATGACTCAGCAACATGTGAAGTACATGAGGAACCATGACTCAGCGACATGTGGAGTGCATCAGGAACCATGACTCAGCAACATGTGGAGTGCATCAGGAATCACACAACTCAATGGCAAAAAGGACAGCATTAAAGAATCTCCAAGATCCAAGGATGCTGGCTCAGACCTGTAATCAATCTCAGCACTCAGAAACTGCACACAGGAGGATGAGGAATTCAATCCAGCCAGGGCTTCCATAGCATTCAAGTCCAGACTGGATTCTCTTTTTCCAAAACAATACCAAGGGCAGGGGGCACAGAACTTTAATTGCCCTTTTGTCTGGTCTTTGGAAGGTGCCTGCCATCACTAATTGTTAGAGAAATGCTAATAACATCCATAGTGAAGCACCTCCTACTCTAGGTGGGCTATTAGCAAAATAGATGTGTGCTAGTTAGGGTACAGGGAATAGGGACGGCTTGTATGCTGTTGGTGGGAAAGCAAATTGATAGGGCTATTATGGGAGACAGTATTGGACATCTCAAAAAGCTAAAAAGAGAATTAGAATATGATCCAGCAGCATCCCATTACTCGGTACTTATTCACCCAAAGGAAATCAATCAGGATGTCAAAGAGACACCTGCACTCAACAAAGAGTTCACTGCAGCCCTCTTCACAATAACCAAGACACAGAAACAGCCTGTGTCCATCAATAAATGCATCAATAGATAAGTGGATCAGAGACAATGTGGCATATACTCAGGGCATTATCCAGTCTTTACAACATAGGGGCTCAACATGGGAGAAACTGGGGATGTAATATCAACTAAAATAAGGCAAGCACAGAAAGATAACTACAGTTTTACTATTTGATGACTATTATATACTCTGTGGACTTTAAAGAAGTTGAACTCAGAAACAGTATAGAATAGTGGCTGCCAGGGGCTGCCATAGGGAAAATGAAGAACTTGGATAAAAAAGTTCCACTAGAGGATGAATACATCCTGGGGATCAAATGTTCAGTGTGGTAACTACTGTTAATGTATTAGATAGTTTACTCACTGCAGTGATAAAATACCTAACCGAAACAGTTAAAGATAAGGATTAATGCTGGCTCACAGTTCTGAGGGACACAGTCCATCTTGACAGAGAACGTGTGGGAGCCTGAGGTGGTTGGTTGCATTGTGTCTGCAGTCAGAAAGAAGAGAGAGTCTGAGGCTAATGCTCAATCCCCCTTTCAGTCTAGAATCACCCCCATTTAGGATAGGGCTTCCCTCTTCAGATGTAAACTTCTCTGGAAATGCCTTCACAGACACACCCAGAGGTGTGTCTCCTAGGTAATTCCACACTCACTTCAAGTTAACAGTTAAGATTACCTATCACAACTAGTAACAACAATATATCATAGATTTAAATTTTACTATGGCAAACCTGAAGTTCTTTAAATATATTTACATACAAGTAAATAAAAAATGGTAAGTAGATGAGGTAACAGACATGTAAATTGACTTAATTAATGTTGTGTCCATGTATCAAACCATCATTAAATACATTCAACTTTTACTCCCTGGTTACAGTTTAGGCAAAACTTACAGGAATAAACAAATATAAACAGTTTCTTTGAAGACCTGGAAGGTTCTGAGTTTTGAATAAAGCTCCAAATCCAAGTTCCTGGTAGACAATCTTCTCTGTAGAGACAACCAGAGGGTAGAGTTTGATCTGGGCATGTTCTTCCCTTACAAACATATGCTATATGTGTTCCCAACACACGTGAAAGCTGAGATTCCCTCTCAATGATTTCCATCAAGAACGTCACTTCAGCAAACCGATGCTAAAGTCATGCAAGGAGCCAATTTTTATATTTTGAATGCACAGAAGACTTTTAAATGAAAGGAAACTTTCTCCAGGGTTAGCATCATCAAATTAAAATATAATGTTATCATCTAAGCAGTATCTTCATGGAAGGTAACTTCTTTAAAAGAAAAACTTAATGTGCCTGGGGGGAGGGCGGTGGAAACCAACCCAGTAAAACCAGACTCTTTGGCTCCTAAGTCATCTTATGTATTTCTCTACTGTCTCACAACAAACATCTATTATATGCTCTAATTATTGCTTACAATGTTTCCTGAGAAGACCCACGATGGCCACAAACTCTGCGGGCAGCATGTATCCACAGTACATTGCCTAAGAGGTTGCTCTTCTAACCTGGGAGAACATTTGACAGAATTGCAAGCATGCCACAGCCCTGTCTCTTCTAACCTTAACTTTCAAAGCCCCTGAATGGATAGCCTGGGCAAATGCTAGGTTTGATTTTATCGGTAATGGACTCACACATATGAACTACGGCCCACACTTCTCTAAGACACAGTCCCTGAAAACTGTTTGAGTGTATTTAGAAAAATGGTACCCTTGTGCCTACAGACCACTAACCACAGCCTAGCTCACTCCCAGAGTAAGACATAGCTTAGACATACCTCCAAAAACAAATGAAAATATATAATACCATATGCAATCTTTATTTAATAAGTATATTCTGATAACAGCCCAATTTCCTCTCATTTTCTGTCCATTTGTTCACCACTAAATAAGAATATAATTCCTTAGTATGAAAAGTACTCTTCTTTGTAGAATTTAAATAATAACTGAGTATCATCCATACCTCAGAGGGCATGCCTGCTAAACTATGGCCTTGTGGGTCTACAATAAAAATGCTGGGGAAACAGAAAAACTGAAAACTACAGGGAAGAATTTATATTTATACTTATATGTATATTCTTTTCTAGACTTTTGCTTGTGTGTGTAGTGTCTATTTGTGTATAGTGTACATCTGTTGTATGTGTAAGTATGTTTGCATGTGGAGGTGCATGATTATGTGCATGCATGTTCATAGGTGCACGTATGGGCACGTGGAGACTGAAGTTAACATCAGGTGCTTTCCTGAATCCCCACCTATGCAATGAGGCTCTGAACCCAGAGCTCACAGGTTCAGCTGCTTGCTATGGGGTTCTCTGCCTCTGCCTCAAGCCAGCCTGACTTTTATGTGGATTTTGGTCCTCATGACTATGTGGCAAATGCTTGCTTTAGTCACTGATCTATCTCCCTTGTGACCCACTCTCCCACTTTCGTGATAAGCCACTAAGTGTCTGTGACTAGCCTAGTACTCCAGGCTGGCCTCCCACTTGCATCAATCCTCCTGCCTCAGCTTCCTAAGTGTTGGAAATTGAGCTATGCACCAGTGGATCCCTTCGGGGGAATGGTGAAGACCTGCTATCTGGAAGAGCTGCCTGGTTATGGAGTATAGCCATAATTCATCTCTCTTCTATGGCTAAGACCTGACATAGCTACAGTATGGTCAGGGAGACCCTGAATAAACTACACACTTGACTGGAATTTTCTCAGGAATTGCACTTGTGTTCCGTTTTCTGTTCCTGGATCCAGTTCAAGACACGGGCGGCATTTGGTCATTAGGTCTCTGCGTCTCCTTCAGTCCTAATAGCTCCTCAGGCCTCTTTCATGACCTTGGTACTTTTGAAAAGCTCGTCAGGCCTTTTGCTTTGTGGCTGTGAGACTTTGCAAGGATACCCTAGAGGTGAGGGACCATTTTCATTCTGTCCTATCAGGGTATACATTCTATCTGCATCACTTTGGTCACATGGTTAAGGTCATGTCTCCAAGCACTAACTTAAAATGTGCTGCCAAGTCAAAACCCTACATCGCTGTGGTAATTAAGCTTTACTTACTGACTTGGGACATATCAGATAATTTCCAGCATATGTTATGAACACCATAATAATAATATCTACTTTAAGAGAGATACTCGAGGGCTGGTGAGATGGCTCAGCAGGTAAGAGCACCCGACTGCTCTTCCAAAGGTGCAGAGTTCAAATCCCAGCAACTACATGGTGGCTCACAACCATCCTTAACAAGATCTGACTCCCTCTTCTGGAGTGTCTGAAGACGGCTACAGTGTTCTTACATATAATAAATAAATAAATAAATAAATAAATAAATAAATAAATAAATAAAGAGAGATACTCGAGTCTCCAGAAATACATTATTTCTTAAAACTTTATCCTATTTTAGCATTCATCCAAGGGACTTTTCTGTTCCCCTCACACACACACCCCAATCTTTTTCTCTATCTATCACTTCCATACTTAAGAAATGTAATTCTGGGGCTAGAGAGATGGCTCAATGGTTAAGAACACCAGCTGCTATTCCAAGACCCAGGATCGATTCCCAGCACCCACACTGTGTCTTACAATTGTCTAGAATTCCAGTTCAGGGAGGGTGTCTGACACATTTTTCAGGCTTGCATATGGTACATAAACACATATACAGATAAAACACTAGTGCACATAAAAATAAATAAATCTTTTTAGAAAGAAGGGCAATTCTTCAGGAAACTTGGGTTTCTCTCTCCTCTCCCACTTACAGTGTTATGGTCTCGTGGGTATTTATTTTATTCTTGTGCCATAATCCACTATACAAACTTTGTCGCTACATTTGGGGACTCTTTCAGAGGAGCTTCTCTGCTCTTCTGACGTTCATATCCATCTTTTCTCTCCCTCCCTCCCTCGCCCTTCTTCCTCTGAGCCATTTCTTACTTCCTGTTCCTACATAGCACTCTAGCTTGTATTTTTTTCACTCTCTGCTGTAAACCTGGCCATGACTACAAAAACTCTATTTGTTTTGTTGAAAATGGTATTTAAAATCAAGGCTCGGGTACTATCTCATTGTTCTCAGCAGTCACAACTAGAAATTACATGTGTATGTTATTTATAAAGACATACATCTTACTTTTATCAGCATGTGCACTGAAGCATGAAGGACTCGGCAGCCACTCCAACCATAAGCCAATACCACAGGAATAAGCCAGTGGTCCTCAACCTGTGGGTCACGATCCCTTTGGGAGGTGCGACGACCTTTTCACAGGGGTCGCCTAGCAGATGTCCTGCATATCGACTATTGACATCGGGATTTCTAAGTAGCAAAATTACATTTATGAAGCAGCAATGAAATAATTTTATGTTTGGGAGTCACCACAGCATGAGGGTTGCGACATTATCCAGGTGGAGGGAGAACCACTGCCTTAAGCAGTCAGACCAGAGAAGTGTTTCAATAGAGAGATCTTTTCACCCAAGAGTTCTCAACATCTTCACTTGTTCTCAAACAGGCAAAGCTGGGGGCCGACGAGAAAAGACTGAAAGAGTCGCCAACTGGGTTTGCTTAAATAAAGTGTTCTCAGCAGCAGCTACTTGGTCCTGCAGACCCCATCTTAAAGATGTGCAAGTGGAGGCTCTGAAGGGTTTGGGGAAGTTGCCAGTCCCAGAGCTTTCTTCTCACATCCAGATGCTTATCAGTCAGAGCATCAGAGAAGCTGAGGCACCGAGGGCTGGGGAGGTGCGGAGAGGCAGGGCATGCAGTTCGGGGGCCCAGGAAGAGCACAGATCCTAGTGGGGGCTGTACCCTACTCTCCCTTCCTCTGTCACATCAGTAGATTTAGGGTCTGCCCGGGGCCTTTGGGAATTACACAGCAAACACTGCTTCTGCTGCCTTGGGCAACTGGCTTTTCATCTCTCCATTCCTCTGTTTTCTCACATATAAACAGGATTACAGCATCTTTCATGTCACAACGGGATGGCAATCGGAAAGGAATGAAGAGATTAATGGCAACTCGGCTGCCTCCTAAGTGGTTTTGCTTCTGAGCTGTTATGAGGATAAAATTCAATGATGCTATTAAAGATGAACTCTACAAACAGACTCCCTTCTTTTTCTTCCAGATATCTCCAATGAATGCACTGGAGAGCTAAGAGTGCCTGGAGCGTGGTTTGAATACACCAACCTATAAGATATGGAAGAAGACGCACTCACAAAGTCCTCATTTCAAAAGGTTCAGACTGAAGTGGCACCTATTTCTGACATGCAACAAACCTAAGTGGCATAAGCTCCAGCACCAATTAATGTCCCCAACTCTTAAGTCTTAACATTTTCATGTGCAAAATACAGCTTCTCTCCATAATAAAAGGTTACCCGACTTCCTACTGTAAACCCCGCTTATTCAAGAAAGCGACTGCACACTCTCTTGGAGACAATGAAAACACTCTACCTGCTTCAAAGGCTTTGTCTTCTCCCAGTTCTGTAGATCACGGAAAGCAGTTCGGGCACCGAGGAAACTTGTTCCTAAGTCATTTTTACATGTTTCTTTGTTTCCTGGTGGCTTGGCATTTGGGTCACCCTTAGCAATTTGTTAATTTTAAATCACTAGGGGGGAAAAGGAATAAATACCCCAATTTCCAACAGCTGATATGCTGGCTGGTAATCTCTATTCTTGGGATAAGAATAACCAGAAGTTTGGAAGCATGTATATGTGAGTGTACCATGTGCACATGTGCATATATGTGCATGCATGTGGGTACATGTGTGAATGAAGGCAGAGGATGATGTCCAGAAAGCTTCCTCAATTGTTCCCACTGATTTGTTAAGAGGAGCTGGTCAGCAAGGCCCAGGAATCCTGTCTCCACAAACCACTGCTGGGATCACAGGCACATACCACCTGTTTGCAGGAGTGCCGGAGATATAAAGTCAGGTCCACATGCTTCCAGATCAAGCACTTTACCCACTGAGTCACTGTTCTGTGCCCACCCAGAAACTGTAGCAGTCTTAAAACATCACTGATAAATGCCCTAGTTTCCATTTGAGAACCAGTTTAAAATTAAGACTATGATAGAGCTGGCTGAAGCTCTCTTCTTCAGGTGTTATTCAGCATCTAGGGCAGGAAGGGCTGGGACCTTGGGGGCAGCCACAGGAGCACAGTGTCTGCATCGAGGAGGAGCACCAGGCCTGAGACTAGTTGTCATGGAAGCCACATCTGTTCTCTGAAATGAGAGAAAACACTGAAACATGCCCAAGGCAGTGTGCTACAGATTTTGCCACGAATTATACCTGGGTTTGAACTGGGGCCAACACGCAACCGCTTGGAGACCATGGCGCTTTCCCAAGTCTCTCTGCGAATCAGACTTTCTTTACCTGCCCAACAGACTAATGTATTGGAACAGGTAGAATGTCCTGGGTGGCTCCAATGTGCTCACCCATGTGACCTCTTGCACTCATTAATGTCACCCAGGAGGTGGTGCTGACAGAAATGGACATGGTTCCTCTGCAAATGCAGGGGTGGATCTCAGGTCACCACTGTGATTTATAACCACAGCCATGAAAAACTTTGGGCCTCATTCTGCAACTTAACAACCCCAATCTTACCCTTTCAGCCAGGATATGATTCACGTCTGCCTGATACCTTCCCTTTGGAGCCCTTCCTTTGATCTGCCATTTAACAGCAGTGAATCAGAGTCTCTCTCTCTCTCTCTCTCTCTCTCTCTCTCTCTCTCTCTCTCTCACACACACACACACACACACACACACACACACACACAGTGAGGGACCATGGGCCAGCCAGCATCACAACATAACAGGCTGGAGATGCTGCTGGACAGGAGACAAATCCCCAAATAAAACACTGGGTAGAACAGATTTGATTTTTTCCCCCTCCAAACTCCTTGGTTACTTCCCTTTCTTCTGCCAAGGGATGCCCAGCTCATATGCTGTTCTCTCCCGAAGAGAGAGAGAGAGAGAGAGAGAGAGAGAGAGAGAGAGAGAGAGAGAGAGAGAGATCTCCTCCTCACTGGCACCAGGAGGAAGAGAAGTTGGTGTCCAGGTTGACAGGCTCGATGCTTGAGGACATGGCTGCTGCCACCACCCTGGTCAGAAGACTGTCCTCTCTCTTGCAGCAACGCCCACTGCAATTTTCACAAATGACTGAGTGGTCAGCCACAGAATCACACTGATGGCCTTCACACTGAATGGAAGGTCCTCCCCGGGGCCCATAGGCCAAGATGTGGTGTCTGAGGGGAAGTGATCTTGCTAGCTAAAAACAGCAGAGGGGAAGCATAAGCCCAGGGAATACATTTTTTAATTAAACCAAGGAGTTTCCCCACTCCCCTCTTCATTCACCCTGTGCTGCGTCTCTCTCTCTGACCTTCCTATCTCTTTTTCTCCTGTGGTACCAGCCACTCTTGGATACCAAGGGTCCCATCTGTCACGTCGCTGCTAAGGCAAAAATAGACCAGTAAGAGGTCCTGCCTCTTACTGCCAAGAGCAACCACACTCGGCAGCAATAGTTTTGAAACAGCAGTAAAGGTGGCACTCCATCTCAAACCCTTGCCCTAGACTTCAACCGAAAACTCCTGTTCATTGATTGATGCCCTAGACTTCAACTGAAAGATAACCATTCATCGATAGCATCCGCTTGCTGCTGAAACCCCATCCTCTGCACCCTGAACTTGTGATCTCTCTTCTAATTCAGAAATTAGAAGCCATGGTCGTAAAAGCCTACGTATCAGAAAACGCCACTGAGTTCTCAGCAGGCATCTCCAGTAGGAGCAATTCTGCTTCTTGTAAAATCAGTCTGCCGTTTGTCCCGAGGACAGGTCAGGACCTCTGTTACCGACTAGATGCATTCTCTCTGTCTGCAAACAGGAACACCCCACCCCGTGCTCATCCTCCAGTAGGGCCTCCAGGACTCTACCCTTCAATCCTCTGTGCTTTTCCTTGTAAGTATCATTTGGAGGACGCAGATTTTCTCTTCACTATCTTTGCTTTGGCTTGGTCAGCTCCCCACCTTTACCCCTCCCCCAACCTCACCACCCCCCAGTAACTACTCCCTCACATTTTCCATGAGGTCACACATTCCACCCCTAAATAATGCATCTAATCTTGTAAGCCCTTCCACTTGAAAGATGCCCTGATTCTCTGCTCCTTTCATTTAGTATTTAAGGTTCTTTACAACCCACTAGAGTTAGCTTATCTCTCTAGTTCTATCTGGTACCAATTCATGTCTAAGCTCCAGCCCGCCAGGAATGATGAGAGTCGCCAGGAATGATGAGTGCTGTGAACACTTGCACAGCCTCCCACTATCTCACACACACACACACACACACACACTCACACACACACACACACACACACACACACACACGCACACACACACACTCACCCACGCACACACGCATGCACCTGCACTCCTGCTCCTCTGCATTCCCTGCTGTGAAGCCCTTCTCTGTGCTCTCAATGTTTCATCCTGACCTCTAATTTCATACTTAAGTTACATTGTAACTGTGTATATTACTGGAGCATATTTTATCACTGTATCACTCACTGATAAATACCATAAGGTTTACTGTAAAAAAAAAATCGACTTAAGAAAATATAAAATAGATACTTTACAAAAGAAAGAAAGAAAGAAAGAAAGAAAGAAAGAAAGAAAGAAAGAAAGAAAGAAAGAAAGAAAGAAAGAAAGAAAGAAAGAAAGAGAGGGAGGGATGGGGGGAGGGAGGGAGAGAGAGAGAGAGGAAGAAGAACAAAAAAGAAAAAAATGATTCCAGATGAAATAACAAAGAGAAGACAGTATACAGATAGGTAGAAGCAAGCAGACATTATTTAAAGATGTGTAATTTGTGGAGGAAAAATAAAGACCCTAGACAGATGTAAGTCTTTGCATTGTGGAGCAGGAAAGTAACATGCTCACTAAACAGAGATATTTTAAGGTGTGTTTTGGGGTAACTCAATTTCACACGACTGTGGCATCATCAACACGACTGTCCAGAACATCCTTGGTTGGATATTTCTGCAGAGTTTCCCACAAATTCTAAGCAGATGAAACCATTAGCATGGTACGTGAGGCTTTACACCAGACCCTGGTTCCAGGACAGGCCTGTCTCTGACATAGTTTAAGACTCAGCAGATACATTCCGCCCAGGATGGTCCTAAGCAATATACTACTTCTGGTGACCCAAACTACAGGGACCCAGATGGTCTTGCTGTGCAGGAAACTTCTGTGGGAAAGTTCCAAATAATCTGAGCTCTGTCAAAGCTTGGGATGTCTGCCTATCTTTCCTTGGCTTCATGGCACACTGGAGCTATTCTCATACTCTGGAACCAGGTTATTCGAGAAACAGTCTGAGTTAAAATGGTAAGGGCAGCTTCTAAGGGGTAGGCATAAAGCAGGCAGGCTTCCAAGTAGCTAGAAAAATTAGAATAAGGAGAAAAAAGTTACCAGCTCAAAAGGCAGCAAGAACACACATACATATATGTATATATATCTTATTAAATTATATATTAAGTATATAGAGTTTTAAAAATTTAAAGATCTATTTCTTTTATGTATGGGAGTGCACTGTAGCTGTCTTCAGACATACCAGAAGAGGGTGTCTGATCCCATTACAGGTGGTTATGAGCCACCATGTCGTTGCTGGGAATTGAACTCAGGACCTCTGGAAGAATAGGTAGTGCTCTTCTAGCCCCCTACTTAAAAATTTTAATGGCAGTATAGAAAGGTGGAACTATTACTTGGAGGTAGTATGCTACCTAACATGTCCAGGAACCTAGATTCCATGCCCAAAACTGAGAAATAAAAGGAATAAATTAAGCTGAGCATGGTGACACAATCCTGTAGTTTCGGCAGTTAAGAGGTAGAAATAGAAGGATTAGGAAGTCAAGACCAGGTCAAACTAGGCTATGTAAAAGTGTGTCTCAAAATAATGGTGATAGAATATACTAAAATATATTAATTTTAATAAATGCAAGTGGAGCAAATACCAAATAGAATTAACTAAGTTTGAATGAACTATAAGTGTAGCAGAGTGTTGTCTGATATACCTAACTTGTGGGAAGTGTCTTATGAACCCATAGGCACCAACCATGATTCCTTCCAAATACACAAGTCAGAAAGTGGCGAGGTAAAGGAGAAAACACTGTATCTCTCACCACCACAGTACCTTTAAGAGCCTGTATAGGGATGGTATTTTCCATTTGAAACAACCCTCTGATTTTCTGTGAGCATCAGCCGAATGTCTTACAATTCTAGTCAATCCCAACACTGCCTGGAGTCAGCACCTGATTCTATAGGTCGAAGGAGCCCATATCAACCAACTATTCCCATTATAAATGCCAACCACAATCGCCAGGTTTCCCTAGCACCAGCTACAAACTAAGGGTTTCCACAATGCTCTCCTCTGGTCTGACAGTTTCCCAGAAATGCCTGCAGAGCTCAGGAAGGCACATTACCTAACATTTACTAGTTCATTCCAAAGGCTACAATCAGAAAACTTTAAATGGAAGAGATACATAGGGTAGGAAAAGGGAGTGTAGATTAAATTTCCCACGCCCACTGTGCATATACCAAATATCACAATCCATTCACTAGGATAGAAGCTCCCTGAATCTCATCTTTAGGATTATTTTAATGCCGGCAAGACATAGGCTTACACATTTATTACTTCAGTCTCCAATTTCTCCCTTTTCCAGGGTATAGGAGGCAGGGCTAAAAGTGCCAGCTCCCCCCACCCCCCGACAGCGCCCCACACTTTAGTCTTTCTGGTGAATAGCTCTCATCTTGAAACTATCCAGAAACCCACCAAACACATCCATTTGATAAAAATACGCTCTTATCACAAAAGAGATTCCAAGGAACTCCAGGGATGTCTGGCAGACACGCTAGCCATCTGCATCACTCAGGAAATGGGCTGGTCTTAGGAGATTTGTGTCAGTGGCCAGGGTCAAAGGCCAGCAGAAGAAAAGATGTTCCTGACACCCCCTAACCCAGAAAATTTAAAGCATTCTAGGAACTCTGTGTCAGGAGCAGGAGGCAGCAACCAGGTATTTATTTATCATACCACACATAGATAATCCATCAGCAGATGGAGAAATTCCAGTACAAATCTCCTCTCAGGTAAGAAACCAGTAAAGACTTAAATGGCTTAAATAATATTACACTGTATTTTACTTGCCTTTTTAACATCTGTATTTCTTTTGTGTGTGTGCGCACATGCATGCCTAGAGAGGCTAGAAAGGAATGTTGGATGTCTTGGAGCTGGAGTTACAGGCATTTGTGAGCCCCCTGATATGGATACAGGGCTCTAAACTCTGGCTCTCTGATAGTGCAGTAAGCGCTCTTAAGCCCTGAGCTGTCTCTACAACCCAATACTGCACTTTTAAATACACAAGACACGTAAGTAGTATTGTAGGTAATAATAACAAGACTGACAAAGCTATAAAGATGGCCTCAAGAAATTCTGAAGGCTGGTATACACACAGGTTGCACTCCTTTACAATATAATAGAACATATTTTCTAAAGATACCTAGAACAGGGAAAGAAAACCTGGTGTGTACTAAATGGATTCTATGATGCCTTTAAATGGAAGGCGATCCTGCTGCTTGTGATAACGTGAATGAAACTGGAAAACTTGAAAATGAAATGAGCCAGGCCATTAGACCTCACAGGCAAAACTGGGAAAACTCACTTGGCACATACAGAAGCAGAGAGTGAAGCAGTGATTATTGGGGTTTGGGGTGCACAGAGTTGGTGATGTCGGGATGTGAGCGAGGGAAGGGGTTGTGTCTGTGTGCAGCTTCCCTTTCCTTTTGGGGGCAGCACTCCCTCAGCTTATCAACGTGTTCACCACACTAGGGATTAGCAGGGGCTGGGGTAAGGAACACTAGGGAGATATGGACCAAAGGACACAGAATACCAGTTAGACAGGGGCATCGGTTCAAGAGGTTACTACAGAACATGATGCCTAGAGATACCAGCATGCACGGTATTCCTGAACACCACCACAATTAGATCTGAAATGTTCCCACCATGAGGAAAGGTGTGTGAAATGAGGCATATGTCAATTAGCTTGATTTAGGTATACATACTTGAACGCATCAGGATGTACCCCATAAGTATATACAATTTTGTCAATTAAGACAAATAGTTGTTTTAAAAGAAAACTAGGAAGTTCCCAACCAAAGAAGAAAGAAAAATGGAACTGAAAATTGTATTTTCATATAAATGTCTGCCTGCACACTGCCATGCTCCCCGCCATGACAATAATGGACTAAACCTCAGAAACTGTAAGCCAGCCCCAAAGAAACGTTTTCCTTTATAAGAGTTGCTGTGGCCATGGTGTCTCTTCACAGCAACAAAACCCTAACACTACGGCTTTGAACTTGGGATCTTCCCACTTTGGCCTCCCAAGTTCTGGTACTGTGAGCACGGAGCACCACACCAGGCTGTCTTTCTTCTTGCCAGCAATGGATCATTCATAAAAGTAATCATATAAAAATGTAAGGAGTGGAGTGACTCTGATGCTTGGAAGGAAGGAAGGCTGTAACCTTAGATGTCTCTGTGAGAAGAGGTCAAAGTTCATAAGGCACGCAGGCAGCCTAAAAAGGCAGAGGAGAAAATAAACATGCAAAGAAAGACAAAAACAGAAGTGACTATTAGATGGGGATAAACAACGGAGCCAAACAGTGGACACATCAGCAGCTTTTCTGTTGCCGTGATAAAATACCACAATCCAAGATAATTAGGGAAGAGTTTATCTGAGCTGAAGTTCCAGGGAGCCTAGATGTCCCCAATGGTGGGAAGGCATGGTGGCAGGAAGCTGGGAGATTACATCTCAGCTGCAACGGGAAGTAGAGCCTGAGCTCTATGTGGAGTGAGGCTAGAAATCCTCAAAGCCCACCCCGATACTTCCTTCAACATGGTTATCCCTCCTCAAGGTTCTCCCTCCTCCCCAGCAGGGCCACTGGTTGGTGGCCATGTGTTCAAATACTATGGGAGACATTTCTCATTCAAATCACCACATGGGTTTCTGAAAAAAAAAAAAAACAACCCACAAAAACAAAAATCAAAACAACAACAACAACAACAACAACAACAACAGACTATTAATGGTACCATTGCTGGAGAGAAGAAAGAGAGCCCAGTGTGGTGCTCATGCTCACAGTTCCAGAACTTGGGAGGTCAAAGTGGGAAGATCCCAAGTTCAAAGCCGTAGTGTCTTAGGGTTTTATTGCTGTGAAGAGACACCATGGCCACAGCAACTCTTATAACGGGAAACATTTAATTGGGGAAGCTTACAGTTTCAGAGATTTAGTCCATTATTGTCATGGCAGGAAACATGGCAGCATGCAGGCAGACATGAGGCTGGAGAAGGAGCCGAGAGCTCTACATTTGGATCCACAGGCAGCAGGTAGAGAACTGGCTTGAGCTTCTGAGACATCAAAGCCCACCACCTAGTGATGCTCTTCCTCCAACAAAGCTCACACCCACTCCAACAAGGCCACACCTAACAGCCTTCCCTATGGACCAAGCATTCAAACACACGAGTCTATGGGAGCCAAACTTATTCAAACCACCACACTGGGATACAAAGACAGACCTTGTCTCATCCATTCTCTTCCCCTACCCCCCCAAAACCTACCAACAAATAAATCATTAGGTTCAGTGGTTCTTTTAAAAATCAAATTATGTAGCCGGGCAGTGTTGGCGCACACCTTTAATCCCCAGCACTTGGGAGACTGAGGCAGGTGGATTTCTGAGTTCGAGGCCAGCCTAGTCTACAGAGTGAGGTCTGGGACAGTCAGGGCTACACAGAGAGACCCTGTCTCGAAAAACAAGCAAACAAAAAAATCAAGTTATGTAACACACTCATTGAACAAAAATCCCACCTTACTCTTTCAATATTATAGGGGTGAGGAAATGAAAGAGTACTTCCCAATGCTTGCACCTTGATTCCAAACTAAGACAGACACAAAATGAGAAAGGGTGTCACAGGTGAATCTTATACAGCTGAGAAAATCTTTAAGTACATCACTAGTAATCCTAACTGTATGGCCATATTGGGGTTATGACAGGATAGAAAGTTTAATAATTAGGAAACTGATCAATATATTTTATCACAATAGTAAAGTAGAATAAAAAATATGATTGAATCATTAGTTCTAGAAAAATGTTTGGTCAAATTCATTCACAAGGTTATTCTTGTTGGTTCCAAGTCTTGTGCGTGCCAAGCAAAAGCTCTACCAGTAAATGGAATTGCTAGCCTTTCCTTTGCAATTTATAATACTAACAAACTAAAAAATAGTAATTTTCTTGATCTGATAAAAAGAGCATACAAAATAATAATAATGTATGTGACAAATATACTTATTAAAATATATTTTAAATTTTCCTTTAATATTAGACATAAGACTATCATGCTGGCTAACACATGTACTTAATACCCTGCAAGTACAGGTTAGGATACAAATATAGCAAAAGAAACAAAAATATATAAAAATGAGTGCACCGCGCCGGGCGTGGTGGCGCATGCCTTTCATCCCAGCACTTGGGAGGCAGAGGCAGGCGGATTTCTGAGTTCGAGGACAGCCTGGTCTACAGAGTGAGTTCCAGGACAGCCAGGGCTATACAGAGAAACCCTGTCTCGAAAAACCAAAAAAAAAAAAAAGAAAATAAAAAATGAGTGTACCTAAGAGTGTACCTATAAAACATTATTTATAGGTGTGCTTTGATAGAGATCACCAAAAAAACTTAAAAATAAATGTTATCCAGGTTAACCAAAATATTTGGAACCAGAAGCATTTTAGATTTCTTTCCTTTCTTTTCCCCCTTAGGTTTTTAAATATTTGCCTGTGTATAACGAGATGAGGGAGTACAGATCTAACCACATAATTTATTTATGTTTCACACATACCTTACTTTGGGTTAGGAATTTCCACCAAGGCCTAAGTATCCTAGGCAACAGAACCCTGAAGAGGAGGTCCCTAGTGTGACCTTGAAGAAGGGCTCCGGTGTCTTCCTCCCTCCCTCTCTGTACTTGGTCAAGAGGTCAGCGGGTTTCCTCCCCCACATGCTTGTGTCATGATGTAAGCCCTGTGCTCTCTTAGCCCAAAAGTTATGCCTCAGCCTCCAAGTCTGTGAGCCCGAGGCAGCCTTCCTCTCACTGAACAGATATCTCAGGCATTGATTATGTTAACAAGAAGCTGCGTAGCACAGGACTTTGCCTTGATAACTCATCCTCACACCGGCTCACTGTGCCTGCATTTCAACTATGAGCTGCGCCATGGGGGTCACGGGTGGAATTTTCCATTTGTGGTATTAAACAATGTTCAAAACTTTTGGTGCTGGACCCCTTGGGAGTTTTTGACTAGGGATGCTCAATTTGTAATTAGTGAAATTAGGCAAATGTAACAGTCTTGAAAGAAGTATGTACAATTTAAAAATCAACTGTGTGTTTCCGTTCAGTTTGAATCCCTCAGGCAGGCATGCCAAAGACACTGTCATCAACGGAGGCAAAATATAAAGAACCTAATGATACATTTTGAAAAAATTCTGTGATTTTCATGTGAAATGTTTTTTGGGGTTTTGCTGCTGGTATTGTTTTGTCATTTGGTGTTTTCCTGTTTGTTTGTTTGTTTGTTTGTTTTTCTGTTTCTGTTGCCAGGGATCAAGCCTCAGACTCATGTACTCTGCTGTTGGTTCACAATTCTGAGTTGAAATTGAATTGAAAATTATGATATGAATCTCTCCCTTTTTTTTTTTTTTATAAAGGATCTTATCAAAGAAATGGAACACTGTAAAAGAGAAAAAAGGAGATAATTTACACAAAAGTTGGGGAGAATTACAGAAGTGATGGCTTGCTTCTGAACCTCTATGATGTAAGTCTAACTAAGTGCCCCTGTTTTTAATTCCTCAATAGTGTTCATGAATTTTAAACACTGTTTCATATGTATGCCATGCTTTCAAAGCCTAGATAGAACACGATGTCTCGTCCCTGTGACACAGGATTCTTGGGTTTTCCACAAACAGTCGGAAAGAATATACTGATTTTGTAAATGTTCAGAAACGTGGTCTGAATGATCATTCCATCTCCAGAGGAGGAGGGAGGAGGTGGCAGGTGCGTTTCCACATGGATGCGGGCTCTTGGGGAACATGCAAGCATTCAGGCTAAACAACCGCCTTTATTTTTTGTCTTAAATGGAAAGGTTCCTGGGCAAAGCTGCCCATTTAACTATCAGTCATCTGTCCCGACCCCCTACATACACATAGAAGGTAGCTAATCAGAACTCTGACCACAGTCCAAAGACATTAAGTAGGAAGTAGCTCACAAAGGATGAAAAAGTTTGACGTAAGCCTTAGCTCTTCACCTCACAAACCTAATCTGCTGGCGCTTTACAAGTCACTTGGTTAAAACAGTTAACAGATTGCCAAGAATTTGCAGACGACTAGCTTTTCTGAAAAGCGTAAATTATAGTGGAATAAGTAAGATCCATTTGCATGCCAATATGCTCCCTTGGGTGGGAGAGAAAAACCCAGCATAGCATCTGGTCTCCAGAATACAGCCTGCAGCCTGGTTTCTCCCGGTGGCAGTCTGTATTTCCCCAAAACAGTTATGGGCAGGGCCTATCCAGACACTCTGCATTGCTCTGCACTGCTCTCTCGAGGTGTGGAACCTACTTCCACCGTCCTGAACCTGAATGGGCTTTGTGATGGCCTCAGGGAACAGAGCACAACAAGTGATGCTGGCTGTTTTGGTCACCAAAGATGATAATGTCCCTGCCTGGCTTTCTTCTTCTAGGGTCAAGTGTTGAGCCAGGGTAGAAGGAGCTGGGCTGCCGGAAGCTGTTTCTCTCGAGGGATCATGAGGAAGGTAGGCTACTCTAGCCTTCCCAGTCCAGGCTGCACACACAGGGTGGGTTAGCTTCACGCCAAGCCTGCAGCTCAGCCAGCCCAGACGATCCCAGTGGAGCAGAGGTGAGCTGTTCCCTCTCAGCCCTAGTCAGACAGATTCGTGAGCCCAACAGCCATGACTGCTGCTTTGCGACCATAAGTGCTGGAGTGGTTTGTAACAAACCTCTAGAACAGACTTGTCATAAATGGAGGGCCTTGACTGCACATATATGCCCTCATCTGCTCAAAGGAGGAGAAACTCAGAGCCAGAAAATATCAAGGCTGCCCCAAACCCCACATGGTGGTTCTATGCTCTGCCAAAAAAGCAGCAAAAGCCACCACTGAAAGTTAAATTTAATTTAGGTCTCACCTGCCTTTTGCCACTGACCAACAATGTCAATTAGTGGACCTGTGATTAACCTGTTATTTGCAAAACCAGTTTCTCCAATACATTTGTTGCTAATTGTCTCAAACGAGATATTATATGCCCACCCTTGCTTCTGTCTCTGTCCACAGCTACAGTTTGCTATCGTAAGTCCTTGGATTCAGTGGAGTCCCATACAGCCACTGGGCTCTACACTGTCATCTGCTACTGTGTGCTAGCAGAAAGTAACCAGACTTTACAGCTAAATAGAAATCCTGGGCCATTTTACTGTGTGACCCTAGGCAAAGTGCTCAACACTTGGACTCATCTTTAAGATGGAAATAACGGCTATTTATCTTGCAGGGTGGCTACAGAATTAAATGGGCTACTGCATAAAAAAATATCTAACATGCCTGGCACATAACATGCAATCAACATGTTTCCGTTCCTTAGCGTCCTGGCCAAGTTTTGCACTAGAAGAAGCATGAAGACCCAAGGTTTATTTCAGATAAAAGAAGTCATTGCAGGGAAGCCACGCCCCTCTTTCTGTGTGATTGACACTCCCGAGGCCCTGGAGGAGAAAGCTCCAGTCTACACTGGAAACTTCCACAAATGGAACAGCTACAGGACCCCTTCTTGCTTTGTTAATTTTAGAGCTGATTTGAGCTAATAACTTTCCCCTTTACTATCATATAACTTGTTTATGTTTTTAATTTTTATCCTTTGGAAATTTCAGCCATGTAGACAGTACACCTTAACAAGTTGCCCCCCATCTTCCTCTCCAACTCACTTCTGGGACTCCTATTATATCCCTCTCCCAACCTTGTTACCTTTTATATTTATTTATTATTCTCCACCCCCACCCCACCCCCCGCTGTGTTCACTTAGAGCTCTCTGAATGCACACTGATGTAGGGTGGGACAGGAGGGAGCCTGGAAACCTGGTCTGAACTCTGTCCCAGTGGCCACCAATACCAATACCTCCTCCTCAGCTAGGGGCGGGGCCACTGGAGCCCCTCCCCACTCCAGCTGTCAACCACAGCTGCTGAGTTCCTATTTGTCACAGCCTTGTCCTGTTCAGCAGCCCTCCCCACCCTCTGGCTCTTTCATTCTTCCTTGGGACAGGCTCTCAGCCCATAGGACTGGCTGACATGGAACTCATGGTAATCCTCCTGCCTCAGCCTCTCATGACATAAATCAGTAAACTTAGTTTGCTATCTATCACGGATCTTAAAATCAGGAGAGAACTACCTTGTTGTCCTTTGGAGGCTACTGGAAGCCTTTATGCTGGAGAAATATGGGGGTGGTGCTGAATTACTGACTGCTTAAGGAAGAGAAAGGTCTCAGGAAACCTGTGGGTTTTAAAACTTTGACTGATTGACAGCACAATGAATGTTGTGTGGCAAGAACAGAGAACCATCTGAATACTGTTCTTCCATTCAAACTCATTCTGGACTTTGCCAGCCTTCATTTAACATGACCATAAGACCCCAAGGTCACCTGGCCCTTATTTAACTGTTAAGAAACAGGCCTGAAGCAATTCTATAACTTTCCTGCTGTCCCGCCTTACTCTTGTGGTGGGTGGAGTTGGGACTGGCTTCTAAGGTCTCCAGGCTATCTCTGACGTGTATCCTGTATCCCCGCAGCCTTGTGGCCTTTGGGATGGTAAAGAGAACCGGGTGCAACATGCATTCCTATTCTGGTTAACTTAAAATGGGCAACACATCCCAGACTTATCGCCTATTTCCAAGCTTGCTTCCTTCCCAAGGGAGGACTGGTTATTATCTTGGACAAGAGCCACCCTAGGTCAAGGCCTTCGCTCCTAGACTGGAGACGCTCCGTCAGAGACTTTTCACTTGAAACATTCTAAGACAAAGAAGATGAATTTTATTAACACTCTGATGGATGTTGTCCCTGGCAAGTGGCCATCACCCAACAGGAAATGACAGGAAGCTGTCTTCTATAACCTACTGATGAACAGGGACGATGACAAATGGGTGGGAGCCAAGCAAGATGCATGTCAAAAAATTCTGTCAGGGCTGTGGGGTAAGTCAGTACTTACCCATCCACAAGAAGTAAGCACGTTGTAACTCCTCCTGTCTAGGGATCAACAATGTCCTTTAAGGTTCAGATAGTCTGATCACAGACTGACTATGTTCAAAGCAAGGTCTGAAGGCCTAAAAATATACAAACCCAAGGCAAGGGACAGAGGAGGCAACCATTTGTATTCAAATCTACCTAAATCAACACATTGACTGTGAAAGACAGGACTGTGAATAGGGACCAAACTGGGATTTGAATGTTTAACTGCTGCACTCACGTGAGGAAAAAAAAAACAAAAACAAAACAAACCCCAGATGTGGGAACTGAATCAATGAGAAAGTTAAGGGGGTCACTGACCCCTGAAGCACATTGAGGTAATGGAAAGGAGGAAGCGGAGCCCAGGAGAGGGGGCTTGGCAACAGGGGGCTGGCAGGATTTTATCTGTAGTGAAGACAATGAGGGTGTATTTGGGAACAAGGGTGGAGAGAGTTGGGGCCACTAGGCAGATAGCTGTGACAGGCCTGTTCTAACACAGCTTGACAGGAATTTCCTCTTCAAAGTGTAAACTCCAGAGAGCCACACTTAGAAAGCTGGATTGGATTCTCCCTCTAGGAGACACCCAGCTTGGGTCTCCAGGTCTGAGCAGTAGGAGTGTGGAGTGTTTCCCTTGACTGGACTCAGTTGCTCCTGTGTGTGATACCAGAGTTCAGGTCCATGTTAAATTGAGTCCCATTTGAAGTTAAATTTAAGTTTAGAAGTGGGCTCTTTGGGGTTCATATTTGAGGCTCTTGTTTTTATTCACCAGCACTGCTCGAGATTTCAGGGGCTCTAGAGAAGAAAGCCGGGCGTGATGGCGCACGCCTTTAATCCCAGCACTCCGGAGGCAGAGGCAGGCCGATTTCTGAGTTTGAGGCCAGCCTGGCCTACAAAGTGAGTTCCAGGACAGCCAGGGCTAAACAGAGAAACTCTGTCTCGAAAAACCAAAAAAAAAAAAAAAAAAGGTTAGAACCACTGTGTTCTGGCATCTTTGTCAGAGTCATACAAGTCTATGTCATCCGAAGAGCTCAGGGGTAGGTGTTCTTACTGCATGATGCTCTCTCAGTAAACACAAGTTTGGCAGTCAGTCTATAAGCGTGCCTCTGATTCGTGGATTGGTATCATCCCACCTGCCCTTAGTAATTCTGAAGTTGTAAAGACATTGTTGTTCCCCACAACAGAAATTGACTGCCCCCCCCAAACAACTGTCCCCAGACAACTGTGACTTCTGACCTTTTAAGAATATAGGCAACACTAGAACACAAATACTTGATAATAAATGATGCTCTCCAGTTTTCTTTTACATGACTTATTCTTCCAGCCAAAACCAACTAAAAAAACAAAGCAAAACAAATAAACAAATCACATATTAAAAGCTGGGTCTCCTCCCATAGGCCTGTTATGTACTGTAAAGGTTAAGGCAGGAGGATTTGAGGACAGCCTGGACTACAAAGTGAGTTCAAGGCCAGCCTATACAACTTAGTGAGGCCATGTCTCAAAATAACAAATATATATATATTTTTAAATGGCTGGGTATAGAGCTTCCTGGTAGAGCATGAACCTAGACATACAAGATCCTAGGCCCTCTCTTCAGTGCTGCGTTTACACACAGAAAGAAATAATAAATGAACCATACCAATCCTGTCTCTAGTCATAGCCTATGGAAGAAGCCACTTTAAATGCTCTCTGAAGACCTGGAAATGAACCAAATACATGACAAATGATGACAAATTCACCCAGACCTCCTCGTGATAAAAAGAAACCTCCACTAAAGATTGTGAACCAAAAAAACTGGAAACAGTTGACACGTAAACAACCAACAGACAGCTAAGCTGCTCATCACCAGTGTGATACGCCTGGGCTTATGTGCCTCTCCCAGGAGCTGGATCTCAGTGAAAAGAGCATCCACTTGCCTCCCGGGGAGGCAGGAGAGAACTGGCACCTCCCACCCAGTTTCCAATAGCTGGAGACTGATTCATCCCAGAGAAGTTGAAGAGCACACTCAGCATCGGCTAACGGCCGTTTATTTCTGCACAAACCCAGAAACTGCCCTCCCCCAAACCACCCGGTGAGAGTCCAGGCAAAGGGTCCCTCAAGGCTTCCTTTCAGTACCTCATCTTGGCCAATTGTATTTCTTCCCCTCTGTGAATCTGAATTGGATGAATACAGGATAATTCATTAACGACAAATCTTTAATTACCACCTCTGCTTCATGAACTAAAAGGGAGACATAAGCTGGCATAATATTTACATAAATACCAAATACCTACCTTCAGACCAGTCTTTCCTAGCCGCTTGCATTATTTTAAGTTCTCATCTATTTTAAATCTAGGTTTGGTTTTTTTTGTTGTTGTTTTTTTTTTTTCCCAGACGCTAATTAGAATGTTCCCTGACTTAAGACCAGATTGTAAATTCTCCTACAAGCATCAGGTCTTCGGAGTTGCCCCGGAGATCACACTTTGCCCATCTCTGAATACACGTGGCCTCTAGGACCTTGCCTGTCCAGGTCTTGCCCTTCATCACAGGATGCTGTGTCGTTACCCCCTTGCCCACCCTCACCCCAAAAGGATCCTGGTCTTTGCTCCTTCCTCCCTGGGCTTACCTCGGCTCCACCGCCCACCGTGTGTTTCCATTCCCAGGCTGAAAGAGCCATGGATGCTGCCGGCTTGTTCTCCCCACTCTGTGGTCTGGTTCCAATCATGGAAACATTCCTATGGCAACCAGCAAGCACCCCCACCTCACTCCCTTCCATGAAAGTTTCCCTGTTTGCGAGGCAGGCATTTGGCAAGGACACTGAATTACTTTAACTTGCCTAGCAACTACTAGCATGCTCCCGCCCTTTTCATGGGGATTGGCTTCTCTCCCCTCTTAGCTTTTAACACACTCTTAGGAGCTGCTTGGCTAGGAGAGCCATCAGGTGGGCCTCACTGGGCCCTGGCCTAGAAAGCACAATGGTGCGGGCAACCTGGAACCTTGCTCTTGTCCCAAGGTAAAGAGAGAGCCCCAGGCTCACGGCCATGCGTTGAGCGTGGACAGTTCCATGGTGATGACCCTGGGTAGCTCCAGGCTTCTTACTGAACTCCAGAATCTTCCTCATTCTTAGCTACACAAAAGAGTCAGAATATCTAAAGCTGGCTCCGCCTAGAAAAGCAGGTTTAGGGGCTGGGAGATGGTTCAGTTGCTAAAGTGGACCTAAGTTTGATCTCTAGGGTTCATATAAAAAGCCAGTTTTGGTAGCACACATACAGCAATGGGGAGGTTGAGGCAGGAGAATACCAAGTTAGCCAAATGCAAGAGCTCTAGATTTAAGAGAAGGGGGGAAAGGGAGGGAAGGGGGAGAGAGGGGACACAGACACAGAAATGCACAGTAAGAAAAACAAACACATACATACATACATACATACATACACACATACATACATACGGGGGCGGGTGCAGTCAGAGAAAAAAGAAGGTTGAAGACACTTGAGGTGACCTGGCCTTGATAGACACCCTTATACTTACAAATCCACCAGAATTTATTTGCCCATTATGTGTGTGGTTGGGATCCTCCTCTATTTTATTTAACGGCTACCATACAGGTATTTCAACACATAGGGTATACCTTATTCCCTTAGTTTATTTTGGTAACAGGAACAAACATAGCCTCAAATCACTAATACTGCTGTATATTCATATTTGTTAATTGCAGTGAATTCTAAAGAAATACTCAACATGCCTATAGCCTAATTCAGGTGTCCCAGGTGAAATGCATCTCTGACACTACATCTCTCTCTGTAGGAGAAAAGCTTAGAACAATGAATTAGCTCTTGGGGACACTGCCAAATAATCCCACACACGCCTGGTGTCCCTTTAGGAAAAATGCCAATAGTGGGTGAGGGTGAGTGCTTGCTTCTGTGACAACCAGACTACTCAAGCCAGCTTGTGGAGAAAGATGGAAGCTGCTGGAAAATCCTTTCTGCTGCAGCTGACTGCTCTCCACAAGGAAAACCAGGCAAGAGCTGCAGAGAGAGAGAGAGAGTTGTCAAGTTAGGAAAGGAAGGTCTAGAAACCAGAGTGGGCCTGGGTGGACAGCAGGGCAGGGGTGGACAGCATCTATGTGGGCAGGGGTGGACAG